>NC_138778.1:124354788-124949788 GCF_965119305.1 Pelophylax lessonae | reverse complement strand
GGTTCCTCCAAAACATGACTGTTCTATTTGGTTGCTGTTCACCTGTAATCTATCATACTGAAGAGTTCACTGCATGCAAGGAGTTACCGTTGGCATGGCCAACAACATCAGCTCTTCCACAGACACCATTAGGATACATTGAGGAGGGAACGTGTGCGACTCTCTGCCTACGCATTTCGCCCCTGCCACTAACTGGAGCTTCTGGGCTTGTGAGCAAAGATCTCATTAATGTTGTTAAGAGGACCCTATTGGGAAATCTCTGGAGTCACTCACACATTCAAAATAACACTCATTGGTGTGTTACCTGGAGAACAATATATACAAGGCACACCTATATGTAGAGATTTCCAGACTGACTTAAATTTTTTTTTTTTTTACCACTCTTCAGCAGGAGAAGCAGTTCACATTCAGAGGGATGATATATCCTTGCCTATTTGTTTTGTACATGGACTAGTCAAGTGGACTTCCCAAATGTTGTTTATACACATAAGAGCAGACATATGATATACATGTTGAGATTTTGATCGACTAGCTCACCTTGTGCACCACTCCCCTATAGAGGTCAATCAGCGCTAAGTGAAAGCAGGGACTTATATGGAAGATTGGGTCTTGTTTCCACCAGATATTCACACTGACATGGGCCTTTAAAAAGTGGAGTGATCCATCATCAATTACAATTCAGAATGGTTGGATCATATTTAGATACCGATAGGAGTGTGAGATAGTGATACAATTACAGCTGTACTAGCCTCCTGTATATCCATTTCATCGATACAGTTAGAAATACGGCATTGAGGTTTTGCCAATACTAAGAACAAACATTGCATGCAATCCAGACACATAGAACGTTAACATCTATAGGGAGGGAGTGTGTGCTTCACCAAGTTGTTTAAGGGGGGTCCTTAGAGGGAAGGTTAGAATCCCTTCCTACTGGAGTGGGGTATTGGGGGGAGGGGGTGTTTGTGCGGTGGAGCTGGTGGAGTTAGGGGAGTGGGGAGATGGGGTTATATGGGGGGAGAGGGAGAGAGGGGGAGGGAAATAGGGGGTCCCTTGACAATGAAGGTTTTTTTCCTTAGTATTGTCTGTTCTCTTTTTGCATTATGTTCAGAATAAAATTATTGTGATACCGTTAGCCCTTGTGGGTGCCTTTGTTGGTTGTTTTTGCACATACAGCGGGGATCGAAAGTTTGGGCACCCCAGGTAAAAATTTGTATTAATGTGCATAAAGAAGCGAAGGAAAGATGGAAAAATCTCCAAAAGGCATCAAATTACAGATTAGACATTCTTATAATATGTCAACAAAAATTAGATTTTATTTCCATCATTGACACTTTCAAAATGACAGAAAACAAAAAAATAGCATCTGCAAAAGTTTTGGCACCCTGCAAAATTTATAGCATGCACTGCCCCATTTGCAAGGCTGAGACCTGCCAGTGTCATGGATTGTTCTCAATCATCGTCTGGGAAGACCAGGTGATGTCAATTTCAAAGGTTTTAAATGCCCAGACTCATCTGACCTTGCCCCAACAATCAGCACCATGGGATCTTCTAAGCAGTTGTCTAGAAAACTGAAAGTGAAAATAGTTGACGCTCACAAAGCTGGAGAAGGCTATAAGAAGATAGCAAAGCGTTTTCAGATGTCAATATCCTCTGTTCGGAATGTAATTAAGGAAGGGCAGTCATCAGGAACAGTGGAAGTTAAAGCAAGATCTGGAAGACCAAGAAAAATATCAGACAGAACAGCTTGCAGGATTGTGAGAAAAACAATTCAAAACTAGGGTTGAGCGGACACCTAGATGTCCGTGTTCGACGGGTTCGGCCGAACTTTAAAAAAAAGTCCGGGTCCGTGTCCCGGACTTTTACCGAACTTTTCCCGGACACCGAACCCCATTGAAGTCAATGGGGACCCGAACTTTAAGGCACTAAAATGGCTCTAAAACACCAATGGAAAGGGCTAGAGTGCTGCAAATGGCAGCAAAACATAGTTAAGAGCATGGCAAGTGCTCTGCAAACAAATGTGGATAGGGAAATAACTTAAAACAACAAAAAAAAACAGAAAAATAAAACAATGTTCTTCATCTCTGAAGGACGAGGCCCATATGGAGTAGGAGGGAGGTTGAGGTGGTGGTGGATGTGGCGGTGACATAGGCATGCGCACAGGGTGTGCCGGGTGTGCCTGGGCACACCCTAATCACCTAGGGCACATAGCATTGCCAGTGAGGAGATGGGAAAGATCTCCCTCGGACCTGCTCTGCTCTATTTCTCTTTGCCAGCAGGGAGAGTAATGTATCGGGGCCATGTACATGTAGGCAAACACATGCATGTGTATTTCAACTTTGGGGTGCACACCCTAATGCAATAGGCTGCGCACACCTATGGGCGGTGTAGGTGGAAGCGGCGGTGGAGGAGGACCAGGGCCGGATTAAGAGCATCATGGTCTTGGTGCTGAGGATTTTGAAGGGCCTTAAGGGCCGTGTCTTGGCATGCACCTAGAGGAGGAAGGGTGCAGCCATGCATGCCTAATTCAACATGGGATGCTGTCTCTGAAGCCCATAAACACATCCATGCATCGGCAACTGTCCCTCCTTGTCCGGCCTTCGCGCTGTGTGGGGAGGTTCTGAGGGTGCTGCCTGGGGAAGCGAGCATAGAAGCCAGACCTCTGTGTTTACAAGTGACAGAAGAGCGGTCACAGTGAATATGGCCAACCCGGGGCCTATATAAAAGGTAGGGGCCTGCATGGAGCTGCAGCTCCAATAGCCCCTACGTTAATCTGGCCCTGAGGAGGAGGACGAGGTAGCCAACACTGCTTCTTTTCACAAATTTTAAATGAGGGTACACCCCAAAAGAGTGAGAAAGAGCAAAAATGGAACAATGGCTGGGTAAGGTCGGTATCCATTGCTATTCTGCACAAGGTACGGAAAAGTCCTGTGGGATCCATGCCTGGTTCATTTTAATGAACGTGAGCTTGTCCACATTGTCTCTGGACAGGCGGCTGCGCTTGTCTGTTATAACACCCCCAGCCGTGCTAAATACCCGTTCAGATAATACACTGGCTGCAGGGCATGCCAGCACCTCCAAGGCGTAAAGGGCAAGCTCAGGCCATGTGCCCAATTTGGAGACTCAGAAGTTGAAGGGGGCAGACCCCTCATTCACTACATGTAGGCGTGTGCACACATACTGCTCCACCATGTTGGTAAAATGCTGCCTCCTGCTAAGACGTTCCATCTGAGCTGCTGGTGCTGCTGTTTGTTGTGGCGTGCTGACAAAGCTTTTCCACATTTCGGCCATGCTAACCCTGCCTTCTGAGGTGCTGGCGGTGCCCTGGTTGAGTTGGCGACCTCCTCCTCCCCCTCCTCCTCTGCCTTGTGCTTCCACTGTGGCCCCGCTGTCAGATGGGAATGCCAGCAGCATCGCGTCTACCAGTGTGCGCTTGTACTCGCGCATCTTGCGATCGCGCTCCAGTGAGTGAATTAAGGACGGTACGTTGTCCTTGTAACGGGGATCCAGCAGCGTGGCCACCCAGTAATCAGCACAAGTTAGAATGTGGGCAACTCGGCGGTCGTTGTGGAGACACTGCAGCATGTAATCGCTCATGTGTGCCAGGCTGCCCAGAGGCGACGAAAGGCTGTCCTCTGTGGGAGGTGTATCGTCCGTGTCCTCTGTATCCCCCCAGCCACGCACCAGTGATGGCCATGAGCTGGCCTGGGTGCCACCCTGCTGTGAACATGATTCCATCTCCTCCTCCAGCTCCTCCTCCTCCTCATCCTCCTCATCCTCCAGAACTGTGCCCCTGCTGGACAATTGTGTCCCTGGCGTTTGTGTGTGCAGGAACCCACCCTCGGACTGCCCTGAAAGCCTTGGAAATGTTACCTCTTCATCCTCCTCCTCCTCCTCATCCTGTGCCACATCCTCTTCCATCATCGCCCGAATTGTTTTTTCAAGGAGGCATAGAAGTGGGATAGTTAAGCTGAGAACGGCGTCATTGCCACTGGCCATGTTGGTGGAGTACTCAAAACAGCGCAACAAGGCACACAGGTCTCGCATGGAGGCCCAGTTATTGGTGGTGAAGTGGTGCTGTTCCGCAGAGCGACTCACGCGTGCGTGCTGCAGCTGAAACTCCACTATGGCCTGCTGCTGCTCGCACAGTCTTTCCAGCATGTGCAAGGTGGAGTTCCACCTTGTGGGCACGTCACATATGAGGCGGTGAGCGGGAAGGCCGAAGTTACGCTGCAGCGCTGCCAGGCGAGCAGCAGCAGGGTGAGAACGCCGAAAGTGCGCACAAACGGCCCGCACTTTCTGCAGCAGCTCTGACATATCGGGGTAGTTTTTAAGGAACCTCTGCACCACCAAATTCAGCACATGCGCCAGGCAAGGGATGTGCGTCAAACCGGCTAGGCCCAGAGCTGCTATGAGATTTCTCCCGTTATCGCACACCACCAGGCCGGGCTTGAGGCTCGCTGGCAGCAACCACTCATTTGTCTGCTGTTCCATGCTCCTCCACAACTCCTGCGCGGTGTGTGGTTTGTCCCCCAAACAGGCAAGTTGTAAAACTGCCTGCTGTCGTTTACCCCTGGCCGTGCTGAAGTTGGTGGTGAAGGTGTTACGCTGTCCGGATGAGGAGGCGGTAGAGGATGAGGAAGCGGAGTAGGAGGAGTTAGGAACAGGAGGCAAACTGAAGCGCCCTGCAATCCTTGGTGGTGGAAGGACATGCGCCAAATTGCTATCCGCCTCAGGCCCATCCGCCACTGCATTTACCCAGTGTGCCGTTAGGGAGATATAACGCCCCTGACCGTGCTTACTGGTCCACGTATCGGTAGTTAGGTGGACCTTGGCACAGATGGCGTTGCGCAGTGCACACCTGATTTTTATTTTTTTTTTGTATAAACGTTTTATTGAGAGAAATATAAACAGAACAGTATCATCAGGTAGCGAAATAACAAGGCCAGGTGATACAAAATGAGACAACTGCATACAACAGAGAGCATCGTATAATGAACTCAAATTCCTATGTCATTAAAACAAGCAAGTAGAGCTTAACTTGAAACAGTAAGGCTGTCATATGTACATTACATAAGAGTGCGGATGTATCACGGGCACATGCCCAAGCTTGAACGGACAAGATGAGTGGGAGGTAAATCTACGAAGGCTTCCACGTAGGGAAGGAGCACTTGTTAGTGAGGCGTAGAGGAGAGGGGGGGAAAAAGAAGAAGAGAAAAAAAAAAAGGGGGAACGTAACTAGGAGGGGGGGGGAATTCCCTATCTCAACTACCTGAAGATAAGGGAAGGGTGCAGTGGGGGGGGCTTCAAAGTATTATGTGAAGATGAGTCGTCCCAGGGACGAACACCCCCAAGGGGATCTAACTGTGTCCGAGTCCATGGGATGACCATCTGGTAGTGTTAGCAATCGACTCCCCGGTGAATGAGGGAACGTGGGAGCAGTGGAGAATAGGAGGGGGGGTTGGGACGAACTAGCTAAGACAAACGCGGGGAACATCTGGAAACAGCAGATGTGGAGGAAAGAGAGGCAAAAGTGGAGGGGAAACAAGAGAGACAAAGAGAAGGGGGGAAGTGAAGAAAAAAGGGGGGGGGATAGAGAAGAAAAAAAAAAAAAAAGGGGGGGGGAGGGAAAGGGGGGGGGGTGGTAGGCCAGCAAAGAAGGAAGGACGTGGGTGCACTCCCCCGGGTACGAGCCGGGGAAAGGAGACGAGCTGCTACCAGAAGCCATACCTAATCGGTCAGCAGACGATGGTATTCATCCGAGAAGGAAAAGTCTATCCATGGGGCCCAGGCGTCATAAAACTTGGACGGGGTATCGAGAGCCTGAAGGGTGAGGTCTTCCATGCGGGAAACCTTGTCCACCCGCCGCAGCCAATCTGATACAGTAGGAGGGGACGGGGAAAGCCAACGGCAGGGGATACACATTTTGGCAGCAGAGATCAGATGGAACATCAAGGATTTTCTATAGATCCGTTGGGAGAGGGAGGTGTGGTGAAGGAGGTATTGAGCCGGAGTAAAATCCGGCGTGAAAGTCGTGATGCGGACGATAAGGGCATGTATATTCTTCCAAAAAGGTTGGATCAGTGGGCAGTCCCACCAAATATGCAGAAGGGATCCAGTATGTTGGCGACATCGCCAGCATAAAGGGGAGGTTTCGGCGGAGATTTTATGTAGCACCTCGGGTGTCCTATACCAGCGTGCAAAGATTTTAAAGCCATTCTCTTGCACACCTGATTTTTTCCCCCACTTGGTTGTGCAGGGAAGGGATGGCTTGCCTGGAAAAGTAGTGGCGGCTGGGCACGACGTACTGTGGGACAGCCACCGACATAAGGTTTTTAAAACTGTGCGTCTCCACCAGACGGAATGACAGCCTTTCAAAGGCCAATAATTTTGAAATGCTGGCATTCAGGGCCAGGGATCGCGGGTGGGTAGGGGGGTACTTCCTCTTCCTCTCAAGTGTTTGGGAGATGGAAAGCTGAACGCTTCCACGGGACATTGTGGAGATGGTTGTTGGTGACCCAGGTGGTGGTGTTGCTGACAGATCGTCTGTTTGCGGGGTGGCAGGTGCCGGTATCACTACAGATGTGGCTGGAGCGGCCGAGACTGCAGCAGAAGAGGAAGCAGGATGAGCCAGAGACGTTTCTTGGTTTTGAAGGTGTGTACTCCACTGCAGCTCGTGCTTTGCACTTAGATGCCTGATCATGCAGGTTGTGCTCAGGTTGAGAAGGTTTATGCCTCGCTTCAAGCTCTGATTGCACAGGGTGCAAACCACTCGTGTCCTGTCATCAGCACATTTTCTAAAGAACTTCCACGCTAGAGAACTCCTTTGAGCTGACTTTGGTGCGCTCGTTCCCTTGCTGCGTTGGGCAGTAGCGGGCGTAGTGTCTAGGGCACGGCCGCTCCGCTTCTGCACCCTGCTCCCTCTTCTGCTGTGCTGGTGGCTCTGTGCGACCACCGCCTCTTCCTCCAAACTACTCAGGTCACCTGCATGACGTTCATTCCATGTGGGGTCGAGGACCTCATCGTCCTCCACATCATCTTCCACCCAGTCTTCACCCCTGCCCTCCTTGTCGGTCTCCACAATGCTGAACGCCGCAGCAGTTGGCACCTGCGTTTCGTCATCATCGGAGACGTGCTGCGATGATCCTTGCATGTACTCATCTTGAGAAATAAGTGGTTGGGCATCGCTGCACTCAATCTCTTCCACTTCTGGGGCAGGGCTAGGTGGATGGCCCTGGGAAACCCTGCTGACAGAGTCATCAAAAAGAAGAAGAGACTGCTGTATGGCTTGGGGCTCAGACTGCTTGCCTGATTTGCAAGGGGGTGAGGTGAAAGACGGTTGGACATCGGCTGCAGGTGCCAACTGTGACCTTTCTGCAGTAGACTGGGTGGCAGACAATGTGAAGGAACTGGAGGCACTGTCAGCAGCAAACCAATCTACTATCGCCTCCACTTGTTCTGGCCTCATCACTTCTAGGGGCGTATGATGCCCTACCAAATACTGATGCAGGTTCTGTCGCCTACTCACACTTGAGGAAGGTGTTTCACTTGTGCGTGTAGCTGGCACAGATCGACCACGTCCTCTCCTTGCAACAGGAGCTCTAGCAGCAGCACCACCACGACCCAGGCCACGGCCCCTATTTGACGCTCTCCTCATATTTCTGAAATTTAAGATCTTGCCCTAGAAAGGTCTTTATTGAATAGCGGAACAAAAGAACAACAGTATCGCACGGGTGTATCTCACAGTCAAATATGCAAACTATGCCGCAATTTAATGTTTTTTACACCAAAAGGGTGTGTATTGAATAGCGGAATAGGATAAAAAACTGTGTATCTCACACGTACAAACACAGACTAGGCCCGATTAAATTTTTTCCTACCCTAAAGGGAGGATGAGGAAGAGGAGTATGGAACAGGCAGCACCCTCAAATCTTCAGAAGTATGAGATGAACCCCAAAAACTTGGAAAGGTGGATCTCACACGTACCGACACAGACTATTCCGCAATTTAATTGAGCCACAAAGGTTTTTATTGAATAGCGGAATAGGAAATATGATCAAAAAAAAGTGTATGTTTTTCACACGTACAGAAGCACACTAGGCCCCAATTACTATTGTTTGTACACCTAAAAGGATGGATGAGGAGGAGGAGGAGGAGGAGTATAGAACAGGCAGCACCCTCAAAGCTTCAGAAGTATGAGATGAACCCCAAAAACTTGGAAAGGTGGATCTCACACGTACCGACACAGACTATTCCGCAATTTAATTGAGCCCCAAAGGTTTTTATTGAATAGCGGAATAGGAAATATGATCAAAAAAAAGTGTATGTTTTTCACACGTACAGAAGCACACTAGGCCCCAATTACTATTGTTTGTACACCTAAAAGGATGGATGAGGAAGAGGAGGAGGAGGAGTATAGAACAGGCAGCACCCTCAAAGCTTCAGAAGTATGAGATGAACCCCAAAAACTTGGAAAGGTGGATCTCACACGTACCGACACAGACTATTCCGCAATTTAATTGAGCCCCAAAGGTTTTTATTGAATAGCGGAATAGGAAATATGATCAAAAAAAAGTGTATGTTTTTCACACGTACAGAAGCACACTAGGCCCCAATTACTATGGTTTGTACACCTAAAAGGATGGATGAGGAGGAGGAGGAGGAGGAGTATAGAACAGGCAGCACCCTCAAAGCTTCAGAAGTATGAGATGAACCCCAAAAACTTGGAAAGGTGGATCTCACACGTACAGACACAGACTATTCCGCAATTTAATTGAGCCCCAAAGGTTTTTATTGAATAGCGGAATAGGAAATATGATCAAAAAAAAGTGTATGTTTTTCACACGTACAGAAGCACACTAGGCCCCAATTACTATTGTTTGTACACCTAAAAGGATGGATGAGGAGGAGGAGGAGGAGGAGGAGTATAGAACAGGCAGCACCCTCAAAGCTTCAGAAGTATGAGATGAACCCCAAAAACTTGGAAAGGTGGATCTCACACGTACCGACACAGACTATTCCGCAATTTAATTGAGCCCAAAAGGTTTTTATTGAATAGCGGAATAGGAAATATGATAAAAAAAGTGTATGTTTTTCACACGTACAGAAGCACACTAGGCCCCAATTACTATTGTTTGTACACCTAAAAGGATGGATGAGGAAGAGGAGGAGGAGGAGTATAGAACAGGCAGCACCCTCAAAGCTTCAGAAGTATGAGATGAACCCCAAAAACTTGGAAAGGTGGATCTCACACGTACCGACACAGACTATTCCGCAATTTAATTGAGCCCCAAAGGTTTTTATTGAATAGCGGAATAGGAAATATGATCAAAAAAAGTGTATGTTTTTCACACGTACAGAAGCACACTAGGCCCCAATTACTATTGTTTGTACACCTAAAAGGATGGATGAGGAGGAGGAGGAGGAGTATAGAACAGGCAGCACCCTCAAAGCTTCAGAAGTATGAGATTGTGTTCACTGTACCCCACAAAGATTGTGTTCATTGTACCCCACAAAGATTGTGTTCACTGTACCCCACAAAGGTTTTGTTCACTGCACCCCACAAAGATTGTGTTCACTGTACCCCACAAAGGTTTTGTTCACTGCACCCCACAAAGATTGTGTTCACTGTACCCCACAAAGATTGTGTTCACTGCACCCCAAAAGGATTGTCTTCTCTGCACCCCACAAAGATTGTGTTCACTGTACCCCACAAAGGTTTTGTTCACTGTACCCCACAAAGATTGTGTTCACTGCACTCCAAAAGGATTGTCTTCACTGCACCCCACAAAGATTGTGTTCACTGTACCCCACAAAGGTTTTGTTCACTGCACCCCACAAAGATTGTGTTCACTGTACCCCACAAAGGTTTTGTTCACTGCACCCCACAAAGATTGTGTTCACTGTACCCCCCAAAGATTTTGTTCACTGCACCCCACAAGGATTGTCTTCACTGCACCCCACAAGGATTGTCTTCACTGCACCCCACAAAGATTGTGTTCACTGTACCCCACAAAGATTTTGTTCACTGCACCCCACAAAGATTGTGTTCACTGTACCCCACAAAGATTGTGTTCACTGTACCCCACAAAGGTTTTGTTCACTGCACCCCACAAAGATTGTGTTCACTGTACCCCACAAAGGTTGTGTTCACTGCACCCCACAAAGGTTTTGTTCACTGCACCCCACAAAGATTGTGTTCACTGCACCCCACAAAGATTGTGTTCACTGTACCCCACAAAGGTTTTGTTCACTGCACCCCACAAAGATTGTGTTCACTGTACCCCACAAAGATTGTGTTCACTGCACTCCAAAAGGATTGTCTTCACTGCACCCCACAAAGATTGTGTTCACTGTACCCCACAAAGGTTTTGTTCACTGCACCCCACAAAGATTGTGTTCACTGTACCCCACAAAGGTTTTGTTCACTGCAACCCACAAAGATTGTGTTCACTGCACCCCAAAAGGATTGTCTTCACTGCACCCCACAAAGATTGTGTTCACTGTACCCCACAAGGATTGTCTTCACTGCACCCCACAAAGATTGTGTTCACTGTACCCCACAAAGATTGTGTTCACTGTACCCCCCAAAGATTTTGTTCACTGCACCCCACAAGGATTGTCTTCACTGCACCCCACAAGGATTGTCTTCACTGCACCCCACAAAGATTGTGTTCACTGTACCCCACAAAGATTGTGTTCACTGTACCCCCCAAAGATTTCGTTCACTGCACCCCACAAGGATTGTCTTCACTGCACTCCACAAGGATTGTCTTCACTGCACCCCACAAAGATTGTGTTCACTGTACCCCCACAAAGGTTTTGTTCACTGCACCCCACAAAGATTTTGTTCACTGCACTCCAAAAGGATTGTGTTCACTGCACCCCAAAAAGATTGTGTTCACTGCAGCCCACACACAGAAAAATGGATGTGGATCACTGACACCTGCCTATCTCCTATCCCACACCACACAGCAATATCGATTGTAGTTTGTAGAACACACTTTCCCTAAAATTCAGCAGACTCTGTCCCTAACAGGATTGAGAAGAGATCGTAGATCAGGAGAACTAAGTGCAGACCCCACCCCACACAGCAATATCGATTGTAGTTTGTAGAACACACTGACCCTATAATTCAGCAGACTCTATCCCTAAAATGCCTACAACTCGCCCTGCCTAAACACTCCGACCTGTCCCTCAATTCTATCCGGACACAAATGGTTTTTTCCTGCCTATCTTTCCCTAATCAGCAGCCAGCACGTTGATGTGTGCTCTGTCCCTGATCTAAGCAGCATAATGACGCCGCTGCGGCTGCCTCGAACTTATAAAGACTTGGTCACATGCTTCAGACGGCCAATCACAGCTACTGAGACATTTGCAGGCATGGCTGGGATGGCTTAAGGCACACCAGTTAAACGATTGTTGATTGGCTGTTGAAAGCCCGCCATGAAAAGAGCGCCAAAGCATGCAAAACCCGGAAATAAAACGACCGAACACGGATTTTTACCCGAATATACAGTAAAGTGTCCGTGTTCGTGTTCGGGTAACAAAAATCCAATTATTCGGTACGAACACGAATAATACAGTCCGTGTTCGCTCAACACTATTCAAAACCCATGTTTGACTGCACGATCCCTCCAAAACGATCTGGCAGACACTGGAGTTGTGGTACACTATTCCACTATAAAGAGATACTTGTACAAATATGGTCTTCATGGAAGAGTCATCAGAAGTAAACCTCTTCTACGTCCTAAACAAAAATCAGCGTTTGAACTTTGCAAATGAACATATAGACAAGCCTGATGCGTTTTGGAAACAAGTTCTGTGGACCGATGAGGTTAAAATTGAACTTTTTGGCCGGAATGAGCAAAGGTACGCTTGGAGAAGAAGGGGCACAGAATTTAATGAAAAGAACCTCTGTCCAACTGTTAAGCATGGGGGTGGATCAATCATGCTTTGGGGTTGTATTGCAGCCAGTGGCACAGGGAACATCTCACGAGTAGAAGGAAAAATGGATTCAATAAAATGTCAGGAGATTTTGGATGGTAACTTGATGCCATCTGTGAAAAAGCTGAAGTTAAAGAGAGGATGGCTTCTACAAATGGATAATGATCCTAAACACACTTCGAAATCCACGGGGATTACATAAACTGAAGGTTTTGCCATGGCCTTCACAATCTCCTGACCTCAACATAATTGAAAATCTATGGATAGACCTTTAAAGAGCAGTGCGTGACAGACAGCCCAGAAATCTCAAAGAACTGGAAGACTTTTGTAAGGAAGAATTGGCAAAGATACCTCAAACAAGAATTGAAAGACTCTTGGCTGGCTACAAAAAGCATTTACAAGCTGTGATACTTGCCAAAGGGGCAAGCCGACAGGAGCGCAGAGGAGGGATGCTGGCTTCTGAAGGTTGCTGCAGGGGATCGGGTTTGGGGGGGGGGTTGGATCGGGTGTGGGGGGAAAATCAGTGCTGGGGGGCAGAAAGGGAGGTGAAGGGGATAAGAAAGGAGGGTGGGGGGAGTCGTTTCAGGTGACAGGGAGCGGGGGGAGGTGGAGAGGCTGGGGACAGGGAAGCGGCGGCATGGTTGCGGGCACATTTTAGGTTAATAACTCTGACCAGCAGGTTGTAATCCGCTGATCAGAGTTAAAGAATTGCTCAGCAGAGTCTGCTCAAAAATTCTATTATAAGTTCATGGTCATTGAAGTGACCATGAACATATAGCAGGGGGCTAAATGAGGTCTTTTCTGCAGACGCATGCTTCCTCCAGCACGACTCCTGTCACACTGATGGTTAGGCCCCTTTTACAGGATCGATCCGATCGGGTCTGCCTGTCTGTTTTTCAGGTGGACCCATTTGGATCCTCCATTCACCTCAATAGAGTGCCAGATGAAAACAGACTTGTGTCCTGAATGCAGGTTATGGAAGTACCATATCGTGATAGAGAGTCCAGAATGACCCTGCATTTAATGGGGTTTTTTAACCCACAAATATTCTTTATCCACAATTTTTAATTCAACACTAGGGATAAACCAAACGACCCCCTGTTCGGTTCGCACCAGAACTTTCGCACATCGTGAAAGTTTGGAACCGAATTACAGACCCCATTGAAGTCTATGGGACCCGACCTGGAAAAATCTAAAGTGCACATTTTGATGGCTTCTATGCAATTAATTGGGCATTCAATGGTTATGGGGGTCCAGGTACTGCCCTGGGGGACATGTATCAATAAATAAAGTTTGTAAAAAATTACATTTTTAAATGAGCAGCGATTTACTGATGCTTAAAGTGAAAGCATCACTATGAAAAATAACAAAAAAAATGAAAAATCCCTTTCAATATAGTGCCTGAGGGGTCCTCTAAGTCTACTTGTAAAGTGACACATCTCTAATGTGTATAGAAGCCGCTGCAGAAATAATTGAATTTTTAAAGCCAAAAAAAATTACATTTTCCCTGCAAGCTTTCTTTATTTTGTAAACAACAGCTTAGGGAGCCGTTCTGTATGATGAGGCCACAATGTAGTGCAATGGGAACAAGATTGGAGATTTTTTAGATAAATTCTTGTGTCTCTTCCCAGACTTTGGATAGAAGTAATAGGTGCAGAAAAATTGGTCTTTAGGTGTCTGTGGCGCCTTCACACCGTAACTCTATAGTGGTACTCTTGATAAAAGCAAGAATTGCCTTGCTGTCAAACATTTAAATAATATTCACCTGTTAGTGCCGGTTCACACTTCTGCGGATGCGCTGATCGCATGTAATTCGGAGAGCACTGCTCCTTCATTACATGCGATATCCTGTGCGGATGCAAATTCAGGGTCACTGAGGATTACAGTATCTGGAACTGTACTACTCCCAAGGGTTCTGGGGATGGAAAACTGTCAGAATTCTCCTCCTCCTCCTCCTCCCTCTCCTCTTGTGCCTTCTGTGGCCTAGGAAGGATGGTGTCTGCATAAAGCGGGCCTTGAGAGGAAAAGAAGTCCCCCTCTTCTTCCCGCTGCTCTGCCTCGAATGCCCTGTCCTTAATGCCATGCAGAGTCTGCTCTAGCAGCAACACAACAGGGATTTTGTCACTGATGCATGCATTGTCACGGCTCACCATCCTTGTGGCCTCCTAAAATGGTGACAGTACATTGCATGCATCCTTTATCAGCAGCCATTGGCGTGGGGAAAAAAAGGCGAGCTGGCCTGAGGCTGTTGTTGTACCATATTCACACAGGTACTCATTGATGGCCCTCTGTGCAGCTGCTGCAGCATTGCCAAAGTCGAGTTCCACCTGATGGGCATGTCACGAATCAGGCGGTTTACGGGCAGGTGCAATTCTCAGTGAATTTCAGTCAACTGAGCACTGGCTGTGTATGACCACCTGAAATGGGTACAGACTCTTCTGGCCTGCTTTAGCTATTTAGGAAATGCTGCACCACCAAACTGAGGACATATGCCAGGCATGGCGCATGTCAACTTTCCCTATCTAAGGGGGGGACAGGAGGTTTGTGCCATTATCGCACACCCCCATTCCAGGCTTCAGCTGGCAAGGCGTGAACCACCTCTGGGCCTGCCCCTGCAGATCTGCAAGAATCTCTGCTCCGGTGTGCTTCCTGTCCCCTAGACACACCAACTGAAGTACTGTATGGCCCCTTTTTAGCCTGACTCATTGAATAGCCCTTTGAACATGCTTGTGGTTTGTAGGACAATTCAGCAGAGGAGGACATGGAGGAGGAGGGGGTAGACAAAACTTGCATCATCACCACTAGCTGTATGGAGACGTGGTGGCACAACAAGCTGCAGCACTGAGCCCTGTCCTGCATCCTTCCGAGTTGCAAGCAGAGTTACCCAGTGTGCTGTGAATTAACCACTTCCTTACCGAGTCATGTAAAATGACGTCGGCAAAGTGGTTGTCTAGATCCGGGCCGCCGTCATATGACGTCGGCCCGTTCTAGCTGCTACTGCGCGCCCCCGGCGGCGCGCAGCGGCTCGATCGGGGATGAGGCTCGTCCCTCGGACATAGCCCATCACTGATCAAGGTAAACAGCCAATAGAAATTGGCTGTTTACCACGTGATCGGCTGTGTCAATCACAGCCGATCACATGAGCGGCTCCAGCACGAGCCGCTCGTTCTCTCTGCAATGCGCGCCCCCGGGGGCGCGCAGAGCAGCGATCGGGGACGAGGCTCGTCCCTCGGACAGAGTCGATCCCCGATCTAGGTAAAGAGCCAATGAAATTGGCTCTTTACCACGTGACCGGCTGTGTCCAATCACAGCCGGTCACAAATGTCAACAGAGAACACGGTTACTAGCTGTCACCGTGTTCTCCTCCTCACACACTGATCCTGTGTGAGGAGGAGATTGTGGTAACAGCTAGTTACCAAGTACAGTGCACCCCAAACACACTGATTGCCCCCCCCCCCCCAATAAAGAGCACCTGTCACTAGCCCATCAAAGTACCCGAGTACCTGTCATCAGGTACTCAGATGACAGGTACTCGGGTACTCTGATGGGCTGGTGACAGGTATTCGGGTACTCTGATGACAGGTACTCGGGTACTCTGATGACGGATACTCTGATGACAGGTACTCGGGTACTCTGACGGGTACTCGGGTACTCTGATGACGGGTACTCGGGTACTCTGATGACGGATACTCTGATGACAGGTACTCGGGTACTCTGACGGGTACTCGGGTACTCTGATGACGGGTACTCGGGTACTCTGATGACAGGTACTCGGGTACTCTGATGACGGGTACTCGGGTACTCTGATGACAGGTACTCGGGTACTCTGATGACGGGTACTCGGGTACTCTGATGACAGGTACTCGGGTACTCTGATGACAGGTACTCGAGTACTCTGATGACGGGTACTCGGGTACTCTGACAGGTACTCGGGTACTCTGATGACGGGTACTCGGGTACTCTGACAGGTACTCGGGTACTCTGATGACAGGTACTCGGGTACTCTGATGACGGGTACTCGGGTACTCTGATGACAGGTACTCGGGTACTCTGATGACAGGTACTCGGGTACTTTGAGTACCTGTCAATGGAGTACCCGTCATCAGAGTACCTGAGTGCCTGTCACCTACCCATCAGAGTACCCGAGTACCTTCCACCTGCTCATCAGAGTACCTGACGCCTGAAGTACCCAAGTACTTGCCGCCTGCTCATCAGTACCCATCACTACTCATCAGTACTCATCAGTACCTATCACGTATCAGTACTGATCATCAGTACCCATCAGTACAGTATCACCTATCACCTATCAGTCAGTGAGTACTACTCATCAGTACCTATCACCTGCCTGTCACCTGCCCATCAGAGTACCCGAGTACCTGTCACCTGCCTATCGGAGTACCCGAGTACCTGCCACCTGCTCATCAGTACCAGAGTACCTGTCACCTGCCCAACAAAGTACCCGAGTACCTGTCACCCTTCATACAGCCACCATGTCCAAGTCCAAAAAGGTTTATATACGTCGTCCGTTTAAACCTAAATACCGGTGTTATGGTAGCAGATAGCTGCCATAACCCTGGTATTTTTTTAAACGGTGGACGGTTGGCTTTCCGATAAGGGTGGTCCCAGCGGCGGATTCGCCGTGGGATCACCCTTCCGGGATGGCGGAAGAGGCGCCCCCCCCCCCCTCCCGACGCGTTCCGGTCCCTTTCCCCGCTTACCGGACCCGCCGGCAGCGGGGAAAACGATCCGGTCCCGAATCCTCACAGACAGGATGTCGAGTGAGGGCAAGCTTGCCCTCACTTGACTCTATGGTCTTGGAGGACCGGAGCTACGGAAAATGTTGTTGCCTAGCAACCGGTTTAAAGGTCCTTTTTTTTTTTTTTTCATTTTATATTATAATTATTATTTTTTTTTTTTTTTTTCTATCTTTTAGTGTACTTGTGAGATCTGAGGACTTTTTGACCCCAGATCTCACAAAAAAGAGGTCCTGTCGTGCCTATTTCTATTACGAGGAATATTTACATTTCTTTTAATAGAAATAAAAATGATCAATTTTTTTTTTTTTTTAAACGGTGTAAAAATAAAAAATAATAAATAAAATAAATAGTAAAAAAAAAAAAAAAAAAAATTAAAGCGCCCTGTCCCCGTTAGCTCGCGCGCAGAAGCGAATGCATACAGAAACCCCGCCCACATATGTAAACGGTGTTCAAACCACACATGTGAGGTATCGCCGCGATCGTTAGAGCAAGGGGAATAATTTGAGCCCTAGACCTCCTCTGTAACTCAAAGATGGCAACCTGTAGAAATTTTTAAATTGTCGCCTATGGGGATTTTTAAGTACCAAAGTTTGTCACCATTCCGTGAGCGTGCGCAATTTTGAAACATGACATGTTGGGTATCTATTTACTCGGCGTAACATTATCTTTCACATTATGGAAAAAAATTGGGCTAACTTTACTGGTTTCTTATTTTTTAATTAAAAAAAGTGAATTTTTTCCAAAAAAATTGCGTTTGGAAGACCGCTACGCAAATACGGTGTGATAAAAAATAGTGCAATAATCTCCATTTTATTCTCTAGGGTCTCTGCTAAAAAAAAATATATAATGTTTGGGGGTTCTAAGCAGTTTTCTAGCAAAACAACTGATTTTAGCTTGTAAACACCAAATGTCAAAAATAGGCCTAGGCAAGTGGCTAGGATGCATGATGATGCTCCTTGGATGTTCGGCCCCTCTATATGGCTAGGCTGTGAAAAAGTCTCACATGTGGTATTGCCATACTCAGGAGGAGTGGCAGAATGTATTTTGGGGTGTCATTTTTGCTGTGTACATGCTATGTGTTAGGAATATCCTATAAATTGACAACTTTGTGTAAAAAAAAAAAGTTTTCATTTTTTTCCCACATTTTCCAAAAACCTATGGAAAAAAATGATATGTTCAAACGACCCATAATGCCTCATAGAATATACGTTGGAGTGTTTGCTTTCCAAAATGGGGTCATTTTGTGGACTTTTCCATTGTATTGGTGCTCTAGGGCCTTGAAAAGTGTGATAGGTAGTAAGAAAGTTTTATGTGTATTTATGCTCCTAGAACGCCTGAATGTGCTTCTTGGACGTGGAGTCTCTTTTTGTGGCCAGGCTGTGTAAAAGTCTCACACATGTGGTATCGCCATACTCGGAAGGAGTAGCAGAATGTATTTTTGGGTGTAATTTTTGCTGTGTACATGCTATGTGTTAGAAATAGCTTATAAATTGACAACTTTGTGGGAAAAAAAAGAAAAAAAAATTTTTTTCTTCATTTTCCCAAGAATTGTGGGAAAAAATTACAACTTCAAAAAACTCACCATGCCTCTTACTAAATACCTTGGACTGTCTACTTTACAAAAAGGGGTCATTTGGTCGGTATTTGTACTGTCCTGACATTTCAGGGCCTCAAGAAAGGAGATAGGCAGTCAGTACATCTGGTGCGATCAATTTTCAGTAATTGGTACCATAGCTTCTAGACTCAATAACTTTCACACAGACTAAATAATATACACTAATTCGGGTTAATTTTACCAGAGACATGTAGCAGTATACATTTTGGCCCAAATGTATGAAGAAAAATTTATTTTTTGCAAAATTTCATAATTGAAACTAAAAAAAAGTGTTTTTTTTTCAAAATTTTTGCTCTTTTTTTGCATATATCACGAAAAAAAAAACCCCAGTTGTGATCAAATACCACCAAAAGAAAGCTCTATTTGTGTGAAAAAAATGATAAAAATTTTGTTTGGTTATAGTGTAGCATGACTGAGCAATTGTCATTCAAAATGTGAGAGTGCTGAAAGCTGAAAATTGGTCTGGGCAGGAAGGGTGTCAAACTGCTCTGTATGAAAGCGGTTAAATATAGTGGCCCTGACCATGCTTGCTGGACCATGTGTCAGTGTCAGCAGTAACCTGGCCTTTGCGGCTGACTGCCTTGCCCAACAATGCCAACACATTGCCTACCACATGATGGTACAGAGCTGGAATTGCCTTACGTGAAAAGAAATATCGACTGGGAACCTGCCATTGTGGTACAGCACATTCTGAAAATTCAGGGAAGGGGGCAGAATCCACCAGACGGAAAGGCAGAAGTTGTAAAGCCAGCAACTATGACAAGCTTGCATTTAGACGCATGGCATGTGAGTGGCAGTGGCAGTATTTCTTTTTCCGCTGCAGCATATGGGGCAGAGAAATTTGCAGGCTATAGTCTACAGTTGGTGATGTGTTACTGGCAGATATGCTGCAAGGACCTGTGACACCCTGCATTATACCATCATCCCTGTCAGTGGAGGCAGGAGAGGTTGTGAGGTATAGTGGGGGTAGACTGAGGTGAGTAAGGAGGAGGAAAGGAATTGCATCCCTTTTGTGTGGCTTTCAGGTGCTTATGCCAATAGGCTGAGTGGTGGGAGGTTAAATACCTTGTCAAGCATGCGGTACCCAAATGGCTGGTGTTTTTGCCATGCTTGATGTGCAAATTGCAACAGTGAGATCTGCTGCACATGTGCTAAGAAAGGCCCAGACAGCTGAACTGTGGGAAGGGTGGCAGGAGATAACAGCTCCACAATGCGATAGTATAGGGTGGCTGCTCTCTACTCTTCCATGATGGCTGCCTTGATGGGGTTGTGCCTCACCCTCATTTTCCTCCTCTGCTCTTTCTGGCACCCAAGTTGCATCAGTGACCTTATCATCATCATCTCCCCCATCCTCATTACCACTGGAGACAACTTGGCAATACACTGCAGCTTGGGGAACATGACTGGCAATTTGTGTACTAGTGTTTCCCCCTCTCTGTAGACTCATGTTCCTACCTTTCTCAACCTCAGAACCAACATCTGAATGAAGGTCTTGGCTGTGCATCGTCAAGGACTTGGAGCAGCTGACTCCTCCATGCCTGATGCTGGGGCTTTGGCAGTAATAGCTATGGACAGCAAGGCAGATTTAGCCACTCTGGCAGCTGCAGTGGACTGCACACTAGTCACTGCTTGGGTGACGGAGGGTGAGGATGGTTTAGTAAGCCAGTCCACCACCTCCTCTGCATGCTGTGGCTGGATAACTCGTGCAACATCACTGCACCACATCACAGTGGAAATGAAGCCTTGCCTGAGGACTGACCACGTCCACCTTTGTCTGTGGACACACAGGCTGCTGGCTCCCTCACAGTGTCATGGGAACGTCTGCCTCTCCTTGTTGGCCTCCCAGACATGATGGGAAGGTGCTTATTAACAAAATGTAATAAAGATGTGGAAATGTGTACTGCACTAATGCAGTGAAATATACTGTGTTAAACGTGCAGTAATGCACTAAAGTATACTGCGTTAACGTGCCGTTTAACACAGTAACGCACAGAAATATACTGCGTTAAACGGCATATAGCGCACTGAAAATATACTGCGTTAAACATGCACAGAAATATACTGCATTAAATGGCTTGTAAAGCACTGAAATATACTTTGCTAAATGTGCATTAACTCACAGAAATATACTGTGGTAAATGGCACGTAACACACTGAAATCTACTGCATTAAGCGTGCAATAACGCACAGAAATATACTACATCGACCGCTTGCCCACTGCCCCACACAGATTTACTGCGGCATGGCGGCTCGGCTGCGCATAATAACGTAGATCTCCCTGATTATGTGCAGACCGCATGAGGAGCGGGCTCAATCACTATTAATTAAAGCAACGCAGTGCTGAATCGCAAAAAATAGCCTGGTCATTAAGGGGGTAAAACCTTCCAGGGCTGAAGTGGTTAAACGTGCACTAAGGCACAGAAATATACTGCACTAAATGTGCAGTAATGCACTGAAATATACTGTCTTAAACATGCACTAATGCACAGAAATATACTGCGTTAAACATGCAGTAGCGCACTGAATTATACTGTGTTAGCAACTTAAGCCCCGGAGGATTTGGCTGCTCAAAGACCAGGGCCTATTTTGCAATTCGGCACTGCGTTACTTTAACGGACAATTGCGCAGTCGTGCGACTCTGTACCCAAATTAAATTGACGTCCTTTTTTTCCCACAAACAGAGCTTTCTTTTGGTGTTATTTGATCACCTGTGCGATTTTTACTTTTTTACAATTTTGAAAAAATAACAATATTTTTCACATTTTTTTTATATGAAATCCCCCCCCCCCAAAAAAAAAAATGTAAAAATCTAAATTTTTTAACGTTTTAGGCCAATTTGTTTTCGGCTACAAATTTTTGGTGAAAAAAATCGCAATAAGCATATTTTGATTGGTAATGGCGGCGATCTGCGATTTTTTTTTTTTGCGTGACTGTGACATTGCAGCGGACAGATTGGACCCCTGACTAACATTTTTGACACTTTTGGGGGTACCAGTGACATTACTACAGTAATCAGTGCTATACATATGCACTGTTACTGTAAAAATGACACTGGCAGGGAAGGGCTTAACTTTATTAGAGCTCAAGGGGTTAAGTGTGTCCCTAGGGGCGGGATTCTAACTGTAAAGGAGCGTGGCTTTTGATGTAACTACAGAGACATACGATCCTACATAGCAGGATCGTATGATCTCTGCTGTTACACCAGGGAGAATGACAGGCGGCTTTGTTTACATCAGCCGCCTGCCTTTCTCCCTCTTCAGCGGGAGATCGTGAGTGGCCGGCGGACATCGGAGCCGCCGGTCACTCGCGCGGGGATGACAGTGAACTAGCGGGGGCGCTGGCTCACGGGCGAGTGACGTACCCATACGTTACTTTGCCCAGGGGGGGCTGACCGCTGCAGTATATGTACTTGCGGCAGTCGGCAAGTGGTTAAACATGCACTAACGCACAGAAATATACTGCATTAAATGGCATGTAACGCACAGAAATATACTGCGTTATACAGCATGTAACGCACAGAAATATACTGCGTTATACAGCACGTAGCGCACAGAAATATACTGCGTTATACGGCATGTAGCGCACAGAAATATACTGCGTTATACGGCACTAACGCACAGAAATATACTGCATTAAACGGCATGTAACGCACAGAAATATACTGCGTTATACAGCATGTAACGCACAGAAATATACTGCGTTATACAGCATGTAACGCACAGAAATATACTGCGTTATACAGCACGTAGCGCACAGAAATATACTGCGTTATACAGCACGTAGCGCACAGAAATATACTGCGTTATACGGCATGTAACGCACAGAAATATACTGCGTTATACGGCATGTAGCGCACAGAAATATACTGCGTTATACGGCACTAACGCACAGAAATATACTGCATTAAACGGCATGTAACGCAAAGAAATATACTGCGTTATACAGCATGTAACGCACAGAAATATACTGCGTTATACAGCATGTAACGCACAGAAATATACTGCGTTATACAGCATGTAACGCACAGAAATATACTGCGTTATACAGCACGTAGCGCACAGAAATATACTGCGTTATACAGCACGTAGCGCACAGAAATATACTGCGTTATACGGCATGTAGCGCACAGAAATATACTGCATTATACGGCATGTAGCGCACAGAAATATACTGCGTTATACAGCATGTAGCGCACAGAAATATACTGCATTATACGGCATGTAACGCACAGAAATATACTGCGTTATACGGCATGTAACGCACAGAAATATACTGCATTATACGGCATGTAGCGCCCAGAAATATACTGCATTATACGGCATGTAGCGCACAGAAATATACTGCGTTATACAGCATGTAGCGCACAGAAATATACTGCATTATACGGCATGTAACGCACAGAAATATACTGAGTTATACGGCATGTAACGCACAGAAATATACTGTGTTATACGGCATGTAACGCACAGAAATATACTGCGTTATACGGCATGTAGTGCACAGAAATATACTGCGTTATACAGCATGTAGCGCACAGAAATATACTGCGTTATACGGCATGTAGCGCACAGAAATATACTGCGTTATACGGCCTGTAGCGCACAGAAATATACTGCGTTATACGTCATGTAGCGCACAGATATATACTGCGTTATACGGCATGTAGCACACAGAAATATAATGCGTTATACGGCATGTAGCGCACAGAAATATACTGCGTTATACGGCATGTAACGCACAGAAATATACTGCGTTATACGGCATGTAACGCACAGAAATATACTACGTTATATGGCAAGAGCGCCCCCTGCCTGTGTAAGATCATAATGTTGATGATCTTAACCAGTTGTCGACCGCCCCATAGCAGATTTACTGCTACAGGGCGGTCATACTCTGAAGGACCATGTTTGTGTGTATATATATATATATATATATATATATGTATATATATATATATATATATATATATATACTGTATATATATATATAGGTGATCCTGCATTTCCAGGTATCGGAGCCGATCAGCAGGTCTGCCAGTACCCGCCGATCGTTCTGTACACAGGCAGAACGGCCGTCGGTCTGTCAGTGTGGAAGACATTAATCCTGTGTTCCTGCAAAGCAGGGACAGAGATCTTTGTCTTCCCTTAGTATAAGCACCTTCCCCACAGGGAGAAAACACTGGCTAGGCACACATTTAACCCCTTGATTGCCCTAGATATTAACCCCTTCCCAGCCAGTGTCATTAGTACAGTGACAGTGCATATTTTTATCACTGATCACTGTATTAATGCCACTGGTCCCTAAAAAAAACAGTGTCATTTAGTGTACAATTTGTCCACTGCAATATTGCAGTCCTGCTATAAGTCGCTGATTGCCGCTATTATCAGTACAAAAAAGTGATATGTCCCTGGATTTAATTTTAAAAATCTGGTCACCTTACTGTACACATATAGTGCAGTCCTTCTACCAACAAAATTCTCCATAATTACTCTGCAATAAGCAAGTCTCACAAACACACATAAGACAAAAATATAATTAAAAAAGAAACAAAAAATTTTTTATTTCAGGCATTACATATGCCTTTTTGCACACAACCAGTAGACCGAGAGCCAATACTTTGTCTGAGCCTCCTTTGAAAAAGAGCTTTAATAAAATAGTTAAGCAGAGTTAGTGACCCTTTTAATGTTGTGGTGGTCAGTACCCCCTTAAAAGGTGGTGGTCAGTGCCTCTACATTAGTTGTGGTCACTGCCTATTCATTGGAGGTGGTCCTTACCCCCATCATAGTCAGTTGAAAGTGCCATCATTATAGTTGGTGGCCAGTGTCTCCTTCATAGCTGGTGACCAATTCACCCTTTGTGGTCAGTGCCCACTTCATAGTCATGGTTAATGCCCATTTCATTGGTAGTCAGTGGAGGCTTGATTAATTCAGTTATTGCTGTTCAGTTACTAAGATGCACTGGTACAAATTATTACAGCATAGGCACTAAAGCTATGTAAGGCCCCTTTCACGCTTGTACGACCTGAAAGTCACGTGACTTTGATAGGACTTTGATGCAATGCCTGTGTAATCTTGAGGTCTATGGACCTCAAGTTGCATCACAATCGGGCCAAAGTAGTGCAGGGACTACTTTGAAGTCACTGCAACTTGAAGTCCCACTGATATGAATGGTACCCATGGGAAATCATAGGGTTTGACTTGTCATGTGACTTTGCAGTCCCAAGTCGCAGGATAAGTCGCACAAGTTTTAAAGGGGCCCTAGTCGTTCTCTCAGCAGCTCAGCTCCCTCTGGCCCCTCACTCCCCCCTGCTCTGTATTAACATTAGAGATTTGAAGGCAGGAAGGCTGCCAAGCCACTGCTGAGAAAGGTTAATACTGCTACACAGTGGGGTTGATTTACTAAAATGTGAGAGTGCAAAATCTTGTGCAACTCTGCATAGAAACCAATCAGCTTCCAGTTGTTTTTTTTTTGTGTTTTTTTTTTTTGTCAAAGCTTAATTGAACAAGCTAGAGTTCGAAGCTGATTGGCTACCATAGACAATTGCACCAGATTTTGCACTCTCAAGTTTTAATAAATCAACCTCAGTGTCTACAGCTATTGAGGTCAGTAATGCCCCATACACATGTGCAGAGTATCTGCAGACTTTTGTCTGCAGACTTACCTTTTCTATGTAGTGCAAGGGCCTGCCGGATTGCATACGAATTGAAAGTGTTTAGGTTTGACCTCATATTATATGGTTTTGGTAAGTCTGCAGACAAAAGTCTGCAGATAATCTGCACGTGTGTATGGGGCATTAGGGCTTGTTTTCTTGTTATCCATCAATCAGTGGGGTGGTGTTCTTTTTTTAACCACTTGCCGACCGCCGCAAGTACATATACTGCGGCGGTCAGCCCCGGTCAGGCAAAGTGACGTACCGGTACGTCACTAGCCTGGGAGCCAATAGCGGGCGAGCGCGCGCCGCCGGAGGCGCGTTCCCTAACAAGTCCGCGCGTGTGACTGGCGGACACGATGTCCGCCGGTCACTCGCGATCGTCCGCTGTGAAGGGAGAAAGGCAGGCGGCTAATGTAAACAAAGCCTCCTGTCATTCTTCCCTGTGTAACAGCAGAGATCTAACGGTCCTGCTATGTAGGACCATAGATCTCTGCTGTTACACACACAGCCACATCCCTGCACAGTAAGAAGCACGCCCCTAGGGACACACTTAACCCCTCCTTCCCCAATAAAGTTAACCCCTTCCCTGCCAGTGTAATTTTTACAGTAACAGTGCATATGTATAGCACTGATTACTGTAGTAATGTCACTGGTACCCCCAAAAGTGTAAAAAATGTCAGTCAAGGGTCCGATCTGTCCGCCGCAATGTCACAGTACCGCAAAAAAAATCGCAGATCTCCGCCATTACTCGTTAAAAAAAAAACTATAAAAATGACAAAAATCTTTCCCTTAGTAAACGCAATAACTTTTCCGCAAACCAATCAAACAACACTTATTGTGATTTTTTTTTTTGCCAAACATATGTAGCAGAAAACAAATTGGCAAAAATGTTAAAAAAATTTGATTTTTACATTTTTTTGCGGGGGAATTTCTTATAAAAAAATGTGAAAAATATTGTTATTTTTGCAAAATTGTCGCTCTTTTTTTGTTTATAGCGCATGACCAAAAAATCGCAAAGGTGATCAAATGCCACCAAAAGAAAGCTCTGTTTGTGGGAAAAAAAGGATGTCAAATTAGTTAAGGTACAGCGTCGCACGACCGCGCAATTGTCCGAATCGCAAAATAGGGCCTGGTCAGGAAGGGGGTAAAATCTTCCGGGGCTTAAGTGGTTAAGCCTGTCCTAAAAAAAAAATACATCTGTAACCTATACCACATGAACAAGCCAGCTTTTCTTCTAGAGACAGCAGATGTATTATCCTACGAAAACTTTACAGTCACTAATTTTAAAATAAGGCCATCTGTCATTTATTATTTGATATAAAACATTTTGCAGCTACATGAGAAAAAAAGAGGACTAAGCATTATTCACATGGAATCCAGGGTCGTAAATTCTATTTCTTCTTTTATTCTATGTGTAAGGGATTTCTTTGCTAAAAGAAATTGGTGTAATTTTACTTGTATGCACAACCCCTGGCACCCCATTATATATACAGTATTGTGTAGTTTTATATGCTTGCAATGGTCCTCTTCAATGATGTCACCAAATGAGTTGCTATAGTAACCCACTCCAAGAATAGTTATGTGATGCTACCCAATGAATCAGCTGTTCAATCTTTACCTGTGATTGAAAAGGGATGAACACAGTAGATTATTTGGCTTTTCCTCTAATAGTTACCAATCAAAGACAAAATAACACCCTGAAGAAAAAATGGGATACCTACCACTACCATTGCCACATGGTTCGGGTGAAAACTGGTATGTTTCCATTTCTGAACTGTATATTGTGAATGTTTGATTATCTGTGCAAGATACATAGACCTAGATGTAGATGGTTATAGGCCTAAATGTTTTCAGTGTTTGTCTGCATGCAGTTTTCTCAAGGTTGCATTGAAAAGCAGATATTTTCACATGTATTTATTTTAAATATATTTAATTATTGAGACCAGACAAGATTACATTACAAATAAATATAGTTTATCTATCAAAAAAAAATATATATTAACCACATCTGGACCCCTTAACCCTTTGGTTTTACTCCGTTTATGACCAGGCCATTTTTGTGATTCGGCACTGCGTTATTTTTAACTGACAATTGCGCGGTTGTGAGACGCTGCACCAAAATAAAATTGATGTTCTTTTTTTCCCATAAATAGAGCTTTCTTTTGGTGGTATTTGATCACCTCTGCAATTTTAATTTTTTTGCGCTATAAACAAAAAATAACAAAGACGATATATATAAATATGATTGTAGTGTCCAATAAATTCCGTGATATAAAGTGCCAAAAAACAGTCCTCTATTTGTGCTCAAGCCACCAGATGTGTGGCTGTGCTCCCAAAACTAAGTGAATGACCAGGGTGTCACAGCTTTTTTTTTTTAAATTTCTTTATTGAACAAAAACCAGCATACAAAGTATGTATTAGAACACCCCACGGTATCCTTCCATAGGGCTAAACGGAAAATTTCATGGATTATGACACAAGAGAGGCTGGTTAGTATACTGGAAAATTCTTCAGCTAAGTTTGAATCGACATGGGAACCATGGGCAATTTATGTGAAAGTCCCCCTATAGAGACCAGAACCCCTGCCTCCCTCATTGGATGGATCTTGTGGCGGTGAGCTCTCCCTGGACATAATTCTATTCTCTTATTCCCCTTTCCTCTTTCTTTTTCTATTCTATCCCTCCCTTCCCTCCCTCCTCTTCTCGGTAATTTTATGGTTGGACCTTAATAGGTCTTAGTTGGCATTCTCTTCTCATGCCCCATCCTATAGCTGCCTGATACTGATTGGTGTTTCTGGACCGTGGGGTGGCTATAGATATGTTCTTCACCTTCAACGGGTAGTGGGAAGCCATGTGGGCCCTGCCTGACCTCATCCTTGCTCCGGCCTGGGGGTTCCCCTCCCTGCGCACAGCTGGTTCCTGATAGGGGTGCGCGGGAGGGCCTCACCTTGGTCCAGGTTGAATATCTGATTCCACATTGGTTATGGTTGGGTATACTGAGCTATGTTATGACATGGTATCCCACTCAGTTCTTATACTAGGGGACAAATGTCTTATGAATGTTACCGATTGTTCTGATTTATTGTTTGTTATTACACTGTTGATTCCAAATGCATTACTCTGTTTTGTAATCTCGTTTTCTCAATAAAAATTTATTGAAATTAGAACACAAGTCCAAAATATAGTACATGAAACATCCGATCTAAATGCCTGCACATAAATCAGCATTACATAAAAGGACAATTCAAACAGCATAACAGTGGCATTGTAGTAAAGAGTGGTATAGCAGACCCCAGTAAGACTGAACATGGGGCGTGCGTCGTGTCAAAAAACGATGCTCATGTAGATAACTGGAACAGCAACCTTATGAAAACCAGAAGGAGGATGTTCAGAAAAACCTGGACCTCAGAGGTCAAATGACGAGAACAGATGTGGGAAGGGGGGAGACAGGTGGGGGGGAGAACAAAGGCAAGGATGATAAGGGCAGGAAGGTCAGGGGAGAGAAAAAGGAGGAGCAGTGGAGTGGAGCAGCGGGTGGGACCTGTGGTTAACAAAGGGTATAAGCTCGGCTGATGTTGGGAGATCAAGAAGAATTCATCCCGTACGGGCAACCCCATCGCCAATCAGATAGTAGGGGAACCGGGGACTCCGTCCAGAGCCAGGCCTTCAGCAGACAGGATAAACGTGTTCCAGCATGCCCAGGTTTTGGTATATTGCTCCTTCCTACCCTGTGCCGTAAGCACCAAGTCCTCCAAGTCATTAAGCCATTTGACTCTACGCAACCAGAGAGAGATTGTAGGGGGAGAGGTGCTTTTCCAACAGAGGGCGACGCAGGATTTAGCCACATCAGTAAGATGTCTGAGCACAGAGCGTTTGTATCGCTTAGGGGCAATGCCAGTGCAGTGCAGTAAAAAGAAGGCCGGGTCATCCGGGATGACACGTTCCGTCATCAGTTGGGAGACCCTACGAACCTCTGACCAGAAGCCCCGGATCAGGGGGCAATGCCAGAAGATGTGGTACAAGGTGCCCCTCTCCTGCAGGGTGTCACAGCTTTATCCTACTTGTGCACCCCCTTGTGATTGGGTGCTAAACTTGTGTAAAAAATAAATGCGCTCAAATGTTGAATGTCTGGGATAAGGATTCTGGGAACTACCAGATATTTAGCACTTATATTTAATTACATCCAATACAAGATTGCTAAGGAGAAGATTGGCTAATCTATGGGAATAGATCACCTGGAACCGCCAGGCATTCAACATTTGAGCGCATTTATTTTTTACACAAGGTGAGCGCCCAATCACAAGGGGGTGCACAAGTAGGATAAAGCAGGGACACCCTGGTCACTCACTTGGTTTTGGGAGCACAGCCACACATCTGGTGCCTTGAGCACATATAGAGGACTGGTTTTTGGCACTTTATATCACGGAATTTATTGGACACTACAATCATATTTATATATATATAACGTCTTTATTATTGCTTATTATTGCACATATATTTATTGTTTATTGGTGACATTGCACAGTCATATTATTATTATTAATATTGGTTTTTAAACTTATAATTCACTATTTATTCACTGTCACTATTTGATCAAGGATATTGTTTTTATGGAATATTATTGAACATTATTGAGTAACTACCCTGTTTCCCTAAAAATAAGCCCTACCCTGAAAATAAGACCTAGCATGATTTTCAGGGATGGCTGCAAAATAAGCCCTACCCCGAAAATAAGCCCTAATAAAATCTTTGATCTCAGCCCCTCCTTCTGCAGTATTCGGAGAGGGAAAGTAGAGCTCCAGAGGGTCACGTGAGCGCCCAGCGGTGCTGTAAATAAGGTATTTTCCACAATAAAGTTACAAAAGGAGACACACTGCACATTATATAATCTTTTGACAAAATCGATTACATAATTTTACAATGACTTTATCCAAGGTTTATTTTTGTGAATGAATAAACATAAGCATTGGACAGAATGTCATAATGCTGATTTCTGAGCTGACCGGGGGAGAGAACTTTTTTTTAACATTTTATTGTTTTATTCTAGGCTTTTTAGAACATAGAGAGGGCTAACTGACAAAGCACAAGCACTGTGCTGTCTATCATGCTTTAAAGGATCAGGATATTTATTTTAGGGTTACAATCATTTGAAGATAGTCATTGTACATACCGTAAATAAGACATCCCCTGAAAATAAGCCCTAGTGTGGTTTTTGAAGCCAAAATTAATATAAGACCCGGTCTTATTTTCGGGGAAACACGGTATAGGGATATATTTGATCACTTCAGCACAGATATTTATTTAATTTTATATTTTAGTGATTATTTATTTTTGGATTTATCTATACACTATATCACCAATATTTATTCAAATAGATTTTTATCCTGCGCAACACTATTTTATATTTAATAGCTCAATTGCACTTTTTTATGAGAAGTGAAGTGTCATTTTAAAAATTTATCACAAAGAGGTTGCTCGCAGGAATCTCTGTCTTTTTAATAAACAAAAAAAGAGCAACCATTCTAAAAAAAAAAAAAATAGATATTTTCCACTTTCTGCTATATAACATTCCCAATAAAAAAAAATAAAAAATTAAATTTTTTCATCATTTTAGGCCAATTTGTATTCTGCTACATATTTTTGGTAAAAGAAAATCCCAATAAGCATATTTTGATTGGTTTGCACAAAAGTTATCGCATCTACAAATCTTCAAATCTGGGGAAAGATTGATGTAATTTGTATTTATTTTTTACTAGTAATGGCGGTGATCTTTGATTTTTAGCAGAACTGCGACATTGCGGCGGACAGATCGGGCCCCTAACTGACATTTTTGACACTTTTGGGGGGACCAGTGACATTACTACAGTAATCAGTGCTAAAAATATGCACTGTTACTGTACTAATGACACTGGCAGGAAAGGGGCTAACCCAGGGCCGATCAAAGGTTTAAGTGTGAGCTTAGGGGAAGGTTTTCTAACTGTATTTGAGAGGGACTTGTAAAATGACCACAGAGACCTGTGATCATGGGCGTAGGAACCGGGGGGGACGGGGGGGACACATCCCCCCCAGGAAATAATGCGGGGGGGACAGGTATGGTGAAATCCCCCCCAGTTTAGTACATCGCCGGTCAGTGGCATGTGCCCGCAAAAAGCCCCGAGTCTGGTGTGGATGATTTACTGTAATTAGCCCCGAGTGTCCGTCCACTGTCTAACATGCTTCCCCTCTCCTGCCACACTGGTTGCTACTATCGCCTGGCGACGCATCTAGCAACCAGTGATGTCACTCGTCACGTGACCAGCAGGAGAGGCTCTTAATGCACAGATCGGCGCAGGATTTTAAATGCCTCCTCGGGGCGTAAAATCGGCTCCGCCTCCCTCTTCTTCCGGCTGTAGATCAGAGGTGGTGTTCTGTCAGAACAGAGGCAACGGCGATGGCCGCAGGTGAGTGCCAAAGCAAGGCTCCCTATGTGACTCTATAGGAGGGGGAAGGGGCAGCTGCGTATGGAGGAATTGATCTTTACATAGTCCTCCTGCAGCTGCTGGATGCTTGATTCTCCTCTCCCTTCTGCAGGCATTCAGCAGCTGCAGAAGGAATATGGAAAAATCAAATCCTCTATATGCAGCTGCCCCATCCCCCTCCTATACAACTTCTTTTGCTGGCCGGGCCCCCCAGTGCTGTCTAACACCCCCCCACTTTCCAACACCCCCACCAATTGTTCTTCAGCCCCCCTCTCTCCTGCCCCCCCCATGTGCTCTTCAGCTCACCACAGTGGTTTTCAGCTCTCCCCCCCCATGCTCTCTGGCCCCCCCACCTCAGTGATCTACAGTTTCCCCCATTGCTCTCCAGCCCCCCCGTTCTCTCTGTCCCCCTGGGTTTCCCTGCCCCCCACCCCAGTGCTCTCCAACCCCGGCGCTTTCCAACCCCCCTGCAATGCTTTCCAAACCCCCCCTTAATTCTTTCCAGCCCCCCCCCAATGCTCTCCTGTCGCCCCCTCCTGCCCTTCAGCATCTCCAGTGCTCTCTGTTTCCCCTGTGCTCTCCGGCCCCCCTAGTGCTTTTCTATCTTCTATCATAACTACAGTCTCTGACCATCTCTTGTATGATGTCTGCAGTCTCTGACCATATCTTTTGTCACGTCTGCAGTCTCTGACCCAGTGGCGGCCGGCTTGTTAGGGGCGCAGGGGCGCCACCCCCCCATCCATGCGTCCGGCCCCCCAATCTGCAAGCAGGGGCGCTGGACGCATGGAGTTAAATGGGGGATTTTTTTTTTCATCCCCTGATTAGAGCCAGGCGATGGAAAGGGTGGTCTCGGGGCGCAGAGCAGTGCGTCCCGAGCCCACCCATTGTGTGACAATAGCGAATGAAAATTCGCTATTGTCACACCTATCCTCCTCCTGGCCAATCAGGAAGCGCGTCCGATACACGCTTCCTGATTGGCCGAAAGGCAAACCCCATGCCATTGGCCCAGGAGGAGGCGGGACCGGAAGTACTGGAAGAGACGCGCCGGGACCGAGCAGAAGAAGCCGTTCGGGGGACTGAGGAGGAGCCGATCGCTGCCGCTGCTGCTCCAGGTAAGTAAGGGGGCACGCACGCTGATCTCTGCATTGGGGACATGTATACTGGTCACTGCATTGGGGACATGTATACTGGTCACTGCATTGGGGGCATGTATACTGGTCACTGCATTGGAGGCACGCACGCTGATCTCTGCATTGGGGACATGTATACTGGTCACTGCATTGGGGGCGTGTATACTGGTCACTGCATTGGATGCACGCACGCTGATCTCTGCATTGGGGACATGTATGCTGGTCACTGCATTGGAGGCACGCATGCTGATCTCTGCATTGGGGACATGTATACTGGTCGGTGCATTGGATGCATGCACGCTGATCTCTGCATTGGGGGCATGTATGCTGGTCACTGCATTGGAGGTGCGCAGGCTGATCTCTGCATTGGGGACATGTATACTGGTCACTGCATTGGGGGCACGCACGCTGATCTCTGCATTGGGGACATGTATACTGGTCACTGCATTGGGGGCATGTATACTGGTCACTGCATTGGGGGCATGTATACTGGTCACTGCAATGGGGGCATGTATACTGGTCACTACATTGGGGGCATGTATGCTGGTCACTGCATTGAAGGGGGCATGTACGCTGGTCACTGCATTGAAGGGGGCATTTACGCTGGTCACTGCATTGGGGGCATGTACGCTGGTCACTGCATTGAAGGGGGTATGTACGCTGGTCACTGCATTGAAGGGGGCATGTACGCTGGTCACTGCATTGAAGGGGGCATGTACGCTGGTCACTGCATTGAAGGGGACATGTACACTGGTCACTGCATTGAAAGGGGGCACGCTGGTCTCTCTGCATTGAAAGGGGGCACGCTGGTCTCTCTGCATTGAAAGGGGGCATGCTGATCTCTCTGCATTGAAAGGGGGGCACGCTGGTCTCTCTGAATTGAAAGGGGGGCACGCTGGTCACTCTGCATTGAAAGGGGGGCACGCTGGTCACTCTGCATTGAAAGGGGGCACGCTGGTCACTCTGCATTGAAAGGGGACACGCTGGTCTCTCTGCATTGAAAGGGGGCACGCTGGTCTCGCCGCATTGAAAGGGTGCACGCTGTGGTCTCTCTGCATTGAAAGGGGGCACACTATACCTTAATTACTGAAGGCCCCTTTCACACTTTTGGGACCTCAAAGTCACGCAATTTTTTTACAGCGTTTTTTGCCGCAAAGCAATGTCTATTAAATTTTTCTGTTTGCGCCCCCCCCCCCCCAAAAAAATTTTGAGCACCAGCCGCCACTGCTCTGACTATCTCTTGTATCATGTCCGCAGTCTCTGACCATCTCTTGTATCATGTCCGCAGTCTCTGACAATCTCCTGTATGATGTCCTCAGTCTCTAACCATCTTTTTTGTCACGTCTGCAGTCTCTAACCATCTCTTTTGTCACGTCTGCAGTCTCTAACCATCTCTTTTTTCATGTCCACAGTCTCTGACCATCTCTTGTATCACGTCCACAGTCTCTGACCATCTCTTGTATCATGTCCACGGTCTCTGACCACCTCTTTTTTCACGTCCAGTGTCTCTGACCACCTCTTGTATCACGTCCAGTGTCTCTGACCATCTCCTGTATCACGTCCAGTGTCTCTGACCCTCTCTTGTATCACGTCCAGTGTCTCTGACCCTCTCTTGTATCACGTCCACAGTCTCTGACCATCTCTTGTATCACGTCCACAGTCTCTGACCATCTCTTGTATCATGTCCATAGTCTCTGACCATCTCTTGTATCATGTCCACAGTCTCTGACCATCTCTTGTATCACGTCCACAGTCTCTGACCATCTCCTGTATGATGTCTGCAGTCTGCAGCCTTTCAACCTAATTTACTGAAACTGTAAAAGGCACCCTAAACCCTGTGACAACCAATTAGAATTCACCTTTTGCTAGTGTGATGTCAGATAAGTAACATTTTGTTTTGTGCATTGTTTCTTGAACAAGTTCTTGATGTTCAACTTTCCCAGGAAGTCATAGAGGAACTGACTCACCATTTTCTGTTTACAGCTAATTTGGAAAGATTTGGTGTTGGTGCTTCGTCTAGGCTACTGGGAAATGAATTTCTCTTGTGTGTTGTGGATGTTCTGGGACCTCTGCTATTTCGAAAATGACTTAAGCAGTTCCATAGGAGCCTCCAGAAAGGCTTCTGCATAGGACACCCTGATTGCCATAATTGGTGCTCTCAATTGCTTTTAAGGGAAGAGTTACAAGTAAAAGTGGAGATTGGAAAGTTGAGAGATTAACATGCGTGTGGTCACATTTTATAAAATTTGATGATGGGGCATTGGGTGGAGCTTGGGCGGGACTTACTTTAAAATGTGGGCGGGGTCATCAAATTTAGGTTTGGGCTGAAGCCCCTGGTCTTTTTCTCACCTAGCAACGCCCCTGTCGCCGGTGTTCCGACCTATGTGGTGGCTAAAGGGGGGGGGTGGGGTTTACTACCCAGAAAGGCGCAGATTGGCTGCCTTCTGGGGGCGTAACCTGGGAGCAGGAAAGAGCGCTTGGCCACCCCCACCTTCGTGATGTCCTGGCTGTGATTGGTCCAGTCTCCAGCCTGGACCAATCATCATCCAGGACATCCGATCCATGACGTTGCAATGGGGGCGGTGCCGGTGCGTGCGTCAGTCACTCACCGTCACCGCCGCTCACCTTCCCGCCGGTTCCCGCTGCAGAGAAGAGGAGAGGCCGCCCGCCGGTTCCCGCCACAGAAGAGGACGAGGGAGAAGCCGCTCACCTTCCCGCCGCCGCCGATAGCCGAGCCGCCGCCAGGTAAGTGCATTGGGTTGAAGGGAGCACGAACGCTGGTCTCTGCATTGATTGGGGGACAATGCTGTGGCACTCTGCAATCATTGGGGTACAATGCTGTGGCACTCTGCAATCATTGGGGTACAATGCTGTGTGGCACTCTGCAATCATTGGGGTACAATGCTGTGGCACTCTGCAATCATTGGGGTACAATGCTGTGGGCACTCTGCAATCATTGGGGTACAATGCTGTGGGCACTCTGCAATCATTGGGGTACAATGCTGTGGCACTCTGCAGTGATTGGGGACAATGCTGTGGTGCTCTGCAGTGATTGGGGACAATGCTGTGGACACTCTGCAGTGATTGGGGACAATGCTGTGGTGCTCTGCAGTGATTGGGGACAATGCTGTGGCGCTCTGCATTGAAAGGGGCTTGCGCGCATATACCTGGCGAGTAGGGTTGAGCGAACACGGACTGTATTATTCGTGTTCGTACCGAATAATTGGATTTTTGTTACCCGAACACGGACCCGAAAACTTTACTGTATATTCGGGTAAAAATCCGTGTTCGGTCGTTTTATTTCCGGGTTTTGCATGCTTTGGCGCGCTTTTCATGGCGGGCTTTCAACAGCCAATCAACAAGCGTTTAACTGGTGTGCCTAAGCCATCCCAGCCATGCCTACAAATGTATCAGTAGCTGTGATTGGCCGTCTGAAGCATGTGACCAAGTCTTTATAAGTTCGAGGCAGCGCCGCTGCGGCGTCATTCTGCTGTTTAGTTCAGGGAGAGAGCACACATCAACGTGCTGGCTGCTGATTAGGGACAGACAGGAAAAAAAAACATTTGTGTCCGGATAGAATTGAGGGACAGGTCAGAGTGTGTTAGGCAGGGCGAGTTGTAGGCATTTTAGGGAGAGAGTCTGCTGATTTTTAGGGTCAGTGTGTTCTACAAACTACAATCGATATTGCTGTGTGGGGTGGGGTTTGCAGTGACCGATCTACGATCTTAGCAATCCTTTTAGGGACAGAGTCTGCTGATTTTTAGGGTCAGACAGTGCGTTCTACAAACTACAATCGATATTGCTGTGTGGGGTGGGGTTTGCAGTGACCGCTCTACGATCTTAGCAATCCTTTTAGGGACAGAGTCTGCTGATTTTTAGGGTCAGACAGTGTGTTCTACAAACTACAATCGATATTGCTGTGTGGCATACCTCCCAACTTTTGAACTTCGCAATGAGGGACACTGAAAGGGAAATGAAACCTGCGGCGCGCGTAGTGGGTGTGGCCAATTGCTTAGCAGTGGGAGGGGCTTAAGGGATAGGGTAAACAAAACCCAGACTTCCTAGTACTCATAAAATATGCTTTGATTGCTCAGCCTACCTTAAAGATGAACTTCATTAAAATAGTCAGAGACTGCATAGCAACCAGCAACTGTTGGGACAATGAAGACTTTGGTGAGAAGTATATAATGTACACTATTGTGTATATAGTGCAGGAGTGTGTAATGTACAGAATGCAGGGGACAGGAGTATGTAATGTACAGAATGCAGGGGACAGGAGTATGTAATGTACAGAATGCAGGGGTCAGACTCTGCACCATCCACCCCCCCAGCTCTATACACCCCAAATGCCCACCCAGCTCCATACACCCCCCCCCCATACACCCCAAATGCCCCCAGCAGCTCTATCCACCTCAAATGCCCACCCTAGCTCCATCCACCCCAAATGCCCACCCTAGCACTATCTATCCCAAACACCCATCCAACCTCCATCCACCCCATATGCCCACCCCAGCTCCATCCAACCCAAATGCCCCCTTTTGGGGGGCGCAAACAGAAAAATGTAATAGGCATTGCTTTGCGGCAAAAAACGCTGTTAAAAATTGCGTGACTTTGAGGTCACAAAAGTGTGAAAGGGGCCTTCAGTAATCAAGGTAGAGTGTGCCCCCATCAATGCAGAGAGACCAGCATGCTGTGCCCCCCTTCAATGCAGAGAGACCAGCGTGCCCCCTTTCAATGCAGAATGGCCAGCGTGCCCCCTTTCAATGCAGAATGACCAGCGTGCCCCCTTTCAATGCAGAATGACCAGCATGCCCCCTTTTAATGCAGAATGGCGAGCGTGCCCCCTTTCAATGCAGAATGACCAGTGTGCCCCCTTTCAATGCAGAATGACCAGCGTGCCCCCTTTCAATGCAGAGAGACCAGTGTGCCCCCTTTCAATGCAGAATGACCAGCGTGACCCCTTTCAATGCAGAATAACCAGCTTGACCCCTTTCAATGCAGAATAACCAGCATGCCGTGCCATCCTTCAATGAAGAGAGATCATCGTGCCCCCTTTCAATGCAGAGAGACCAGCGTGCCCCCTTTCTATGCAGAATGACCAGCATGACCCCTTTCAATGCAGAATGACCAGCCTGACCCCTTTCAATGCAGAAAAACCAGCCTGACCCTTTTCAATGCAGAAAAACCAGCCTGACCCTTTTCAATGCAGAAAAACCAGCCTGACCCCTTTCAATGCAGAATAACCAGCCTGACCCCTTTCAATGCAGAATAACCAGCCTGACCCCTTTCAATGCAGAATAACCAGCGTGACCCCTTTCAATGCAGAATGACCAGCGTGACCCCTTTCAAAGCAGAATGACCAGCGTGACCCCTTTCAATGCAGAATGACCAGCGTGATCCCTTTAATGCAGAATAACCAGCGTGACCCCTTTAATGCAGAATGGCCAGCGTGACCCCTTTAATGCAGAATGGCCAGCGTGACCCCTTTAATGGAAAATAACCAGCGTGACCCCTTTAATGCAGAATAACCAGCGTGACCCCTTTCAATGCAGAGGGAGGGAGGGAGGGAGAGAGAGATGACGGAGGGAGGGAGGGATGACAGAGGGAGGGAGGGATGACAGAGGGAGGGAGAGAGAGATGACGGAGGGAGGGAGGGATGACAGAGGGAGGGAGAGAGAGAGAGATGACGGAGGGAGGGAGGGATGACAGAGGGAGGGAGGGATGACAGAGGGAGGGAGAGAGAGATGACGGAGGGAGGGAGGGATGACAGAGGGATGACAGAGGGAGGAAGAGAGAGATGACGGAGGGAGGGAGGGATGACAGAGGGAGGGAGGGAGCGATGACAGAGGGAGGGAGGGAAGGAGGGAGAGAGAGATGATGGAGGGAGGGAGGGATGAAGGAGGGAGGGATGACAGAGGGAGGGAGGGAGAGAGAGATGACGGAGGGAGGGATGACAGAGGGAGGGAGGGTTGACAGAGGGAGGGAGAGAGAGATGACGGAGGGATGGAGGGATGACAGAGGGATGGAGGGATGACAGAGGGAGGGAGGGATGACAGAGGGAGGGAGAGAGAGATGACAGAGGGAGGGAGGGATGACAGAGGGAGGGAGGGATGACAGAGGGAGGGAGAGAGAGATGACAGAGGGAGGGAGGGTTGACAGAGGGAGGGAGAGAGAGATGACGGAGGGAGGGATGACAGAGGGAGGGAGCGATGACAGAGGGAGGGAGGGAGGGAGAGAGATGACGGAGGGAGGGAGGGATGACGGAGGGAGGGAGGGATGACAGAGGGAGGGAGAGATGACAGAGGGAGGGAGGAAGGGGGGGAGAGAGGGAGGGGGGAGAGAGGGGGGGAGGACAGAAAGGAAGTGAGGACAGAGGGGGGTAAAGGATGGGAAGGGAGGGAGGAGAGAAGAAAAAGGGGGAGAAGAGAAAGGGGGGGAGAGCTCCTCCTCCATAGACATGCTGGATATTGTAGTCTCACAAACTCCCCTCTACAATGAGACACACGGCAATCCCGTCCAGCCCCTGCCTCTCTCACACACAGCCACAGCTATAGGGGTTGGGAGTGCACATATCAGGGGGTCCTGAGGGCACACGCTATGGGGGTTGGGAGGGCACATATCAGGGGGTCCTGGGGGCACACGCTATGGGGGTTGGGAGGGCACATATCAGGGGGTCCTGAGGGTACATGCTATGGGGGTTGGAAGGGCACATATCAGGGGGTCCTGGGGGCACACGCTATGGGGGTTGGGAGGGCACATATCAGGGGGTCCTGAGGGCACACGCTATGGGGGTTGGGAGGGCACATATCAGGGGGTCCTGGGGGCACACGCTATGGGGGTTGGGAGGGCACATATCAGGGGGTCCTGAGAGCACACGCTATGGGGGTTGGGAGGGCACATATCAGGGGGTCCTGAGGGCACAGGCTATGGGGGTTGGGAGGGCACATATCAGGGGGTCCTGGGGGCACACGCTATGGGGGTTTGGAGGGCACATATCAGGGGGTCCTGAGGGCACACGCTATGGGGGTTGGGAGGGCACATATCAGGGGGTCCTGGGGGCACACGCTATGGGGGTTGGGAGGGCACATATCAGGGGGTCCTGAGGGCACACGCTATGGGGGTTGGGAGGGCACATATCAGGGGGTCCTGTGGGCACACGCTATGGGGGTTGGGAGGGCACATGCTATGGGGGTTGGGAGGGCACATATCAGGGGGTCCTGAGGGCACACGCTATGAGGGTTGGGAGGGCACATGCTATGGGGGTTGGGAGGGCACATATCAGGGGGTCCTTGGGGGGTGGGCAGGAAAAAAAAGGGGGGTGGAGAGCACTGGGGGGGGGGACAGGTAGCACTTGGGGGGTGGGCAGGGAAAACCAGGGGGGTGGAGAGCACTGGGGGGGGACAGGTAGCACTTGGGGGGTGGGGAGCACTGGGGGGACAGGGAGCACTGGGGGGTGGGCAGGGAAAACCAGGGGGGTGGAGAGCACTGGGGGGGGGGACAGGTAGCACTTGGGGGGTGGGCAGGGAAAACCAGGGAGGTGGAGAGCACTGGAGGGGGGGGGACAGGTAGCACTTGGGGGGTGGGCAGGGAAAACCAGGGGGGTGAAGAGCACTGGGGGGGACAGGGAGCTAGGGAAAGATGAATTCCTCATATGCAGCTGCCCCATCCCCCTCCTATCCAGCACACACACTTCGGCACTCACCTTCTTCCCGCCGAAGCTCCGCCCCTTCTTCCCGCCGAGGCCCCGCCCCCTTCTTCCGTCAAGGCTCCGCCCCTTATTCCCACCGCCGCTCCGCCCCCCCCTCCGCAGCGCGGACTGAAGGAGCTGCGTTCCGGGCAGGACACCGGCTGATACCCCCCAGTGCGTGGCACCCGGGGCGGGCCCCCTCCCTTGGTACGCCACTGGGGGAGGTACAGGGGGCGAAAATGTGTGAGCAGTGGGCGGCAGCAAACATGGAGTGAAGTGGCTGCAAGCTGTCCCAGCCGTGGCTCTGCTTTCGGGAATGCAGCCGGGGACAAGAGCACAGCGGGACAGCAGCTTAGACAAAGCCATGACATTTGGCAAGCGTGGGCAAGGGGCAACTGCTCTGGGCACCCCAAGAATGACAGCCCGTTTACCTGCATTAAAGACGGCCCTGACTACAGTCTGTGTCTCTGATTGTTTCCCGGCGCTTAGAGGCAGGAGCCGAAGACGGAGGCGGAGCTGGGAGGAGGAGGGGGGAGAAGAGATGGCCGGCCAGATGATTTTGCGGGACTTCAGCCCGCTCCGCGGGACCGCGGGACTAACTCCAAATTGCGGGACAGTCCCGCAAATTCCGGGACGGTTGGGAGGTATGCTGTGTGGGGTGGGGTTTGCAGTGACCGATCTACGATCTTAGCAATCCTTTTAGGGACAGAGTCTGCTGATTTTTATGGTCAGTGTGTTCTACAAACTACAATCGATATTGCTGTGTGGGGTGGGGTTTGCAGTGACCGATTTACGATCTTATCAATCCTTTTAGGGAGAGAGTCTGCTGATTTTTAGGGTCAGTGTGTTCTACAAACTACAATCGATATTGCTGTGTGGGGTGGGATAGGAGATAGGCAGGTGTCAGTGGTCCACATCCATTTTGCTGTGTGTGGGCTGCAGTGAACACAATCTTTTTGGGCTGCAGTAAACACAATCTTTTTGGGGTGCAGTGAACACAATCTTTTTGGGGTACAGTGAACACAATCTTTTTGGGGTGCTGGCTGCTGATTAAGGACAGACAGGAAAAAAAAAAACATTTGTGTCCGGATAGAATTGAGGGACAGGTCGGAGTGTGTTAGGCAGGGCGAGTTGTAGGCATTTTAGGGAGAGAGTCTGCTGATTTTTAGGGTCAGTGTGTTCTACAAACTACAATCGATATTGCTGTGTGGGGTGGGGTTTGCAGTGACCGATCTACGATCTTATCAATCCTTTTAGGGACAGAGTCTGCTGATTTGTAGGGTCAGACAGTGCGTTCTACAAACTACAATCGATATTGCTGTGTGGGGGGGGGGGGGTTTGCAGTCACCCGATCTACGATCTTATCAATCCTTTTAGGGACAGAGTCTGCTGATTTTTAGGGTCAGACAGTGTGTTCTACAAACTACAATCGATATTGCTGTGTGGTGTGGGATAGGAGATAGGCAGGTGTCAGTGGTCCACATCCATTTTGCTGTGTGTGGGCTGCAGTGAACACAATCTTTTTGGGGTGCAGTGAACACAATCTTTTTGGGGTACAGTGAACACAATCTTTTTGGGGTGCAGTGAACACAATCTTTTTTGCCCACTGAGGAGGAGGGAGAAAAGTATTTTTCTATCAATCACTGTGTGCAGCATTTTTTCTTCAGCTGTGCTGTGCTGAGTGACTGATCATACACTGCTGTGTTCAGTTCACATGTGCTAATATTGAGTGGTTTCAGAAATCATACACTTTTTTTCTATTCCACTATTCAATATACAGCCTTGGGTTAAAAAAAATTAAATTGTGGCCTGCAGCAGAGCTGAATGATATTTGGGGATTTTGGGGTTCATCTCATACTTCTGAAGATTTGAGGGTGCTGCCTGTTCCATACTCCTCCTACTCCTCATTCAGCCTTTTAGGGGTACAAACAATAGTAATTGGGGCCTAGTGTGGTTTTGTACGTGTGAGATACATACACTTTTTTTGATCATATTTCCTATTCCGCTATTCAATAAAAACCTTTGGGGATCAATTAAATTGCGGGATAGTTTGTGTTGGTACGTGTGAGATCCACCTTTCCAAGTTTTTGGGGTTCATCTCATACTTCTGAAGATTTGAGGGTGCTGCCTGTTCCATACTCCTCCTACTCCTCATTCAGCCTTTTAGGGGTACAAACAATAGTAATTGGGGCCTAGTGTGGTTTTGTACGTGTGAGATACATACACTTTTTTTGATCATATTTCCTATTCCGCTATTCAATAAAAACCTTTGGGGATCAATTAAATTGCGGGATAGTTTGTGTTGGTACGTGTGAGATCCACCTTTCCAAGTTTTTGGGGTTCATCTCATACTTCTGAAGATTTGAGGGTGCTGCCTGTTCCATACTCCTCCTACTCCTCATTCAGCCTTTTAGGGGTACAAACAATAGTAATTGGGGCCTAGTGTGGTTTTGTACGTGTGAGATACATACACTTTTTTTGATCATATTTCCTATTCCGCTATTCAATAAAAACCTTTGGGGATCAATTAAATTGCGGGATAGTTTGTGTTGGTACGTGTGAGATCCACCTTTCCAAGTTTTTGGGGTTCATCTCATACTTCTGAAGATTTGAGGGTGCTGCCTGTTCCATACTCCTCCTACTCCTCATTCAGCCTTTTAGGGGTACAAACAATAGTAATTGGGGCCTAGTGTGGTTTTGTACGTGTGAGATACATACACTTTTTTTGATCATATTTCCTATTCCGCTATTCAATAAAAACCTTTGGGGATCAATTAAATTGCGGGATAGTCTGTGTTGGTACGTGTGAGATCCACCTTTCCAAGTTTTTGGGGTTCATCTCATACTTCTGAAGATTTGAGGGTGCTGCCTGTTCCATACTCCTCCTACTCCTCATTCAGCCTTTTAGGGGTACAAACAATAGTAATTGGGCCTAGTGTGGTTTTGTACGTGTGAGATACATACACTTTTTTTGATCATATTTCCTATTCCGCTATTCAATAAAAACCTTTGGGGATCAATTAAATTGCGGGATAGTCTGTGTTGGTACGTGTGAGATCCACCTTTCCAAGTTTTTGGGGTTCATCTCATACTTCTGAAGATTTGAGGGTGCTGCCTGTTCCATACTCCTCCTACTCCTCATTCAGCCTTTTAGGGGTACAAACAATAGTAATTGGGGCCTAGTGTGGTTTTGTACGTGTGAGATACATACACTTTTTTTGATCATATTTCCTATTCCGCTATTCAATAAAAACCTTTGGGGATCAATTAAATTGCGGGATAGTCTGTGTTGGTACGTGTGAGATCCACCTTTCCAAGTTTTTGGGGTTCATCTCATACTTCTGAAGATTTGAGGGTGCTGCCTGTTCCATACTCCTCCTACTCCTCATTCAGCCTTTTAGGGGTACAAACAATAGTAATTGGGGCCTAGTGTGGTTTTGTACGTGTGAGATACATACACTTTTTTTGATCATATTTCCTATTCCGCTATTCAATAAAAACCTTTGGGGATCAATTAAATTGCGGGATAGTCTGTGTTGGTACGTGTGAGATCCACCTTTCCAAGTTTTTGGGGTTCATCTCATACTTCTGAAGATTTGAGGGTCCTGCCTGTTCCATACTCCTCCTACTCCTCATTCAGCCTTTTAGGGGTACAAACAATAGTAATTGGGGCCTAGTGTGGTTTTGTACGTGTGAGATACATACACTTTTTTTGATCATATTTCCTATTCCGCTATTCAATAAAAACCTTTGGGGATCAATTAAATTGCGGGATAGTCTGTGTTGGTACGTGTGAGATCCACCTTTCCAAGTTTTTGGGGTTCATCTCATACTTCTGAAGATTTGAGGGTGCTGCCTGTTCCATACTCCTCCTACTCCTCATTCAGCCTTTTAGGGGTACAAACAATAGTAATTGGGCCTAGTGTGGTTTTGTACGTGTGAGATACATACACTTTTTTTGATCATATTTCCTATTCCGCTATTCGATAAAAACCTTCGGGGATCAATTAAATTGCGGGATAGTCTGTGTTGGTACGTGTGAGATCCACCTTTCCAAGTTTTTGGGGTTCATCTCATACTTCTGAAGATTTGAGGGTGCTGCCTGTTCCATACTCCTCCTACTCCTCATTCAGCCTTTTAGGGGTACAAACAATAGTAATTGGGGCCTAGTGTGGTTTTGTACGTGTGAGATACATACACTTTTTTTGATCATATTTCCTATTCCGCTATTCAATAAAAACCTTTGGGGATCAATTAAATTGCGGGATAGTTTGTGTTGGTACGTGTGAGATCCACCTTTCCAAGTTTTTGGGGTTCATCTCATACTTCTGAAGATTTGAGGGTGCTGCCTGTTCCATACTCCTCCTACTCCTCATTCAGCCTTTTAGGGGTACAAACAATAGTAATTGGGGCCTAGTGTGGTTTTGTACGTGTGAGATACATACACTTTTTGTGATCATATTTCCTATTCCGCTATTCAATAAAAACCTTTGGGGATCAATTAAATTGCGGGATAGTCTGTGTTGGTACGTGTGAGATCCACCTTTCCAAGTTTTTGGGGTTCATCTCATACTTCTGAAGATTTGAGGGTGCTGCCTGTTCCATACTCCTCCTACTCCTCATTCAGCCTTTTAGGGGTACAAACAATAGTAATTGGGGCCTAGTGTGGTTTTGTACGTGTGAGATACATACACTTTTTTTGATCATATTTCCTATTCCGCTATTCAATAAAAACCTTTGGGGATCAATTAAATTGCGGGATAGTCTGTGTTGGTACGTGTGAGATCCACCTTTCCAAGTTTTTGGGGTTCATCTCATACTTCTGAAGATTTGAGGGTGCTGCCTGTTCCATACTCCTCCTACTCCTCATTCAGCCTTTTAGGGGTACAAACAATAGTGATTGGGGCCTAGTGTGGTTTTGTACGTGTGAGATACATATACTTTTTTTGATCATATTTCCTATTCCGCTATTCAATAAAAACCTTTGGGGATCAATTAAATTGCGGGATAGTCTGTGTTGGTACGTGTGAGATCCACCTTTCCAAGTTTTTGGGGTTCATCTCATACTTCTGAAGATTTGAGGGTGCTGCCTGTTCCATACTCCTCCTACTCCTCATTCAGCCTTTTAGGGGTACAAACAATAGTAATTGGGCTTAGTGTGGTTTTGTACGTGTGAGATACATACACTTTTTTTGATCATATTTCCTATTCCGCTATTCAATAAAAACCTTTGGGGATCAATTAAATTGCGGGATAGTCTGTGTTGGTACGTGTGAGATCCACCTTTCCAAGTTTTTGGGGTTCATCTCATACTTCTGAAGATTTGAGGGTGCTGCCTGTTCCATACTCCTCCTACTCCTCATTCAGCCTTTTAGGGGTACAAACAATAGTAATTGGGGCCTAGTGTGGTTTTGTACGTGTGAGATACATACACTTTTTTTGATCATATTTCCTATTCCGCTATTCAATAAAAACCTTTGGGGATCAATTAAATTGCGGGATAGTTTGTGTTGGTACGTGTGAGATCCACCTTTCCAAGTTTTTGGGGTTCATCTCATACTTCTGAAGGTTTGAGGGTGCTGCCTGTTCCATACTCCTCCTACTCCTCATTCAGCCTTTTAGGGGTACAAACAATAGTAATTGGGGCCTAGTGTGGTTTTGTACGTGTGAGATACATACACTTTTTTTGATCATATTTCCTATTCTGCTATTCAATAAAAACCTTTGGGGATCAATTAAATTGCGGGATAGTTTGTGTTGGTACGTGTGAGATCCACCTTTCCAAGTTTTTGGGGTTCATCTCATACTTCTGAAGATTTGAGGGTGCTGCCTGTTCCATACTCCTCCTACTCCTCATCCTGCCTTTAGGGGTACAAACAATAGTAATTGGGGCCTAGTGTGCTTCTGTACGTGTGAGATACATACACTTTTTTTGATCATATTTTCTATTCCGCTATTTAATCAAAACCTTTGGGTATAAACAATTAAATTGCGGGATAGTCTGTGTCGGTACGTGTGAGATACACCTTTTCAATTTTTGGGGCGCATCTCATACTGCCGAGGATTTGAGGGTGCTTCAGTCTGCCTCCTGCCTGTTCCGAACTCCTCCTACTCCTTATCCTGCCTTTAGGGTACAAAAAATTGGGGCCTAGATTGTGTTTGTACGTGTGAGATACACCGTTTTGTAAAATTTGTCCTATTCCGCTATTCAATATACACCCTGTTTGAGTGTAAAAAATTAAATTGCGGGATAGCCTGTACCGGTACATGTGAGATACACCTTTTTAAATTTGTTTGGCGCATCTACTTCTACCGCCGAGGATTGCAGGACGCTTCAGTTTGGCTCCTGTTCCCAACTCCTCCTACTCCTCTTCCTCATCCTGCCTTTAGGGTACAAAAAATTGTAATCGGGGCCTAGTTGGTGTTTGTACGTGTGAGATACACCGTTTTGTAAAATTTGTCCTATTCCGCTATTCAATATACACCCTGTTTGAGTGTAAAAAATTAAATTGCGGGATAGTCTGTATCGGTACATGTGAGATACACCTTTTTAAATTTGTTTGGCGCATCTCCTTCTACCGCCGAGGATTGCAGGGCGCTTCAGTTTGCCTCCTGTTTCCAACTCCTCCTACTCCTCTTCCTCATCCTGCCTTTAGGGTACAAAAAATTGTAATCGGGCCTAGTCTGTGTTTGTACGTGTGAGATACACCGTATTATAACATTTTTCCTATTCCGCTATTCAATATACACCCTTTTGGAGTGTAAGAAAATTTAATTACGGCATAGTCTGTATCGGTACGTGTGAGATACACCTTTTAAATTTATTTGGCGCATCTCCTTCCACCGCCAAGGATTGCAGGGCGCTTCAGTTTGCCTCCTGTTCCCAACTCCTCCTACTCCTCTTCCTCCCTTTAGGGTACAAAAAATTTTAATCGGGGCCTAGTCTGTGTTTGTACGTGTGAGATACACCATTTTTTTATCCTTTTTCCTATTCCGCTATTCAATATACACTCTTTTGGGGTAAAAAACATTAAATTGCGGCATAGTTTGCATATTTGACTGTCAGATACACCCGTGCGATACTGTTGTTGTTTTGTTCCGCTATTTAATAAACACCTTTCTAGGGCAAGATCATAAATTACAGAAATATGAGGAGACCGTCAAATAAGGGCCATGGCCTGGGTCGTGGTGCTGCTGGTAGAGCTCCTGTTGCATGGAGAGGACGTGGTCGATCTGTGCCAGCTACACGCACAAGTGAAACACCTTCCACAAGTGTGAGTAGGCGACAGAACCTGCAGCAGTATTTGGTAGGGCATAATGCGCCTCTAGACGTGATGAGGCCTGAAGAAGTACAGGCGATAGTAGATTGGGTTGCTGACAGTGCCTCCAGTTCCTTCACATTGTCTCACACCCAGTCTACTGCAGAAAGGTCAGAGTTGGCACCTGCAGCCAATGTCCAACCGTCTTTCACCTCACCCCCTTGGAAATCAGGCAAGCAGTCTGAGCCCCAATCCATACAGCAGTCTCTTGTTCTTTTTGAGGACTCTGTCATCAGGGTTTTCCAGGGCCATCCACCTAGCCCTGCCCCAGAAGTTGAAGAGATTGAGTGCAGCGATGCCCAACCACTTATTTCTCAAGATGAGTACATGCAAGGACCATCGCAGCACGTCTCCGATGATGACGAAACGCAGGTGCCAACTGCTGCGGCGTTCAGCATTGTAGAGACAGACAAGGAGGGCAGGGGTGAAGACTGGGTGGAAGATGATGTGGAGGACGATGAGGTCCTTGACCCCACATGGAATGAACGTCATGCAGGTGACCTGAGTAGTTTGGAGGAAGAGGCGGTGGTCGCACAGAGCCACCAGCACAGCAGAAGAGGGAGCAGGGTGCAGAAGCGGAAAGGCCGTGCCCTAGACACTACGCCCGATACTGCCCAACGCAGCAAGGGAACGAGCGAACCAAAGTCAGCTCAAAGGAGTTCTCTAGCGTGGAAGTTCTTTAGAAAATGTGCTGATGACAGGACACGAGTGGTTTGCACCCTGTGCAATCAGAGCCTGAAGCGAAAAACCTTCTAACCTTCTAACCGGCATAAACCTTCTCAACCTGAGCACAACCTGCATGATCAGGCATCTAAGTGCAAAGCACGAGACACCTTCAAAACCAAGAAACGTCTCTGGCTCATCCTGCTTCCTCTTCTGCTGCAGTCTTGGCCACTCCAGCCACATCTGTAGTGATACCGGCACCTGCCACCCCGCAAACAGAGGATCTGTCAGCAACACCACCACCTGGGTCACCAACCATCTCCACAATGTCCCGTGACATCCCACCCGCGATCCCTGGCCCTGAATGCCAGCATTTCAAAATTCTTGGCCTTTGAAATGCTGTCATTCCGTCTGGTGGAGACGCACAGTTTTAAAAACCTTATGTCGGTGGCTGTCCCACAGTACGTCGTGCCCAGCCGCCACTACTTTTCCAGGCAAGCCATCCCTTCCCTGCACAACCAAGTGGGGGAAAAAATCAGGTGTGCACTGCGCAACGCCATCTCTGGCAAGGTCCACCTAACTACCGATACGTGGACCAGTAAGCACGGTCAGGGGCGTTATATCTCCCTAACTAACGGCACACTGGGTAAATGCAGTGGCGGATGGGCCTGAGGCGGATAGCAATTTGGCGCATGTCCTTCCACCACCGAGGATTGCAGGGCGCTTCAGTTTGCCTCCTGTTCCTAACTCCTCCTACTCCGCTTCCTCATCCTCTACCGCCTCCCCATCCAGACAGCGTAACACCTTCACCACCAACTTCAGCACGGCCAGGGGTAAACGACAGCAGGCAGTTTTAAAACTTGCCTGTTTGGGGGACAAACCACACACCGCGCAGGAGTTGTGGAGGAGCATGGAACAGCAGACAAATGAGTGGTTGCTGCCAGCGAGCCTCAAGCCCGGCCTGGTGGTGTGCGATAACGGGCGAAATCTCATAGCAGCTCTGGGCCTAGCCGGTTTGACGCACATCCCTTGCCTGGCGCATGTGCTGAATTTGGTGGTGCAGAGGTTCCTTAAAAACTACCCCGATATGTCAGAGCTGCTGCAGAAAGTGCGGGCCGTCTGTGCGCACTTTCGGCGTTCTCACCCTGCTGCTGCTCGCCTGTCAGCGCTGCAGCGTAACTTCGGCCTTCCCGCTCACCGCCTCATTTGTGGCGTGCCCACGAGGTGGAACTCCACCTTGCACATGCTGCAAAGACTGTGCGAGCAGCAGCAGGCCATAGTGGAGTTTCAGCTGCAGCACGCACGCGTGAGTCACTCTGCGGAACAGCACCACTTCACCACCAAGAACTGGGCCTCCATGCGAGACCTGTGTGCCTTGTTGCGCTGTTTTGAGTACTCCACCAACATGGCCAGTGCCGATGATGCCGTTCTCAGCTTAACTATCCCACTTCTATACCTCCTTGAAAAAACAATTCGGGCGATGATGGAAGAGGATGTGGCACAGGATGAGGAGGAGGAGGAGGAGGATGAAGAGGTAACATTTCCAAGGCTTTCAGGGCAGTCATTCGCAAGGGGCTCCGAGGGTGGGTTCCTGCACACACAAACGCCAGGGACACAATTGTCCAGCAGGGGCACAGTTCTGGAGGATGAGGAGGATGAGGAGAAGGAGCTGGAGGAGGAGATGGAAGCATGTTCACAGCAGGGTGGCACCCAGGCCAGCTCATGGCCATCACTGGTGCGTGGCTGGGGGGATACAGAGGACACGGACGATACACCTCCCACAGAGGACAGCCTTTCATTGCCTGGCACACATGAGCGATTACATGCTGCAGTGCCTCCACAACGACCTCCGAGTTGCCCACATTCTAACTTGTGCTGATTACTGGGTGGCCACGCTGCTGGATCCCCGTTACAAGGACAACGTACCGTCCCTAATTCACTCACTGGAGCGTGATCGCAAGATGCGCGAGTACAAGCGCACGCTGGTAGACGCCATGCTGCTGGCATTCCCACCTGACAGCGGGGCCACAGTGGAAGCACAAGGCAGAGGAGGAGGAGGAGGAGGAAGAGGTCGCCAACGCAACCAGGGCACCGCCAGCACCTCAGAAGGCAGGGTTAGCATGGCCGAAATGTGGAAAAGCTTTGTCAGCACGCCACAACAAACAGCAGCACCAGCAGCTCATATGGAACGTCTTAGCAGGAGGCAGCATTTCACCAACATGGTGGAGCAGTATGTGTGCACACGCCTAGACGCAGTGGCGGTTTTAGGCACGGGCGAACGGGGCAGCCATTTTTTCATAACACGTGGGGGGCGGCATGCCCGGGCCGCGGACCAGTACCGGTCCGTGGATCAAGTGGTACCGGACCGCTCGAGCCCCGTTCGCCCATGCCTAAAACCGCCGCAGCCGAGCCGAGGAGCAAAGCATTGCTCCCCCCCGAGCCCGCCCATTGTGTGACAATAGCGAATTAAAATTCGCTATTGTCACACTGATCTTCCTCCTGGCCAATCAGGGAGCGGGTCCTCCCGCTTCCTGATTGGCCGAAAGGCAAACTTCACGCGCCATTGGCCGAGGAGGAGGCGCCACGGGTGGACTGAAGAGACGTGAAGAGAAGTGAGGTAAGTGCTGTGCACGGACGGGTCTCGGGGGGGGGGGGGTTTGGGGGAACGCTGGCGCTCTGCATTGAAAAGTGGCACTCTGGCATGGCATCTCTACATTGAAAGGGGGCAATGCTGAGGCGCTCTGCATTAAAGGGGGCAATGCTGTGGCATCTCTACATTGAAAGGGGGCATTGCTGTGGCGCTCTGCATTAAAAGGGGCATTGCTGTGGCACTCTGCATTAAAAGGGGCATTGCTGTGGCGCTCTGCATTAAAAGGGGCATTGCTGTGGCGCTCTGCATTAAAAGGGGCATTGCTGTGGCGCTCTGCATTGAAAAGGGGCAATGCGTTTATTGGGGGCAACAATGCTGTGGCACTCTGCATTTATTGGGGGCAACAATGCTGTGGCACTCTGCATTTATTGGGGGCAACAATGCTGTGGCACTCTGCATTTATTGGGGGCATTGCTGTGGCACTCTGCATTTATTGGGGGCAATGCTGTGGCACTCTGCATTTATTGGGGCAACAATGCTGTGGCACTCTGCTTTTATTGGGGGCATTGCTGTGGCACTCTGCATTTATTGGGGGCAATGCTGTGGCACTCTGCATTTATTGGGGGCAATGCTGTGGCACTCTGCATTTATTGTTATGTTGTCATGTTGTTTTTTTTTTTTTGGAGGGGGGGGGGGGGGGCGCCAGGAGGGAGTCTTGCCCGGGGAGCAATTTAATGTAGAACCGCCACTGCCTAGACGTACTGAATGAGGGGTCTGCCCCCTTCAACTTCTGGGTCTCCAAGTTGGGAACATGGCCTGAGCTTGCCCTTTACGCCTTGGAGGTGCTGGCGTGCCCTGCAGCCAGTGTATTATCTGAACGGGTATTTAGCACGGCTGGGGGCGTTATCACAGACAAGCGCAGCCGCCTGTCCAGAGACAATGTGGACAAGCTCACGTTCATTAAAATGAACCAGGCATGGATCCCACGGGACTTTTCCGTACCTTGTGCAGAATAGCGATGGATACCGACCTTACCCAGCCATTGTTCCATTTTTGCTCTTTCTCACTCTTTTGGGGTGTACCCTCATTTAAAATTTGTGAAAAGAAGCAGTGTTGGCTACCTCCTCCTCCACCGCCGCTTCCACCTACACCGCCCATAGGTGTGCGCAGCCTATTGCATTAGGGTGTGCACCCCAAAGTTTAAATACACATGCATGTGTTTGCCTACATGTACATGGCCCCGATACATTACTCTCCCTGCTGGCAAAGTGAAATAGAGCAGAGCAGGTCCGAGGGAGATCTTTCCCATCTCCTCACTGGCAAACAGAGCGATAATGCCATGTGCCCTAGGTGATTAGGGTGTGCCCAGTCACATCCGGCACACCCTGTGCGCACGCCTATGACACCGCCACATCCACCACCACCTCAACCTCCCTCCTACTCCATATGGGCCTCGTCCTTCAGAGATGAAGAACATTGTTTTATTTTTCTGTTTTTTTTTTCGTTGTTTTAAGTTATTTCCCTATCCACATTTGTTTGCAGAGCACTTTCCATGCTCTTAACTACGTTTTGCTGCCATTTGCAGCACTCTAGCCCTTTCCATTGGTGTTTTAGAGCCATTTTAGTGCCTGAAAGTTCAGGTCCCCATTGACTTCAATGGGGTTCGGGTCCGGGAAAAGTTCGGCAAAAGTCCGGGACACGGACCCGGACTTTTTTTAAAGTTCGGCCGAACCTGCCGAACACGGACATCCAGGTGTCCGCTCAACTCTACTGGCGAGTAAAAATGCTGTCCCCCCCAGATTTGTGTGGTTTCCTACACCCTTGCCTGTGATCCTATATAGGAGGAACACAGGCCTTCCGTGATCATTCCAGAGAGAACAACGGTCTGCTGTGTTTACAACAGCAGACCATCATTCTTTCTCAGCGGGGAGTGATTGCGGGTGCCCAGCAGCAATTGGAGCCACCAGCCCCGTGGATCTGCTTGCCCACTGCCTAATGAAAATTGTCTGTCATTTGGCATGTGATAATTATTCATTTAGTAGGCCCCAGTGTCTTTTGAATTTGCTTTATTATTCATTTCTAGAAAATTATGTGTATTAAAATGTTTTACCCACTGCAAACACTTCAAGCTATGGAAGAGGTTATTAGCTTTTTACCTGCCGTAAAATAATTGGTGGGTCAGGAGGTTGAGACCTAGGCCTCTTACTCTATGTCAAAATTTAGGAGGAGGCGGCTCCTCCTTGATCCTGCACAGCACTCACTCAGTGCCAAGTATAAAAAGGTGTATTTAGCTGCTTAAAGTGATAAACCTCAGATATGAAATATGAACAGTGTATATCTTTCTTTCTTTTTTTTTTTTTTATATTTCTTTATTAATTTTTTCAGTCACTGGAGAAATTATCCATACACTTTATGAACATACAACCCTTTATTCCCTTTATTCCTCCTCCCTCCCTCCCACCCTTATCCCTCCCCGCCCCCTGTCTCTTCTGTCGATCCGACTCCTATTAAATCTTTATATTCCTTTGAGCCCTTAAAGTTTAACCATTCATCCCAAATTTCCTCTCCATTCCCCTGTTCCTCCTCTTCCCAGCTTCTTAATTGTTGTAACTTTCTAATTTTCTCTACTTTAATCAGCCAATCTTTACTGGATGGAGGTTCTTCTTTTTGCCATTTTAAGGGAATTAAACTTTTAGCTGAATTTAGTAAATGGGGGAGTAATGTTTTTTTGTATTGTTTCACTGACATATGCGTTCCGTGGAATAGGCATTTCCATGGATCCATGGGAATATCTATTTTTGTAATTTTATTTATCAGGTCTAGGACAACTCTCCAGAATATTTTGATTTTAGGGCACTCCCACCATATATGGGCCATGGTCCCTATCATCAGGCAGCCCCTCCAGCAAACTCTTGAGCTTTCTACTTGGAATCTACCTACTTTGTCGGGAGTGTTGTACCACCTTGTGAGCAATTTGTAGTTTATCTCCTCGGTGTTGGTATCTATTGCTGATCTATGTACTAGTTGCAAGCTCTTATCCCATAGTGTGTTGTTACTACAAGGACCGAAGTACCTTTCCCATTTTTCTTTTAGTGAAGGTCCCCTCTCTTTTGTTGTTGTTAATAGGATTTTATACACATTTGAAATATTATTAGCTATCTTATCCGAGAGACATAGTTGCTCAAAAAGTCGAAGGTCACTCATATCTCTCAGTGGCTGGGGTGATGTCAGTGTAAAATGTCTTAGCTGAAGGTATCTCCACTCATTAATCTTCCATTCTCCCTTCCTTTGTTTTAACTCTGCCAAGGGTAAAATGTTTCCCTGCTCAATTATGTCTCCTAATCGTGCTTCTCCTTCTTCTATCCATTTACCTAGTTCCTTCCCTTCCCCTGGTGCAAAAAATTTTGTGCCCTGTAAGGGGATCATTGGTGAATTATGCTTCCAATTTTCTTGTTTGTGTATATTATCCCAAACTTTAATAGCGTGTCTTGTGATTGTGTGAGTATTGGTGTCTAAGTTTCTGAACCTCGGAGGTATCCATATAACTTTTGCTAGGTGTGTACCACTCATCTTATTTTCTATTGTTACCCAATTTCTGTCACTTTTTAATGTTGATACCCAAGTACGGAATATGTTCATCCGTCCAGGGGTAAGGGAAAGAGGACTGGAGAGTCGCAAGCGTACATTCATCTATACCCAAGTTGAGCGCCAGGGACTTAGTCGTGTTGACTTTGTGGTAGGAGACAGCCCCAAAGTCAACCAGAATGCGGTGTACTACCGGGAGGGACTGCCCGGGTTTGGTGAGGAATACTACAATGTCGTCCGCAAAGAGATTCACCGTGTGTGTCACATCACCAACTCGGAGGCCCACCACACCGCTGTGTGACCTAATGGTCTCCGCCAGGGGTTCAATCATCAAATTGATGATCGAGGGGGAGAGAGGGCACCCCTGGCGGGTGCCATTAGAGATGCTGAACGGAACCGAAGTCGTACCTGAAGTAAGAACCTGGGCAGAAGGACAGGAATACAACACAAGGATTGGTGAGAGAGACGGGCCAGAGAAGCCAAACTTCTCCAATGTCATCCTCATGTACAGCCAGTTGACCCTGTCAAACGCCTTCTCTGCATCCAAGGTGAGGAGCAGAGAAGGCGTTTGTGTGGTCTCGGCCAGGTGAACAAGATTAATGATTCTCCTAGTGGCGTCAGACGTCTGACGTCCAGGCATAAAGCCCATCTGATCCTGATTGATAAGGTGGGGGAGAATAGGCTGGAAGCGGGCAGACAATATCCTAGCATAGATTTTGACGTCGCTATTGAGGAGGGATATAGGCCAATAGTTGGCAGGTAAACCGGGGTCCTTACCTGGCTTGGGGATAGTGGATATGTATGCTGACAACATGTCAGGGGGAAAACACGCCATCTACGCAGCTTTATTGAAAACATCCGCAAGGGTAGGGCTAAGGAGGGAGGCATATAATTTGTAATAATCCTTACAAAGACCGTCAGGTCCAGGGGACTTCCCGGTCGGGAGCGTTCGAATGGCCTTGGAGATTTCCTCCGGATTGAAGGGGGAGGATAAGGAAGACATGTGGGATTCGGACAAAACGGGCAGACGCAGCTTATCCAAGAACTCGCGGACAAGCTCTGGGGTGGGGTGTATCGTGCTGGGGTCCTGGGCCAAATTGTACAGGGAGCTGTAGAAGTCCGCAAACTCATTGGCTATATCTCGAGGGTGCGATAGTCTTGCGCTGGTAGTTTTGTGGGAAAGGTAGGAGATGCGGGAAGTGACTCAGCGTTGCTTGATGTGAAGGGCCAGGGTTTTACCAGCTCTATTGGCGTGAGCGTAAAATTTAAGATTAAGACTTTTGAGGTGGCGGTCATAACGAGACATAAGATGAGATTTCAGGGATTCCCGTTTTTGGGAAAGTTGCGAGAGCACAGTCTGCGTGGGCAAGGTCTTGTGTATGGCTTCGAGGTCCTTAATGTCTGCCAAGAGGGTGGTTAGCGTTTTGTTGTAGGTTTTTCTCATCCTTGCAGACTGCTGGATGCAGACACCGCGAATAAACGCCTTGTGTGCACCCCACAGAATCCAAGGATCCGAGACAGAAGAGGTATTTAGTTCAAAGTAAGAAGACAATTGGTCCCTGATAAATTTACCCGAAGAGGAGTCCTGCAACACCCTAACATCACATCTCCAATTCGACGTCCGTTCCCTGGGGCCAGCCTCCTCCAACACCATTTCAACCGCCGCGTGGTCAGACCAGGTGATATTCCGAATGGTGGAGGAAGAGACTTTACCCAGCAAAGGGAGGTCAGTCAAAAACAAGTCAATTCGCGAGTATGAACCGTGTCTATGGGAATAATAGGAATAGTCCTTTTCGGAGCCATGTAGGCACCGCCAAACATCATAAAGCTGTTCCCTCAGTAAGAGGGAGTGGAGGGAGAGTTGTTGGCCACGGGCGGGCGCCGAAGCATCAAGCCCGGGGTTGACCACCATATTCATATCTCCACACACAACCAAATTACCGTAAACATTTGAAGTAACCTTTTTCAGAAGCCTGTGGAGAAAACGCTTTTGATGACCGTTCGGAGCGCAAACAGCAACAAGGGTCAGGGGAGTGGAGTTGCAGTCACCTTGAAGAATAGGAAACCGTCCTTCAGGATCCTGGGTGAGCGAGTGAAGCCGGAACGCCACAGTGTCCCTTATTGCGATCATCACTCCCCTCTTCTTTTCAGGAGCACTAGAGAAGAACAGAGCAGGAAAGTTCTTGTGAGAGAAGTTCGGTTGGCTGCCAAGTTTGAAATGGGTCTCTTGGATAGAGACAACGTCAGCTTTGCTGTTGCACATTTCAGTCCACAAGGAGAACCTCTTGGCCGGGTGGTTGAGACCGTTAACATTCAGGGATAAAAACTTGATGGTCATGGTGAGTACCTGAGATAATCCGGAGGCTGCTGAAGGTGTGAGCCAGGAGACAGAGGTGCAGTGAGCAGGTGATCAGTAGCACAAAACAACTGGAACAAAAAGTGAGCTCTGGAACAGCGGAACAGGGAGAGAGTCAAGGTACAAAGTGCGCCAAGCGCAGGGTAGAACATAAGAAACAGTCCAAGGGCAGGCCATGCCTGCAACAGAAGAACAGGGGCCATATAGGTCAGAGACACTAACTAGGCCAGGGACAAAGGCAATGCCAGCGGGGTGTCTTTCCAACCCCCAGGAGAAAAGTTCCTAGCATTGGCTCTCTTGCGGGAGAAGATTTGCCAATCTCCAGAAGGTGCCGAGGCGGACAAGGGAGCCACAGGAGGGGTAGGATGGTCCGCAAGGATTCCCCATCTGGTCAGCAGAGACATACCCTCTTCCAGGGAGGAAATGGTCACCGTAGAATTCTGGTGCATAATGGTGAGCAGGGCAGGGTGCTTCCATTTATGAGGTATGCGGTGATTGCGCAGAGCCTTGGTGATGGTGGCTAAATTTCTGCGCTTCTGGAGCATATGCCGGGTAAGATCCGGTAGGATTTGGATATTGGGGAAGTCGGCAGGCATAGCTTTAAGTTGACGGGAAGCTTGGAGGATCCTGTCTTTCGCCTGGAAAAAATGTACCCGAAGGAGGACATCCCTGGGTAGGTCAAGGGCTATGAAGCCCGCTTGGGGATCCTATGAATCCGATCAATCTCTAGGTCAGAGGCTGAGAGGGAAGGGACCAAGGCAGAGAAGAGGTCAGTTGCTACTTGCCTGAGGTGTTGTGACTGGACTGACTCTGGGATTCCCCTCAGCTTCAGATTGTTCCGACGGGATCTGTCCTCAAGATCCGCCACCTTGTCTCTCAGCCACGCAATGTCCTCAGCGTGGCCATTGTGAGCAGCAACCATAGTGTTGAGTGAGAGAGTGCATTTTTCCATGGAGGTTTCCACACGCTCCACCCTGGTTTCCAGTTGCTTCACCTCCTGTTTGGTCTGAGTGAGGCCTTGGAAGAGATCTGAGTGGAGGGAGGACCACAGCGAGTGTATCATGTCTTTTAGCAGAGAAGCTGACACTGGCTAGTCCCCTGAAGGGGATGCTGTAAAGGGGTCCATGGATGGCTGTGCAGGGATCGCACCATGCTGGGGAGAAGCTGCAGTTTGGTCCATCCCACTTGCCTGGTCAAGGTCCGGTGGTGGGGAGCTCCATCTGGGCTTTTGCTTGGCGGGGCTCCTGGCAGAGGGCGAGGGAGGAGTGGAGGAGCCGGACTAATTTCCACTGTCCGGGTTCGCTACCTGTCTCAGTGGCTGACCGCGATGCTCCCGCTCGCCGGAGTTATCAGAGGCGTGCTGTTGCGGCCTACCCGCGCCATGCTGGCGGAGGCCCACGGCTGAAGAAATGAGGAATCCGTCCAGCTGATTCGCCTGCGAGGAGCCTTTCTTCCCCTTCATCCTTCCTGGGGGCTACGGGAGTGTCGTGAAGGTGAGTGTACCCGCTATGTGGGCTGCTGTGTGCTGAAGTCCCGGATGGCCGAGCGGAGCTGCCGGTCTAAGCGTTCATCTTACAGCGCCGCAGGCCACACCCCCCTCTTACATTTTTTTTATTGGATGTGTTTTAGAGCAAAAAGTAAAAAATACTGGATTTTTTTTTTTTTAAATTGTCGGCCGTTTTTTGTTTATAGCACAGAAAAACAACGCAAGAAACGCATACAACAAAAAAAAGCTCTATTTGTGGGAAAAAAAGGGCATACATTTTTTTTTTTTTTGGGTACAGTGACGCATAACCGCGTAATGGCCTGGTCAGGAAGGAGATAAAACCTCTCGAGGTGAAGTGGTTAAGGAAAAAAAATTGCTATAGACAGAAAAAAAATCAGCCAGCTATAGTTCCTAACCTAGACCCCAGGCTGTGTGTTACAAATGGTCAAGCGTATGACGAAACCGGTCGCGCGAGTCAGACGTGACGCAACCACGCCCCCAACAGCCGGCTTCCAAGAAACACTATACCGTGGGAGATGTTCGTTCACTTCTGATGCGGTTCCTTCCAACTTTACATGCCCTAGACATTCATCATAAATGTGAGTGTGATACCTGCTTTTAATATAAATAAAAGGTTTTATGCGGAGTTACGCTATGTCCCTGTCTACATTTTCTTCCCTGCTTTTACCATGTGGATATCGTATTTGAGTCTGTAAGGCGACACCCTGTGGCCATTCCTGATATTACAAGCTCATATAGGTTCACTCATTAGTTTGAGTAACCAACATCTTCTGGTAAGCAGCCAACTTATTCCACTATCTGGTGATTGCACATCGGTGTCCTTCTCATCCTTAAAAAGTTCTGTGTGGATTTAATGATCCCTGGGATTTGTGGCTGATCTTCTTAAATCTCTACACTATATCACTATGGACTTTATTTTGATTTAAATATCCTTCGTTTGTTACTTTCTATTGCACGGATTGTTATATTTTATGTGATATTATTTAAGCATCGATTGTTTGAACGCATATGGTGTATTTTTGGTGACATCACAATCACTGATGGTTTAGATTTGATTTAGAGTTTTATATGATTTTTAAATTGCATTAGAATGGTATAATTTGGTGACTTCACATTCACTAATTTTAGCGCAGCACATTCCTGATTTCAAATGGGCTGATTTACTAAAACTAGAGAGAACAAAATCTGGTGCGGCTCTGCACAGAAACCAATCAGCTTCCAGGTGTTTTTGTCAAAACTTAATTGAAGAAGCTGGAGATAGAAGCCATTTGGCTACCATTCATAGCTGCACCATATTCCGAATGCTTCAGTTTTAATAAACCTCACTTAGGCTACGTTCACATGTGGGCATAGCGGATCGCGGGCAGAATCGCAGTGATTCTGCCTGCGATCCGGAAATCATTGCAAATCGCGGGATGCCTGTGCGATGCCCGTGATTTGCAATGGCACCCCAAACGCCGTGCGATGTTGCCGCGTTTTCCGCCTGCCGAATATCGGTAACATCGCACAAACAGAATCACGGGACCCATGATGCACAAAAGAAGCTCTTGTACCTTTTTTGGGCGTCATGCATCCCGCGATTGTGTTTGCGCAATGTTACTGCCATTCGGCAGGCGGAAACCACAGCAACATCGCACAGCGTTTAGGGTGCCATTGCAAATCACGGGCATTGCACAGGCGTCCCCTGATTTGCAATGATTTCCGGATCGCGGGCAGAATCGCGGTGATTCTGCCTGCGATACACTACGCCCATATGTGAACATAGCCTTAAAGAGTCACATGAAGGTCTGGTTATGGCAAACTGTGTCAGTCTGAAGCAGCAAACTGGGTAGCATCAACCAACTAACTAAACACTAAAACAGTAATGGTGTATGGAATGTGATGCCCTTTTTAAGGGACCATGAACAAATAGTTCTGGCACCCACTGATGTATAGCTCCCAACTGTTCCTGATTTTGAGGGACTGTTCCTGGTTTTGAGGGACTGTTCCTGATTTGGAACTAAGTCCCCTCTGACCTCTTTCCTCCTCATTTGTCTCTCATTTTGGTCTGATCTATATAGTTGTATATAAAATGGACTTTTTATCTTTCAAAAAGTGTTTCTCAGTGCTAAACCTTTCATCCAGTTTCCAAATTGCTGCATTTATAAATTTTAAAGCCCAGTTTAAAGGAGTAGGTGTGGTAAAAAAAGTACTTGTGGACAGGGCCGGGACAAGGGATGGGCAGGAGGGGCGGCTGCCCCGGGCATTGTGAATTCATGTGAGGTTAGGGGGCATCCAGGGCCAGGACAAGGGGTGAGCAGGAGGGGGCGGCTGCCCTGGGCACTGTGGTATCATGTGAGGTTTGGGGGCATCCAGGGCCGGGTCAAGAGGTGGGCAGGAGGGATGGCTGTCCTGGGCACAATCGTTTATTTCAGGAATGGGGACACCCTGAACCTAACGCTAAGAGAAGGGGAGGGCCCAGTTTGGCATCTTTGCCCTGGGCGCTGGATGGTCTTGTCCTGGCACTACTTGTGGGTTTGACTAATTATTTTTTTGTATAATTCTCTTTTAAGGGGGTGTGGAAGGGGTGTGTGTCCTATGCCTACATACTTTTGCTAATAGGCGTCTCTCGTTCCCATCTCAAAAACATGAGGACTGGGGGAGATGTTGAGAGGGCAAATTAACTGAACCGTTTTTTTTTTAGGTTTGATTCAAAGGTCAAGGCTTTGAATTTAACACAAAGTTGTAGGAAAGCAGAGTTGAGGAAAGTACCCTCCACTCCTCATACTAGATGTCCTTCCTTCTTTAGTTTGTGTTCTGATTCCCCCCATTGGATTATTTTACCAGTTGTTCTTTTAAGGGCTCATGTACAGTACACTGCAACTTGTAAACGGCCGTTTAGGAGCAGTTGGGCATTTTTTATATTCCATATTTATAATATTTGAACAAGATAACATTCCAATCATAAAAAAGAGGATAGTGAGCTGATCTTTGGTTTATATAAATATAGATGAGCTGATCCATGATAAGCAAAGATATATGTGAATACGTGATTATTCCCAATATTCGCATACATATTATTGCATTGATGTAAATTCATAATTACATTGCATATGATGACCAAAAAGTTTTGACATGCTATAACTCTACGCGTTTCGTGGATCACTGTCCACTTCCTCAGGAGTAGATGCAAGAAAGTTGTCTAAAAAATTTAAAAAGAATGCCAAAATAATAATATTTGGTATTAAGTGAATATTTTCCCAAAAGGAGGGAAGGGGAGTTGAGTAGAACACCTATCCGTATTACTTACAGGTCAGCTCAAAATATAGGCCAAATAGCCATATAGCGTGGGGTGCAGGGGAACGTCTATCCCGGGGACTGTGGCAAGGTCCCCACATGGACCACACGGCAGTAGGAGGGCATGCCAGGTTTCCTTAGGTGCAGATCCAAAAGGGTTATATTAGATATTATATTAGAGATAATATTGGCTCATATATTTCTTGGACATGAATAGACAACCATGTGTTCTTCCAGCTTGCACGTTCTGTACTATTGATGTTCACCCTGTTGAACCTTCTCTATCTTTATTCTTTATTTTTCACTTATTTGTTTGGGTCAGTCTTTTTTTTTATTGGTATAGAAAAAGGATATATAGTGGCGCTAGAGGGATGTATCAGGCAAATGTCAAATAAACACCATGGCGTAATGACGAGAATTCATGAATTGTAAAATAGCAAACACATGACTATAATGAAATAAAAGGGTAATATATAATTATATCAGTCCATTGAAAAAGTTCATAACATAGCTTTCAAATAGCAGTTGATGGCAGCGCCCTAAGAGTGAACCAGTGAACTCTGTAGGTAAAAAACAGGAACAGAGCGGCGCCAGACTAAGTGCAGCATTAAAATCAATGGTTTCATGTAATAGGCCATTAAAAATGGCAACTCACAAATAGCTGGATGATACAGGCATAGTGTATATAAAAGTGTCCGCCTCGATTCCTCTCCAGAGCACCCTGATGCCGTTATAGCCGTGAACACAAGCTGTGTTTCCTGTATGGAAGCAGAAGTGGCCGGATGCCACCGAGACCAGCATGGAATGCAAATGACGTCGGACCGGACGTGATATTACACGGAGGGCGTGATGGACGTGCTGATGTATGTGGGCGGTGATGGGTTTCAAAGCAAAAGCTTCTTCTTCAGACCTGATTTGTCAACAGTAGATAAGACAGACGAGTTAAAAAGACAACATAAGGATCTATCAATAGAACAAAGCCCTTATATGTTTGTACAAGGCTATTTTTGGGCATAATAAACAGATAAATTGAATCCAAGAAAATACATAGAAAAAAGTGGATTATCTGGTCCAGAAATAGGGTTGTTATAATGGAAGAATTAAAAATAATAATGATAATAATAAAATAAAGCACAAGTATTCACTAGTTGTTAATGAAGATATACAGTATCTCAGAAAAGTGAGTACACCCCTCACATTTTTGTAAATATTTTATTCTATCTTTTCATGTGACCACACTGAAGAAATTACACTTTGCTACAATGTAAAGTAGTGAGTGTACAGCTTGTATAACAGTGTAAATTTGCTGTCCCTTCAAAATAACTCAACACACATCCATTAATGTCTAAACTGCTGGCAACAAAAGGGAGTACACCCCCTAAGTGACATTGTCCAAATTGGGCCCAAAGTGTCAATATTTTGTTGCTCTACAAATTGTGGGAATGCTATGTTTGCGGAGACCCACTTCTACAAATCTATGGTGCTCTCCAAACCTAGCACGCAGGGTTCTAATGGTGCGGCCCACAAATAACATCCCACATGGGCAAGATAGGCAATAGACCACAAACATAAATGAACAATTGTAAAAAGTGTTCAAGTGGAAAGTTCTACCTCTGTGACTGAATGATTTCTGTCCATGCTGGACATGAGAACATGAAAAACACAGAGGTTTTTTTTTTTTAAATTAAAACATATCAGTTAAGGGGATCAGTGTCAACTGCATATTTTCAATAGATGATCTGGTAGGCTTGATCTTACTCGGAGCAACTTTCCCTTTAAGGGTGATGACAGCTAGAGAAATGTATGAAATCATTTTCTGCTGTGGGCTTTGTGTAGTTCTTGGCTATGATGGTAGATTCAGATTGGCTGAGTTCTACATCTAGAAAGCAAAGAGAAGTGGTATTTATCACTGAGGCGAAGGAGAGTCCGAAATCATTTGAATTGCAGTAGATGACAAAGTCCTGTAAAATGTGGGTGGGGCCGTCCCAAAGGGAGACCAAGTGCATTTGGAATCACAACCCATTTGCAGCGCACCTGGTCTTCTATTGGGCGCTATATAGATGACATTATCACCATTTGGGATGGCGGTACCTACCTTTGACTGGCAAAATGGCCGACGGATCACTTCCTGTCTGCAATTTTTCTAAAGAAACACTGTGATTTGAGCGGTTTTGAGAGGCTATATAAACTAGTTTGATGTCTGAAACTAGAGGACCCCTTGATAACGTCCTATTGGACAAAATGCACAAGGGAGGAGACACTAGTGCTGACGTCAGGCCACTGTCCAATACTGGGTTGGTAGTGGCACTCATTGTCATATGGTTTTATGATTCATTTTATTCTGGCTTTTAACATACAAATCCAATAAATACTACACTATGGAGACTTCATCTGGCTCCTAGTGAGCATTATTTACCACAGCTAGATCTGGATGGTGCAAGTTGGTAAACAGCCTTCCCCACAACAGATGGTGGATCTACACTAAGTGCGTGTTTGCTGCTATAATGGCAGCCAACTTTTCCGGTGAATGTCCATTTCACCGGGGTGTGGTGGATGATTATGGAGCACTGTACTGGATCACTTCTTCACTTTTCAAGTCACCACCAATTTTTTGTGCACATCTTTGCACCGAACTTTGTGCTTTCACGAATACATTTATATTGCTGATCCTATCATGGGACTGTGCATTTAAATCTATATTTTTTATTATATTGTTTTTTTATTGCTGATTTTCATTCAGGATTGATATACATACTGTATATTCTTTTTTTTTTTTTTTTTCACTTTAGCACTTTTTTGGACTTTCAATGTGTTGTCCCTTTATAACACAGTATTCACATTTCATTGTTGTTCATGTACGTTTGGTGCTACACGTTTTTTCTTAATATAACTCAAAGACTTTTGAGGAAGATTCTGCAATTAAAAAACATTTAGGTAGTTATTATTATTATTATACAGGATTTGTATAGCACCAGCAGTTTGCGCAGTGCTTTACAATGTGAGGGAAGACAATACAGTTACAATACAGTTAAAACAGGAGGAACTAGAGGGCCCTGCTCGTTAGAGCTTACAATCTGGAAGGGAGGGTCAAGTGAAACAAAAGGCAATAACCTTGGGGGATGGGCTGATGGAGAAAATTGAGGTATATTTGTTAGGTGTGGGTAGGATAGGCTTCTCTGAAAAGGAGGGTTTTCAGAGATCACCTAAAAGCTAATAGAGTAGGAGATAATCGGACAGATAAGGGTAAGGAGTTCCATAGGATTGGAGAGGCTCTGGAAAAGTCCTGGAGGCGAGCATGGGAGGAGGTGATGAGGGAGCTAAAGAGCAGGAGGTTTTGAGAGGAACGAAGAGAGCTATTAGGTTGGTATTTTGAGACTAGACTAGTGATGTAGCTAGGGGCTAAGCTGTGGATTGCTTTGTAAGATGTTGTAAGTATTTTGAATTTGGGTGAGCGGAAGCCAGTGGAGGGCTTGACAGAGAGGAGCAGTGGACACTGAGCGATTGGTAAGGTGGATGAGTCTGGCGGCAGCATTCATGATGTTACGCTCAGCGCTCCGGGCCCCCTGCTGGCCTCGGAGCGCTCACAGCGTGTGTCCCCAGGCGGCGCTCCTGCGTCTCGGCGTGTGCGTCCCCGCTCTCTAGGGCGCGCACTCTTGGATCTAAAGGGCCAGTGCACAGGTGATTGGTGCCTGGTCCAAACTGGTTATTAAGGGTTAAGGTTTGTGAAAGGCAGTGCTGACTTAATTAGGCTTCACCTGTGCACTGCCCATTAATACGGGTTACCTCCGCAGAGACTGCCTTGTCCCAAGGAAGTTCTACCGTGGGTGATTATGCCATCCAGTTCCGTACCCTTGCCTCCGAGCTGAACTGGAACAATGAAGCTCTTTGTGCCACTTTTAAGAAGGGACTCAATAGTGACATTAAGGACGTCCTTGCTGCACGTGACCTGCCTACTACCCTGAGTAACCTCATCTTGCTGGCCACCAGGATCGATAAACGTTTCTCCGAGAGACAAGAGGAACTCCATCTTGAAATGGAAAGAGCTCGTCCTAAACGCTACCCTCGTCTGGCCCCTGTGTTCCAGCGTCCACCTCAACCTGTCTCTGGGTCTTCCACTGTGGAGGCCATGCAGGTGGACCGGTCTCGCCTGACCCTGCAAGAATGAAGCCGTCGTAGAGACGAGAACCTGTGTTTGTACTGCGTTAGTACCGAGCACTTCCTTAAGGACTGTCCTCTTCGTCCCCCACGTTCGGGGAAACGCTCGCACCTAGTGAATGTGGGAGAGGCATTACTAGGTGTGGAGAGGAAGAATCCACGTCTCATCATACCCGTGCAGTTGTTCCTTTCGTCCAAGTCCTTCTTCTCTGCTGCAGCCTTCTTGGACTCCGGTTCAGCCGGCAACTTCATTCACGCCTCCTTGGTTGACAAGTACCGAATTCCTATAATCAGTCTTCCCAAGCCGATCCTCATTTCTACGGTCAACGGGGAGAGACTCTCTGCTACGGTACAATACCGCACCCAGCCTCTGCGGATGGACATTGGGGTGTTTCACACAGAGACTCTGGAATTTTTTTGTTCTTCCCTTTTGCTCTTCTGAACTCCTGCTGGGTCTACCGTGGTTGCAACGCCATTGTCCTGTCCTGAATTGGTCCACCGGTGAGATTTTGCGTTGGGGTTCCTCCTGCTCTGACCGGTGTCTCAAGCCTGCTCCTATCAAAGGGGACCCGCTAATTCCTCCGCCACCAGGTCTCCCCAAGCCTTACCACCGTTTTGCGGATGTCTTCTGTAAAAAGCAAGCTGAGACTCTTCCTCCTCACAGGCCTTATGATTGTCCTATTGACCTGTTACCTGGCTCTACTCCACCTCGGGGCAGAATTTATCCTCTCTCACCTCCAGAGACTCAGGCCATGTCAGACTATGTACGTGAGAACTTACAGAGAGGGTTTATTAGGAAGTCTTCTTGCTGGAGCCAGTTTTTTCTTTGTGTCTAAAAAGGATGGTTCTCTCCGCCCCTGCATTGACTATAGAGGACTCAATAAAACTACCATTAAAAACCGTTACCCTCTGCCTCTAATCTCTGAGCTGTTTGACCGTCTCAGAGGAGCCAAGATTTTCACCAAGCTGGACCTCCGCGGGGCCTACAACCTGATCCGCATTCGAAAGGGAGACAAGTGGAAGACCGCTTTTAACACCAGGGACGGTCATTTTGAATACTTAGTGATGCCCTTTGGGCTCTGTAACGCTCCTGCAGTCTTCCAGGAGTTCGTGAATGACATCTTCCTGGGACCTTCTTTACACTTGTGTTGTAGTATACCTGGATGATATCCTTATTTTTCCTCTAATTTGGAGCAATACCGAGTCCATGTCCAACAAGTTCTCACCCGTCTCAGGAGTAATCGCCTCTATGCCAAGATTGAGAATTGTCTGTTTGAGCGTTCCTCCTTGCCCTTCCTGGGGTATATCATCTCTGCCCAAGGACTTCAAATGGATCCTGCCAAGCTTTCAGCTGTTCTGGACTGGCCATGCCCCTCTGGCCTCTGAGCCATACAGAGGTTCCTGGGTTTCGCCAACTACTACAGACAATTTATTCCTCATTATTCCACCCTGGTGGCTCCCATTGTGGCCTTGACTAGAAAAGGTGCTAATCCCAAAACCTGGCCTCCTCACGTTGAAGAGGCCTTCCTGTCCCTGAAAGCCGCCTTTGCTTCTGCACCTGTTCTGTCGCGGCCAGATTCTTCCAAGCCATTCTATCTGGAAGTGTATGCATCATCAGTGGGAGCCGGAGCTGTGCTAACTCAGAAGTCATCCAGAGGCAAGACCATAACTTGTGGCTTCTTCTCTAAAACCTTTTCCTCCGCCGAGAAGAATTACTCTATTGGGGACAGAGAACTGCTGGCAATTAAAATAGCCCTGGAGGAATGGAGACATCTTCTCGGGGGTGCTCCTCATCCTGTGATCATCTTTACGGACCACAAAAACCTAGCATACCTCCAGTCAGCTCAAAGACTAAATTCCCGCCAAGCCCGTTGGTCCATCTTCTTCGCCCGCTTCAATTTCCAGATTCATTTCTGCCCAGCTGCTAAGAACATCAGAGCAGATTCCCTTTCTCGCTCTTCAGATGTGGTGGGCGACATACCCACTCCTCAACACATTATCCCCCCAGAATGTCTCATCTCGGTTGCTCCTGTGGACCTGCGTCTTCTTCCCCCCGGCAAGACCTACGTTCCTCCTCGTCAGCGGTTACAAATTCTCAAGTGGGGCCACGCTTCCCTTTTTGCCGGTCATTCTGGAGTTAAAAAATCTCTTCAAAGATATTGGTGGCCCTCTCTGGAGAGAGACGTCACAGAATTCGTCCAGTCCTGTGTGATCTGCGCTCGTGACAAAACTCCTCGTCAGAAACCTGCGGGTCTTCTTCTGCCTCTTCCTGTTCCTGAGACCCCTTGGTCGCACATCGCCATGGACTTTATCACTGATCTTCCCTCCTCCCATGGCATGACGGTCATCTGGGTCGTGGTGGACCGATTTTCGAAGATGGCTCACTTTGTGTCCCTGCCTGGTCTCCCGTCCGCGCTTCAGTTGGCCAAACAGTTTTTTCTACACATCTTCCGCCTTCACGGCCTTCCCAGACACATCGTCTCGGACCGTGGGGTGCAGTTCGTTTCCATATTTTGGAGGGCTCTCTGTGGTCAGCTCGGAGTCAAGTTGGACTTTTCTTCCTCGTATCACCCTCAGTCCAATGGCCAAGTAGAACGGGTGAACCAGATTCTGGGAGATTATCTACGCCATTTTGTGTCCTCCCGTCAAGATGATTGGTCGGATTTACTCCCTTGGGCAGAGTTTTCTTATAATTTCAAGAAATCTTCTGCCTCCAATAAGTCCCCATTTTTTTGTGGTCTATGATCGTCATCCTCTGCCACCTCTGCCTCAGACCTCTGCTCCCACTTCTGTACCAGCTGTAGAGGACCTCCTTCAAGACTTCTCTTCTATTTGGCGAGAGACCCACTCAGCCCTCCTCAAGGCCGATAAAAGTCGCAGAGCTCCTCCGGAATTCAGTCCCGGTGACAAAGTGTGGCTCTCCTCGAAATTCATCAGATTTAAGGTCCCAAGTTACAAGTTGGGCCCTCGTTACTTGGGTCCCTTTAAAATCAAGAGCCGCATTAACCAGGTGTCCTATCAGCTCCATCTTCCACCCTCTCTCCGAATCCATAACTCTTTCCATGTCTCCCTTCTCAAACCTGCTATCTTTAACCGCTTCTCTCCTAAACTTCTTTCTCCCACCCCTGTCGCTGGTACCTCTGATATTTTTTTGGTCAAAGAAGTCCTAGCGATCAAGGTCATCCGGGGGAAAAGATTTTTTTTGGTCGATTGGGAAGACTGCGGCCCTGAGGAGAGATCTTGGGAGCCGGAGGAGAACATCCTGGACCGCAGCCTCATCCGTGAGTTCCTGGGTTCCAAAAAGAGGGGGAGACCAAAGGGGGGGTACTGTTACGCTCAGCGCTCCGGGCCCCATGCTGGCCTCGGAGCGCTCACAGCGTGTGTCCCCAGGCGGCGCTCCTGCGTCTCGGCGTGTGCGTCCCCGCTCTCTAGGGCGCGCACGCACCGGGACTCTTAGATCTAAAGGACCAGTGCACAGGTGATTGGTGCCTGGTCCAAACTGGTTATTAAGGGTTAAGGTTTGTGAAAGGCAGTGCTGACTTAATTAGGCTTCACCTGTGCACTGCCCATTAATACCTTCTCCTCCCACAGCTTCCTGCCGGATCTTTGTGCCTCGTGCCTCTGAGAAAGCGTTCCCTTCTGTGCTTGTTTGCTTTGCCTGTTGCCGAACCCGTTGCTACCGACGTCTCACCTTTGAACCTCTGCCACCTGCCCTGACCTCTGCTACGTCCGACTACGCTCCTGCCTACACCCTGTGTACCACGCCATATCAGCTGCCAGAGAGATTGAGTTGTTACTAGCGGACACGACCTTGCGGCGGGCTCTGGTGAAGACCAGTAACTACTTAGAACCGGTCCTCTAGTACAACCCGCGCCATCGCCTCTCTGGTCCAGAGGATCCACTACCAGTCCTGCCGGTTCGTGTCACATGATGCATTGAAGGGGGGATACCCTTTGTAGAGGTATGCAGTTGTGGGTATTTGAGGTCACAGATCTTGTACTTTGCACATTATCATCTCCCAGGTACATGCTTTATTTTCCGTTGGATGCTTCGATCAGCTTTTGGTAGCAAGATCCTGTATAGATATGAACATTTTATTTATACCTACCTGTTTCACATCTAATGCTTCTTCGGGACCTTTTTCTTGGAAATAGGAGACAGCAGCCTAACTTGAGACGTTTTCAGTTGCCTGGTTGTAATCACAAATAAACTGAAGATGAAGACTTGATGGTATACTTGTGGGAAGCTCTGTAGACTTTCCGAGAAAATTAATCATAGAATGCAGGTAGTGTACCTGCAATACAATGCAAACAAGATATACATATGCAACCAGTCATATTGCACATCTATGTTAATAACACTAGATATTTTGGTTAAACAGCAGGGGTATCACATTTTTACACAGGAATCTTTGGCAAATCAACAGGCCCTTTTGGCGTTAGCCCCAGCGTGCTCAAGGCATGTGCAAACCAGCTAAGGAGTGTCCTCCAATGGGTCTTTACATGAGCCTGAATGTACAAAAGGTTCCTGTGTTGTGGAAGACATCCTCTTTTGTCCCTGTGCCAAAAATACCACATCCTTGTCCCTCCAAAGATGATAGATTAGTAGCTCTGACCTCCCACATTATGAAGACCTTGGATAGACTTGTTTTAAGAGTTGAGCGGACACCTGGATGTCCGTGTTCGGCGGGTTTGGCCGAACTTGAAAAAAAAAGTCCGGGTCCGTGTCCCGGACTTTTTTCGAACTTTACCCGGACACCGAACCCCATCGAAGTCAATGGGGACCCGAACTTTCAGGCACTAAAATGTCTCTAAAAAAACAATGGAAAGGGCAAGAGTGCTGCAAATGGCAGCAAAATGTAGTTAAGAGCATGGCAAGTGCTCTTAAAAAAAATTCCCCTTTAAATTTGTAATTTTTAAATAGCAGATTAGAACAGCACTCTGTAGTAAAATATAGCTGAACGCTGCACACAACAGACAGATAAAAATATATTTTTTTCTCCCTCCTCCTCCTCCTCCTCAGTGGGCTCAAGTGAGGGCAAAAAGATTGTTCACTGCACCACCCCCCACACAGCAAAATCGATGCAGATCGCTAACGGACGATTGTTCTGTCCTGTGTCTCCTATCTGTACCTGCCTACTCTCTCCAGCCTGTCCCTAAAATGCTCAAATATCTTTCCCTGCCTACACTCCGACCTGTCCCTGCATTCTTTTCAGCACAATGTTGTTTTTCCCTGTCTGTCCCTAATCAGCAGCAGCCAGCACCGTTCTGTGTGCTCTCTCCCTACACTACAGCAGACTGACGCACCGCGCTGTGTCTCTCGAGCTTATAAAGACCTGGGTCACATGCTTCAGATGGCCAATCACAGCTACTAATACATTAGTAGGCATGGCTGTGATGGCGCACACCAGTTAAACGCTTGTTGATTGGCTGTTGAAAGCCCGCCATTAAAAGCGCGCCATTACATACAAAACAGGAAATAAAATTACCGAACACGGATTTTAAACCCGAACATACAGTAAAGTTTTCGGGTTCGGGTAACAAAAATCTAATTATCCGGTACGGACCCGAATAATACAGTCCGTGTTCGCTCAACACTACTTGTTTTACATCAGCTGTGACCCATAGGTAGTAAATATTCAGACCCTTTGCAATTTGCCGACCAGCCAAGACTGGGTTGAGTATGCTATCATTTCATGCTAAATCGCATGTATGCACACCTGGATAAGCCTGCAAGCACTGTGAGGGTTATGATTTTTAAATTCTCCAGTGCTCATCAGCCTAGATCTCTTAGGTGAGAAGCTAGCAGCGATACAGACTGATGTTTCATTGTGGCATGGATTGTAGACTGGGGAAGGGAGAAAGAGGCGCCAAAAACCACTTGGTGTTGTACAGTTTTATTGTAAGCATGTAAGCAAATATGGTAAATCACATAAAAGGTTCCACTCACAAAGGTGTCAGATGTACGAGTTTAAAACCAAAGAGAGCTCTAAGCAATCGTCCTGCCCGTGGCCGGGCTATTAGTATACGCCGCTGCGGTGACTCCAGTGGTGGTCCTTCTACTATTGTTGTCTATATACATACATTTTTCTATTTTATATTATTTTTCACTTTTTTATATTTCTTTTCATTCATTGCTTGCTTTTTTGTATATTTATATACACATATATAACTGATAATTTTACCTGCTTGTTGCATTTTTGTGTCAATATTCTTATTTTTCTTTGCATGTAACCCTTTTGTGATATAAGTATGCTTACACATATTCCCCCTTTTTAGTTTGCTTATGTATGTTATCAATAACATTGGCACAGGGAGTGCCTTTATAAAGCTCCCCTCGATTCAGCTTTATAACCCGACGGATTAGATATGGCTAACTGCCAGCAGCTTTAAAAGCTTTTGGTGTATGGTGCTGTCTGTTGGCAGGAAGGAGGCGTGGCTTGCCTCCAAAATGCATTCCGATTGGCTGTTCCCCTTTGAGGTTTGACAGGTCATGTTCGTTTATTATAGTTTGCTGGTATTATGTTAATTATTATTTGGGGTAATGCTACAGAAAATGGTGTATTATTTGCATTTTGGTAATTTGATTTTATGTTATTCTTTAACCAGTTCTGGTTCAGATTTGCCCCCTTAACCACTTTCCGACCGGCCGTTGTAAAAATACGGGCGCAAAGTGGTTGTATAGTTCTGAGATGCCGCTCCTGAACGGCATCCCAGAATCGTGCTCCCGCGCGCACACGGGAGTATCCGTGCTCGTCGGGGTCCCGGCGCATGTCCAGTTCATTTCTCTCCTCGGACGCTGTACACAGCAATCGGTACAGCATGCGAGGAGAGGAGAGAAACTGCAGCTGCACGCCTCCTCTGCCTCAACTGTGCCACATTAGTGCTCCATCAGTGCCTCATTCGTGCCCTATCAGTGCCTCAGCCGTGCCCCATCCATGCATCATCCGTGCCTCATCCATGCATTATCCATGCCTCATCCGTGTCACATCCGTGCCCACCCATGCCACCTCAGTGCTCATCAATGCCACATCCATGCCCACCCATGCCACCTCAGTGCTCATCCATGCCACATCCATGCTCATCCGTGCCACATCCGTGCTCATCCGTGCTTATCCATGCCTCACCCGTGCCTCATCTGTGCGACATCTGTGCCTGCCCATGCTGTCTCAGTGCTCATCCATGCCACATCCATGCTCATCCATCCCACATCTGTGCCCGCTCATGCCACCTCAGTGCTCATCCATGCCAAATCCATGCTCATCCATCCCACATCTGTGCCCATCCATGCCACATCCATGCTCATCCATCCCACATCTGTGCTCATCCATGCCACGTCAGTGCTCATTCGTGCCACATCCATGCCACCTCAGTGCTCATCCGTGCCACGTCAGTGGTCATCCATGCCACATCAATGCCACGTCAGTGCTCACCCATGCCATGTCAGTGCTCATCCATGCCACATCAGTGCACATCCGTGCCACATCAAAGCCATGTCAGTGCTCATTTGTGCCACATCCATGCCACGTCAGTGCTCATCCGTGCCACATCCATGCCACTTCAGTGCTCATCCGTGTCACGTCAGTGCTCATCCATGCCATGTCAGTGCTCATCCATGCCACATCAGTGCTCATCTGTGCCACATCAATGCCATGTCAGTGCTCATCCGTGCCACATCCATGCCACTTCAGTGCTCATCCGTGCCACATCAATGCCACATCCATGCCATGTCACTGCTCACCTGTGTCACATCCATGCCACGTCAGGGTGCTCACCTGTGCCTCATCCATGCCACGTCAGTACTCATCCGTGCCACATCAATGCCACGTCAGGGCTAATCCATGCCTCATCAGTGCTCATCAGTGCCACATCCATCCCACATCAGTGCTCATCAGTGCCACATCCATGCCACCTCAGTGCTCATCCGTGCCACATCAGTGCTCATCAGTGCCACAGCCATGCCACGTCAGTGCTCATCAGTGCCGCATCCATTCCACGTCGGTGCTCATCAGTGCCACATCCATTCCACGTCAGTGCTCATCAGTGCCACATCCATGCCACGTCAGTGCTCATCCGGGCCACATCAGTGCCACTACAATGCTTATCAGTGCCCTACAGTGTCTCACAAAATTGTAATGGGAAGTCAGGAAATGACGGTGCTCCCTGCATGTTGGGCCTCTGTATGTGGTCAGGCTGTGGAAAAGTGTCACATATGTGGTATCACCATACTCAGGAGGAGTGGCAGAATGTATTTTGGGGTGTAATTTTTGCTATGTACATGCTATGTGTTAGAAATGTCTAATAAATGGACAACTTTGTGTAAAAAAAAAATGCGTTTTGGTTTTCTTTCCACATTTTCCAAAAAGACTCATTATGCCTCCTAGATCATGTGTTGGGGTGTTTTCTTTCCAAAATGGGGTAATTTTGTGGGCGTTTCCATTGTCCAGGTGCTCCAGAACTTTCAAAAGTGCGATAAGTCGTCAGATAATTATATGTGTAATTTTTGCTTCTAGAACGCCTGACGGTGCTCCTTGGATGTTGGGCCTCTGTATGTGGTCAGGCTGTGGAAAAGTGTCACACATGTGGTATCGCCACACTCAGGAGGAGTAGCAGAATGTATTTTGGGGTGTAGTTGCAAGTATGCCTATACAGTGTGTAAGAAATAACTTTGTAATATGACCATTTTGTGAAAAAAAATAAAAAAAAAAATGTTCATTTTGCAAAGAATTGTGGGAAAAAATTACAACTTCAAAAAACTTACCATGCCTCTTACTAAATACCTTGGAATGTCTACTTTCCAAAAAGGGGTCATTTGGGGGGTATTTGTACTGTCCTGAATTGTTAGGGTCTCAAGAAATGAGATAGGTAGTCAGTACATCAGTTGTGATCAATTTTCAATGATTGGCACCTTAACTTGTAGACTCTATAACCTTCACAAAAATGTATACTTATTTGGGTTATTTTTACTAAAGATATGTAGCAGTATAAGTTTTAGTCAAAATTTATGAAAAAAAATGACTAAATTTGCAAAATTTAAAACCAAAACGAAGAAAAATGCATTTTCTTACAAAATTTTCTTTTTTCATTTATAGCGCAAAAAATAAAAAAACCAATTATGATTAAATACCACCAAAATAAACCTCTGTTTGTGTAAAAAAAAAAAAAAGGATGAAAATTTCATATGGGGACAGTGTTGCATGACTGAGTAATTGTCATTCAAAATGTGAGAGCACTGAAAGCTGAAAATTGGTCTGGTTAGGAAGGGGGTTTAAGTGCCCAGTGGGTAAGTGGTTAATGACCAGGCCATTTTTGCGATTCGGCACTGCGTTACTTTAAGGGACACTTGCGCGGTCGTGCGACACTGTACCGAAAATAAAATTGATGTCCTTTTTTCCCACAAATAAAGCTTTCTTTTGATGGTATTTGATCACCTCTGCTTTTTTTATTTTTTGCGCTATAAATGAAAAAAGAGCAACAATTCTGAAAAAAAACCCCAATAGTTTTCACATCCTGCTATATAACATTCCCAAAAAAAAATTAAAAATCAAAATTGTTCACCCTCTTAGGCCAATTTGTATTCTGCTACATATTTGTGGTAAAAAAAAAATCGCAAAAAGCGTATTTTTATTGGTTTGCGCAAAAGTTATCACGTCTACAAACTAGGGGAAGGATTTATGTAATCTTTATTTATTTATTTTTTTACTAGTAATGGCGTCGATCTGCGATTTTTAGTGGGACTGCGACATTGTAGCAGACAAACCAGACCCCTAACTGACATTTGACACTTTTGGGGGGACCAGTGACATTACTACAGTAATCCGTGCTAAATATATGCACTGTTACTGTAATAATGACACTGGCAGGGAAGGGGTTAACCTAGGGGTGATCAAAGGTTTAATTGTGAGACTAGGGGAGTGTTTCCTAACTGTGGGGGGAGGCACTTGTGAAATGATCATAGAGACCAGTGATCCTATATAGAAGGATCACAGGCTTTCTGTGATCATTTCAGAGAGAACAAGGGTCGGCTGTGTTTACAACAGCTGACCGTCCTTCACTCTCAGTGGGGAATGATCGTGGGTGCCCAGCGGCAATCACCGCTGCCGGTCCTGTGGATCGGCATCCCCACTGCCTAGTGGGGGCGGGAGTGCGCCGCCGGTCCCCCAGCACCACTCCCGCACTGGACGTACCCCTACGTCGTTTAGAGGCAGCCTGCTGCAGTAAAACTGCGGCGGTTGGTCGGCAAGTGAATAATCTGTGTTATTTAGTCTATGTTGTATTTTAATTGTATGGATGGTTTATTAGAGGATAGTTCTAATTTGTATTATTTGGTGCTAATGGCTGTTAATGGGAATTTTGCTGTGTCTTGTTCTGTTTATTGTTGTGATCTTATGTTGTCTTTGCTGAGTGTGGCATGTGTTACAATAATTTGCCTTTAGTATGAATAAAGTATTCTTAACCACTTGCCGACCGCCGCACGACTATTTACTGCGGCAGTCAGCCCCTACTGGGCAAAGCGACGTAGTACTACATCGCTCGCCCACGAGCTTCTAGGGGGCGAGCGCGTGCCGCCGGAGGCGCGCTCCCGCCCCCGCTCGTTCACTAACATCCCTGCGCGAGTGACCGGTGGCTCCGATGTCCGCCGGTCACTCGCGATCTCCCGCAGGAGAGGGAGAAAGACAGACAGCTGATGTAAACACAGCCGTCTGTCATTCTCCCTGATGTAACCTCAGAGACTGTACGATCCTGCTATATAGGATCGTATGTCTCTGTGGTTACATCACTAGCCTTGACAGTTAGAATCACGCCCCCTAGGGACACACTTAACCCCTTGATCACTAATAAAGTTAACCCCTTTCCTGCCAGTGTCATTTTTACAGTAACAGTGCATGTGTATAGCACTGATTACTGTAGTAATGTCAATGGTACCCCCAAAAGTGTCAAAAATGTTGGTCAAGGGTCCGATCTGTCCGCCGCAATGTCGCAGTCCCACAAAAGAAAATCGCAGATTGCCGCCATTACTAGTTAAAAAAAAAAAAATGACATAAATCTTTCCCGTAGTTAGTACACGCAATAACTTTTGTGCAAACCAATCAAAATACGCTTATTGCAGTTTTTTTCACCAAAAATATGTAGCAGAATACAAATTGGCCTAAAATGTTAAAACATTTTTACATTTTTTTGGGGGGAATTTCATATAAAAAATGTGAAAAATATTGTTATTTTTTCAAAATTGTCGCTCTTTTTTTGTTTATAGCGCAAAAAGAAAAATTGCACAGGTGATCAAATACCACCAAAAGAAAGCTCTGTTTGTGGGAAATAAAGGACGTCAATTTCATCTGGGTACAGAATCGCGCGACCGCGCAATTGTCCGTTAAAGTCACACAGTGCTGAATCACAAAATAGGCCCTGGTCTTTCAGCAGCCAAATCCTCCAGGGCTTAAGTGGTTAATCTGAATCTGAAAAAGTTGGGAGGTATGTTGATGTGTAGGCCCCTCCATATGAAAGGCAAAACAAAAATGGGTAGTGTTGCATAATCTGGGACACAGTATGGGAATCTGTAGTGTGGGGGGCTCCAGAGAAGACCTCAAGAGAGGAAGTAACCAACAAAAGAAGCAGCAGGAGAATCAGCCCAAGACGACTTCACTCCCAGTTGACTACAAAAAGAAACTATTTAGCGCTAACATAGGGTGGTGGTGTGGAAAGCACACAAGGCGTCTTTGGGGTAGTAAAATTAAGTTCCAAAATCAATGTGTCCACTTGAAATGGCTGTAGCTCCTCTGTATGAGATAAGGATATTAACTCTTGCACTGTCAGAAAATAAGTAGCAGCATGCGCCAACATCTAAGTGTAAATTTATTTGAAACAATAAAAAGAAGTTAAAATTGCTCTCACATTTTATAAAATCAAAAGCAAATTTCAAACCTATGTATTTTTTAGTGCAATTTGCAGTTTGCAGAAATGCAGTACAGTCCATTTACCATGGTTTCCTATGGTACATTTTCACATCTATAGGTTTTTCAGCTGGTGCATTTTTGGAAAGGGTCACGACTTTTTATCCGCAACAGATTGCGTTTTGCGTGTTCTAGACTTCAATGGACCCGCACCAAAAATGCAAGTGTTGCGTTTTTTTATGTGTTTTTACATGTGTTTTGCATGTTGCGTTTTTTCTCTTTAACGGTGTATAGCTGGTTGTTAAGGCGCAGCCGGCGCCTTTCTAACAACTGATGAGTCATCAGCTGTCAGTGGGCTTAGCTAATAGTAAAAAAAAGAATTGCTGGCAATAAAAAAATCGGCAAAAAAGACCCTTCAGGTCTGGTATGGATTTTGAGGGGAACCCCACTCCAAAATTAAAAAAAAAATGGCGTGGGTCCCCCCCCCAAATCCATACCAGACCATTACATGAGCATGCAGCCCGGCAGGTCAGGGAAGGGAGAGGACAAGCAAGCGCCCCCCCCGTACCTTACCAGGCCACATGTCCTTGTTAAAGGGGGGTTCCAGATTCCAATAAGCCCTCCTTGCAGACCCTCGCAACCACCACCCAGGGTTCTGGGGAAGAGGTGCTTTAGGATGGGGAGCAGAGCCCTTCTGCCCCAAAGCACCCCCCCATGTTGAGGACACATGGCCTGGTATGGTTTAGGAGGTGGGGTTGCTCGATCTTCCCCTCTATTTCCTGACCTGCTGGGCCACATGCTCGGATGAGGGTCTGGTATAGATTTTGGGAGTGGGGCCGATGCCTTTTTTTTGGGGTGGGGTTCCCCTCAAAAGCCATACCAGACCGAAGAAAATGCAAAACGCATGAAAAATGCATTGAAAATGCAAAACTTGCCTTAAAACCTTTACCGGTGATACCTGGGACCTTCGGCAGGAGCCAGCGTGGAGTGCGCTGTCAGCCTCGAACCAAGAGCAGAGCTAAAGATACACAAGTATTACGGCACAGTGGTGTAGTGGTTAGCACTTTCACCTAGCAGCAAGAGGGTCGCTGGTTCAAATCCCAACCACGACACTACCTGCCTGGAGTTTGCATGTTCTCCCTGTGCCTGCGTGGGTTTCCTCTGGGTACTCCGGTTTTCTCCCACACTCCAAAGACATGCTGGTAGGTTAATTGGATCCTGTATAAAAAATAAAAAAAATTGGCCCTACTGTGTATGTATGTGAGTTAGGGACCTTAGATTGTAAGCTCCATGAGGGCAGGGACTGATGTGAATGTACAATGTATATGTATAGCGCTGTGTAAATTGACAGCGCTATATAAGTACCTGAAATAATAATAATTACCACTTCCTGCTCCAGCTCTATGATCTCCAGCCATGTGTTCTGCATATACGGCCAAGCTGCTTCCAGGCATAACTCTGCTCTACCCAGCTGCTATCCTCTACGGATTGAAGGAGGACTAGTAATGCTTTTATGATTTTATACAATGTGAGTGCAATTTTACCTTCTTTTTATTGTTTCAAATAAATCTACACTTAGATGGCGGAGCCCACTGTTTCTTTTTTTATGACCCCCGGTTGACTGCGATTCAAGTACTAGGATTCAAGTACTTTCAATCCTAAGACTTTTATCTGTACTGCAAAGTTTCTTGTAGTTTGTTCAAGTTTTGTTTTGAGGATCCAGTTCTGAAGAACTGCTAAGTGGTAACGCCAGTGAACAGAATAAAGTCACATTGACTTGCTAGAGGCAGTTCAATTTCTTCTTTGCTTTTGTGTGGAAACGATGCTTTACTTTCTGATTTTATGAGCTTTACATCAAAGCTATCATTCCATACGAAAGCATTAATGTAGCCCTGATTGCTCAAGGAGCTGGTGGATTGTTTGGTCCTTCGGTAGCTTCCTGTGAAGACCCGGCCTTAAATGAACCTGACAACTCACCGATACACTAGTAGTGATAAAACATGCTTTCTTGAAGCAGAAATAAATCCTGTAAGTAAAGTTTTTTGTTTGATATCAAACATAGGAACAGCATTAAAGAGGTTGTAAACGCAACAAAAAAAAAATTAAGCAAAAAAAAAAAAACCTGTAAGACAAATGCATAATGAGCTAGTATGCATCGCATACTAGCTCATTATGAAATACTTACCTTAGAACGAAGCCCCCACAGTGCCGCCCACTCAGCCGTGACATAGCCGACATTTTCGGCCGTCCTGCTTCCTGGTTCACATCCTCCGGCTATCTGATTGGGCGGAGGCGCGATGACATCACTTTGCACGGCCCAGGACTCTGAAGGAACGGCATGCGTTGAGGTTCAGAGCGTTGAGGTAAATATCTCCTAAACGGTGCAAATTTAGGAGATATTTACAGTACCTATAGGTAAGCTTTATTATAGGCTTACCTATAGGTACAACTTACAGAAGGGGGTTTACAACTTCTTTAAGACCAGGTCTATGACCCTTGTTCACCCTTTGTGTACGTTTTTTATATATTTATTTTTTCACTTTGGGCACTTTATATAAATTATTAGATTAGGTTGTAAGCTCTTCTGAGCAGGGCCCTCTAAATCCTCTTGTATTTTATTGTATTGTATATGTACTGTCTCCCTCTAATATTGTAAAGCGCTGCGTAAATTGCTGGCGCTATAGAAATCCAAAATAATAATAATAATAATAATTATATATATTTCAATGGTTGGATGCACCTGTTCAACATATATTTAGAGTCTAATATTTTTTAATGTACACATGCATTGGAGGTTTATTTATTTATTCAGAATTTGCTCTGGGTTTACACATTTGGCTGATTTATATATTTATGCACAGCATTTTTTATTATATATCTTGTTCACCCTTATTGCCTGCGAAAGGCATTGCCAAATTAACTGGGCAGATGAGAGTGGAATGACCTAGCTGCCTGTAATAAAATAAAAACAGTAGAAAAACTCTAAAAGAAAGCAACCAAGGGATGCAATAAACAGTATAGATGGCTTTGTCTCCAGCTAACATCATCCAATCCTGCGGAATATCGGTACAGTGCAGCCATCGGAAATTTTTTCACACAGCTTCAGGTCTGAGCACCCTGGGGCCTAACCCCCTTACATCAGAGTTTACCCTTTTCATTAGGATCCCCAAAGTCCCTCCCTGACATCAGGGTCCCCAGATTCCCCCCTTTTTTCATTTGTGTCCCCAGAGACACCCCCCAACATCAGGGTCCCTAGAGTCCCCAATTTTTTTAATCAGGGTCCTGAGAGCTCTCGCTACATCAGGGTCCCCAGAGTTCCCCCTCCTTAAATCAGGGCCTCCAGAGTTTGCACTTACATCAGAAACCCCACTTTAATTTGGGATCCTGAAGTCTCCCCTTACATTAGGATCCCAAAGTACCCATTTACATCAGGGTCCCCATTGCCCCCCTTACATCAGGGTCTCCCAGAGCCCCCCTCCTTAAATCAGGGTCCCCAGAGTCTCCCCTTACATCAGAGTCTCCTTTTCATTAGGATCCCCTTCTCATTGCAGCAGTTGGCTACAGGACAGGTGGAAGCTGGAAGGCCTGTCACTGGGACTGTACAGGTTTGGAGGAGGGACTTCCTCCTTCTCCTCTGAATGCTAGGGCCTGGGGGAGGGGCAAACAAGCAGTCCTAGCAACCAAACCCTAGCACTGAGATCAGCGGGTGGCGGTGGATGATGTCAGTTGCCGTACATTCAGGAACAGCACTGATTGCTGCACAGCCTGTACTATTGCTGTGCGGCACTGCTGTGGCAGCAGGGACGCTGACTAGGTATTTAGACAGGATGCTCTGGGAGGGTTTGGACCCAGCAAGAACTGTTTGATTGGGGCCCGGCCCTGTATATGTGTATAGGCTGTCCCACCCGATGGCGGCCCTGGTGGGGAGCATCAGTAGACTGTGTGGGGAAGCCAGCGGGGTGTTAGAAATCCATCAGAGAGTAGGGAAACCAGCAGCTGTGTCTGCGCCCTAGGCGGCTGCCTAGTTCTCAAAGTGGTAGCGCTGGCCCTGGGTAGGGTACTAATATAGATAATAATTGTAGTTCTCATTTTCATTTCAGCACACGGCGGAAGAATGTCAGGCTGTGCAGTGATATTTTGTTATTTATATTAAAAATTGGGTCCTTCTAGGTTTATTGCTGCAAAGAACAGGGTGGGTAGGTAGGGGGAGAATTTCTTTCTGAGGCATTTAGCAACTGTACGCTTATCTATAAAAAAGGAAGTGTGTTATTTATTTTTAGAACTAATTAGAGCAATCATGTTAGCATACTGTTACTCTCCAATTTACAGCTAATGCACTGAATCATGGATTCCCTGGCAGAAAATGAGTTAATTAGATTAAGGAAACACAAAATGGAATGTTTGTGCATTATGACAGCTGCCTCTAATATACTGTAATATGTGTGTAGTGCAAGCAGGAATGAAAAACTGCAACAGCTGTAAGGCACTGAGTTGACAAACTGATTTGGTCAGGTTAAAAATTCTCTGTCAATTTTGCAAGAAGCCCTGAAAATGATTTCAGTCTTTTATGTTTCATTGCCCAGGGGTGTATTTGTAAGACCCAACAGATTAAATGTCAAGCTAAAGCTGATTTTACAAAATAGGCCCTAATCAGTCCCCATCAGAGTTCCCCCTTATATTAGGGTCCCCATCACAGTATCCCCTTACATCAGGGTCCCCAGAGTTCCCCCTTATATTAGGGTCCCCATAACAGTATCCCCTTACATCAGGGTCCCCATCAGAGTTCCCCCTTATATTACGGTCCCCATAACAGTAGCCTCTTACATCAGAGTCCCCATCAGTGTTCCCCCTTATATTAGGGTCCCCATAACAGTATCCCCTTACATCAGCATTCCCATCAGAGCCCCCCCTTACATCAGAGTTTCCATCAGAGTTCCTCCTTATATCAGGGTCTCTATCAGAGTTCCCCCTGATATCAGGGCCCCCCATCACAGTCCCATCTTACATCAGGGTCCCAATCAGAGTCCCCCCCCTGCATCAGGGTTTCAGTTCACTGTCCCCCCTTACATCAGGGTCCCCATCACGACCCCCTTACATCAGGGACCCCATTAGAGTTTCTCCCTGATATCAGGGTTCCCATCAAATTACCTCCTTACCACAGGGTCCCCATCAGAGCTCCCCCTTACATCAGGGGAACCATCAGAGTCCCCCTTTATATAAGGTACCCTTTCAGAGTTCCCCGTGTTAGCAGGGTCCCCATCACAGTCTACCCTTATATCAGGGTCCTCATTAAAGTCCCCCCTTACATCCGAGTCCACATCAGAGTTCCCCCTTACTTTAGGTTCCCCTTCACAATCCCCCCTCATATCAGGGTCCCCATCACAACCCCCCCATGCCAGGGTCCCCATCACATGTCCCCCTTACATCAGGGTCACTATCACAGTTCCCCTGTAAGTCAGGGTCCCCATCAGTGTTCCCCCTTACATCAGAAACAGAAACCATAGGAGGCCTCTGCTGTCCCTAAATGCCTAATCAGTGCACATTGAGAATATGCCACTGACTATCTGTGGGCCGGACAAAATCTTTTAGTGGGCCGAATGTGACCCGCAGGCCATAGTTTGAAGATCCCTACACTAAACCATTGTGATATGGTGATGTTTAGCTCAGTGGCAGAAGCATTTGTAGTAAGTCCATGCCAGTCTAAACTATGATTTTAGGGCTTGCCAGCCCACTTTTATTTAAACAAAAACTAAAAGATCACAAAACTTGCCCACCAAGGGGGTTATATATTTTTCACAGCAAAACAGGTTCACAAAAATACCAAACCACCTGGCTTTTTCTTTAGCAGCCCAGCTTTGCTTTTCCATTGGTACCTCAATTCCTCTCACTTAGCTTCTCCTAGCTCTCTGAGTTGTCCTGGCTCACTCAACCTTTAGTTACAGCTCCCTGCTGCATGGGCCCACTCCTGACCTCTCAATAGGGGTTCTCCCGACACCCCAGCCTTCGCAGTCTCCCAGACCTGCATAGCTGCCTCAACTCCCTCAGTCCTCTGGACATAGAACCTCTCCAACATGGAGTGCTGTTTCTTGAGTAGAGCTCCTCTGTCTCCAAACAGAATCACACATGTTTTTCCAAACAGGAGGACTGAGCTATGCCCAAGCCTTGCTTATAATGAGTGTACACACCTGTCAGAAAGGGCATGTCAAACGCCTGATTTACCAACATAGGGAAGTCCCAATTAGATATGACAGGATATGGAATGGGTGGCTGGCGGTTCCGGGTTTAGCTCCTGCAGATTTGGTCCTGGATTGATTATTGCAATGATCTTTGTTACCTTGTTGTCTAGGCTTATATTGGGTGGAGGATGGGGCTAGAAAGAATGTTTATTGTATGCTTTGACACTGTTTATGAAACGCGGGAGTATGCCTATGTATCATTGTGATGACATGGAGTTGTATCGGGATATTGCTCTTTGGGAATTGTACATTGTTTCATGTTTTTCAATAATCTTTGTTTCTGATTTTAAAAAAAGAAAGGGCATACCAGCTGGCAAGATGGCTTGTCTAGCCAGATTTCTGTGTGCATTCACAGGCCAGCATACAGTCTTACACATCCACTTCAAAAGGAGCACGTACTAATGCACACGAGCATCTGCATCCCATATCATCTCATCCGCGTGTGTAATTGCATGTTTATACACAAGTATCTGTCACTAATGTCGGTGCAAGACTCACTATTTAACCACTTTACCACCGTAGGATTTTGCTGTCTTACGTCCAGGCCACTTTTTGCGATTCGGCGCTGTGCGATTTTAACTGACAATTGCGCAGTCGTGCGACGCCATACCCAAACGAAATTTAGGTCCTTTTTTTTCCCACAAACAAAGCTTTCTTTTGGTGGTATTTGATCACCTGTGCGATTTTTACTTTTTGTGCTATAAACAAAAAAAGAGCGTAAATTTTGAAAAAATAACAATATTTTTCACATTTTTTTATATGAAATCCCCCCCCAAAAAAATGTAAAAATCTAAATTTTTTTAAAATTTTTGGCCAATTTGTTTTCTGTTACCTATGTTTGGTAAACAAAATCACAATAAGCGTATTTTGATTGGTTTGCGCAAAATTTATTGCGTTTACTAACAAAGGGAAAAATTTTTGTCATTTTTGTTGTTTTTTTTTAATGAGTAATGGCGACGATCTGCGATTTTTTTTGCGGGACTGCGACATTGCGGCGGACAGATTGGACACTTGACTGACATTTTTGACACATTTGGGGGTACCAGTGACATTACTGCAGTAATCAGTGCTATAAATATGCACTGTTACTGTAAAAATGACACTGGTAGGGAAGGGGTTAATTTTATTGGAGAGGGAGGGGTTAATGCATGCCTGGTGCTTACTAACGTGTGTGGGGGGAGGTGACACAGGGACAGATTGCAGGTTCAGCTATGCTGAACCCTGCAATCTGACCCTGCCTGTCACTTAAGAGATCCGCCCGCTTGTGTTTACACAAGCAGGCGGATCTCCACACTCGATTCCCCGATGATTGGGGAAGAGCGGCGGTGATTACCGCCGCTCCTCCCCTGGCCCGACTCCCGCTGTGACTGAACAGCGGGAGCGAGCCTCCGGCGGCGCGCGCGCGCTGGCGAGAAGGGGGAGTGTCTGGCGACGTAGGTCTACGTCGCCAGACGATAACGATCCGCTTTGCCGCAGTAGAGCTCTAGTGAGCAGTCGGCAAGTGGTTAAAGTGAGCCAGTGCTCAGGTTCAGTGCAATCTCAACTACAATATTTCCATGTGCTCTGTGATCTGTTAACTGCATCTGATATCAGTTACCGACTCAGCTTATCCTGACCATCTTTTAAACTCTGCCTACAGTGACTTTGGCTTGCTTTCTGACCTCTGCTTCTGCCTACTCCTGTTGCCACTGAACTACTGATTCAATAATGACGCCGGCCTGTAGCCAGACCATGCTCTTGTCTATGAACGTGTACCTGACCTGATTATCAGTCTCTGACCCAGCTTGTCTGACTCCGTTGTTCCTCTATCTGCTGCCTAGCAATCATCTCTTTGATTGCTAGGCAGCAGGTAGAGGAAAGCATTTACCTGCTACCAGCCAGTACCTGCTCATCACCTTCTTACTACCAGCCAATGCCTGCTCCCCACCTGTCTGCTGTCACCTAGTACCTGCCTGTTCCAGCCTGCTACTTACCTGCCGTTCTTTCTGCTATAGCTTGAACACGATGTTTGTCTATGCTGCTAGAAAGACCAATAGGCAGTCATGCAACTCTGCACTCCTTGTTCACAGATGTAAGAGAGACCTTCCTTATCACATCAGGCTCCTCCACTAGGTACACAACAACACCTGTACATTCACACAGCCTGCACGTCTCCAATAAGACTTGGACACAGGATTGAAGGCTTTGTCCCACCCAAGACACGTTGAAGCCTCAAGCTCCAGACACCAATTTGGGATTACAAAACCCAGAGAAAATCAAATACCCGATTTTCTCCACCCACACACAATACTTTGGAGCCCTGCACTCTGTAGGGGTTCTCCCTATACTCATACAGTGTCCCTGCCTAGCACTGTCACACCATTTTACAATTTCAGAATGTTCAGCTCCCACGTTTGTTTACCTCCTAAATTTTTGAGAGGGACATTTCAGTGAGACAGTGACCAGCGGCGCACTATGCCATGGCAAAAGTGGGTGTGGCAAAACATGATAGTGGCAGGGGCCTCATACCTATAAAATATGCTTTGATTGCTGTGCCACAAGCTGGAGTCTCAGGGAAACATATAAATCTCAAACACAATATATATACTGAAAATAGACAGGGAGCATTAAAGAAAGGATTTTGAAGGACCTGAGGAACCAATGGAGGGAGCCAAAGAATCAGTAGTGCAGTACGTGAAGTATATAGTAGCAAATACTGGTCTAAAAGTGAGAGTGGCTTAAAGAGGGAGGATTAAACAGAAGTGGTGCCTAGTTGCTGTATACAGTGCAGCATTGCTTGAACAAATGAACATAAGAGGAAACTCTTATCTCAAATGTCATAAATATGCATATAACCATTAGGGCTCATTCACACTAGTGGTTTAAGGATGGCAAAACCGTGACTAAACCGCAGGGTTTTACCATCACCCCAAATGCTCCCCCTTTAACTGCAGAGGCAGCAGCCAGGGGTGTATATATGCTGCAGTCACAATGCTTTTCTTCATGGCTGCAGCAGGAGTCATATCCCCTGATGCATTGGCAGGCACAACTGCCCCCCCCCCCACCACGACGCATTCAAGTGAATTTGGAAACTCTGCAAAGCACTACTTTTTAAAATCGTACCACACTAAACTGCATAATACTGTACTACCATGTGGTAGTTAATGGCATTAATGGCACCTGCATGCATCTCACAAGTGCGGGAAATGCACACTGAACGCCCTTTCCTGCATTGTGTTCCAATGTAAACCTACCCTTATGGAGAGAGATTTGAGAGAGAGGGAAGGATCACTATAGTATATAGAAGAAAGGAAGGAAGGATCACTATGGTACATGGAAGGCAGCAAGGATCACTATGGTATATGAAAGAAAGGAAGGAATGATCACTCTGGTAGATGGAAGGCAGCAAGGATCACTATAGTACATGGAAGAAAGATAGAAAGGATCACTGGTATGTGGAAGGCAGGAAGGATCACTATAGTACATGGAAGAAAGGAAGGAAGGATCACTATGGTATATGAAAGGCAGGAAGAAAGGATCACTATGGTATATGGAAGGCAGGAAGAAAGGCTCACTATGGTACATGGAAGGCAGGAATAAAGGATCAATGTGGTACATGGAAGGCAGGAATAATGGATCACTATGGTATATGGAAGAAAAGAAAGAGTGATAACTATGGTACATGGAAGGCAACAAGGATCCCTATGGTACATGGAAGAAAGGAAGGAATCATCACTGGTACATGGAAGGCAGGAAGGGTAACTATGGTACATGGAAGAAAGGAGGGAAGGATCACTATGGTGCATGGAAGTCGGAAAGAATGGATACCTATGGTGCATGGAAGGCAGGAAGGATCACTATGGTAAATGGAAGAAAGAAAAGAAGGATCACTATGGTACATGGAAGGAAGGATGGATCACGGTGGTACGCTGAAGGCAGGAAGAATCACTATGTTGCATGGAAGGCAGGAAGAAATTATCACTATGATACATGCAGACATGTACAGGGGAGAGCTGATATTATGGAGGCAAGTAAACTGACCATGATTTCATAGCTTAGCATGATAAATGGGGTCAGCTCTCAGAGGGGAAGTCAGGACCAGGCAAGGTCAACCAGATATTGTAGAAGATAGAAAGGGGCAATTGACAAGGCAAAAGCACTGTGCTATAGCACGTGCTTTTTTTTTTTTTTTTTTTGGAGGGGGGTTATACCCACTTTAAAAATGAAATAAAGACATGCCTGAAAAAGGATCTTTATGGCAGGATCACCAGGTATTATTTTAATAAGAGCTGCAGATGCATGATATAATAATACAATGATTTTTGAAAGTACATTAACAGTAGAAATGAAGGAGAATTTGGCCGCACACCACCAGCTGCTAGGAGGATGAATCCTTTATTCACATACGTCTAAAGTACACAGGATGCAGAGATGGACGCGTTTTACACTTTCAAAGTGCTTGTTCAGTGATAGTATGTTAACATGTTAAAGTTTGCTACATCACTTTTTTGTGGCTACAGTGGATATAAAAAATTTACACACCTCTGTTAAAATGTCAGGTTTCTGTGATGTAAAAGAGACCAAGACAAATCATTTCAGAACTTTTTCCACCTTTAATGTGACCTATAAACTGTACAAGTCAATTGAAAAACAAAATTAAATCTTTTAGGGGGGAGAGTAAAAAATAAAAAAATAAAATAATGTGGTTGCATACAGTAAGTGTGCACATCCTCTAAAGTAGCTGTGTAGGGGATGTAGCTGTGTTTAGAATTAAGCAATCACATTCAAACTCATGTTAAATAGGAGTCAGTAAACACCTGCTATCATTTAAAGTGCCTCTGATTAACCCCAATTTAAGTTCAGCTGTTCTAGTAGGTCTTTCCTGACTTGTTCTAAAGCCTAGTACACACGTAACGAATATCCGCCGACCGGTCGTCCGTCTTTTGTCCAGAGTTGTGTTTTGTTGGTTGGAATGTGCTCTAGACTGCACTGGACTTTTGTCGACCGACAGAATTCTACTTCAGAAGTGATGTCATGTGTTGGTTTGCTTTCTTTGTGTTCTTTCTTCTCTGAGCATGCCCAGTCTTGCTCATAAGATTTTTCCCTGTCGAAATCTGTACTGACTGCACGAAAATCAGACGTTGTTTTGACGGAGGACAAAAATTTTATAGTCTGCACACCAGATTTTTTTCTGCCGAAAAGTCGGAGTCGGTTGTCGGAAGCATCATACTAACAAGCCGAAAATCGGCAGACCGGTCATCGGACGAAAATTCCCTGCCAATTTTCGACGCGTGTGTGCGAGGCTTAAGTCGCATCCTACAGCAAAATCCATGGTCCTCAGAGAGCTTCCAAAGCATCATAGGGATCTCATTGTTAAAAGGTATCAGTCAGGAGAAGGGTACAAAAGAATTTCCAAGGCATTAGATATACCATGGAATACAGTGAAGACAGTCATCATCAAGTGGAGATAATATGGCACAACAGTGACACTACTGAGAATTGGATGTCCCTTCAAAATTGATAAAAAGACAAAAAGAAAACTGGCCGGGGAGGCTGCCAAGAGGCCTATAGCAACATTAAAGTAACTGCAGGAATATCCGGCAAATACTGGCTGTGTGGAACATGTGACAACAATCTCCCATATTCTTTATATGTCTGGGCTATGGGGTAGCGTGGCAAGACAGAAGCATTTTCTTATGAAGAAAAACATCCAAGCCCAGCTAAATTTTGCAAAAACACATCTGAAGTCTCCCAAAAGCATGTGGGAAAATGTGTTATGGACTAATGAAACCAAGGTTGAACTTTTTGGCCAGAATTCCAAAAGATATGTTTAGCGCAAAAACAACATTGCACATCACCAAAAGAACATCATACACACAGTGAAGCATGGTGGTGGCAGCATCATGCTTTGGGGTGGTTTTTCTTCAGCTGGAACAGGGGCCTTTTGGCACTTTTCTACTGCAAGTACCGGCTCGGCTCTACTCGGCCCTGCTTGGCCCGGTTTGCTTTTCCACTGCTGGTACCACATGGTACGGTGTTGGAACGGTTCGCTACGGTACGGTATGGTTTGCTTTTCTACTAAAGTAGTACTAAAGTTAAGTGGGAGGGATAACAACGATTCTCTGACCAATCAGTGGCTAGTAGTGACTGCATGCAAAGGCTTGTGGGATATGGTACCGAGTATGGTACCTCTTGGAACCACAATCGAGGTGGTACTGTTTTTGAGAGCCGTACCGTTCGGTTCCATGCAGTGGAAAAGCACCGCCGTACCGTACCGAACCGTTCCTACACCGTACCATGCGGTACCAGCAGTGGAAAAGCACAAAAGCAATCCGAAACGTTCGGTTCCATGCAGTGGAAAAGCGCCATTAGTCAAGGTAGAGGGAATTATGAACACTTCCAAATACCAGTCAATTTTGGCACAAAACCTTCAGGCTTCTGCTAGAAAGCTGAACATGAAGAGAAACTTCATCTTTCAGCATGACAACGACCCAAAGCATTCATTCAAATCAACAAAAGAATGGCTTCACCAGAAGAAAATTCAAGTTTTGGAATGGCCCAGCAAAGAAGGGTGGGCAAATATTGCCAAGTCAGGATATGCCATGCTGATAGACTCATACCCAAAAACACTGAGTGCTGTAATAAAATCAAAAGTTGCTTCAACAAAGTATTTGTTTAAGGGTGTGCACACTTACGCAACCATATTATTTTAGATTTTTAGTTTTACTTCCCTCCACCTAAAAGATTTCAGTTTGTTGTTCATCTGAGTTGTACAGTTTATAAGTCACATTAAAGGTGGAAAAAGTTCTGAAATGATTTATTTTTGTCTCATTTTTTTTACGTCACATAAACCTGACATTTTAACAGGGGTTTGTAGACTTTTTATATACTGCTATATACTGTGGATTTAATAATTCATTCTCAAAAATCCTAAAAATCATCCTAAAAATCATGATTACTTAGTTTTATAAAACACACGGTTTTCTTCTAATTAGACAAACTGGTTTTATACACATTTAGAATTGTCCCAGTATGCCCAAGTGTTTCATCTACACTCGCTGGCCAGTTTTGTTCACTCTCAGAAACCCTTTTGTGCTTTTTTGAATATTTGCAATGTAAATAAGTTATTTTGCAGTGAAAGCCTATACTTAGTGTGGAAAAAAAATCTTTAGGTTTCAGCATGTACCATTCTTTGAGTCCTATTTTAGGCTTTTGTCTCTGAAAGTAATTATTTCCAGTGACAAGAGTCAGAGAAGGTCTTTATTTAGTAAGAGAAAATGGTTTTAACAATAATTACATAGCTTACTCTAGTGATGTATTGCTCTCTAAAACAGACTCTTAAATATTTTTTATGCATTATAGGATTGTTTGCGGTGTTCTGTTTCCCTTATTTTTGAGCATTTTCTGAAATGACTTTGGTTGCAAGGAGTTATCTACAAGTATTTATTGTATTTTTCATTTCTACGGTGAATAGAACCAAGAGACTACATATTATTTTACAGGAATATACAATCTGCATACAAAGGAATAAAAAAGGCAAGCCTATAGGATGAATAACCTAAATAAAAAACTGCGGAGTGTGAGCTATTATTAAGCCACCCCATCCCTGCTAAATGTTCAAATTTGTATCTTATACATATATACAGTCAGGTCCATAAATATTGGGACATCAGCACAATTCTAATCTTTTTGGCTATATACACCACCACAATGGATTTGAAATGAAACAAACAAGATGTGCTTTAACTGCAGACTTTCAGCTTTCATTTGAGGGTATTTACATCCAAATCAGGTGAATGGTGTAGGAATTACAACAGTTTGTATATGTGCCTCCCACTTTTTAAGGGACCAAAAGTAATGGGACAGATTAACAATCATACATCAAACTTTCAATTTTTAATACTTGGTTGCAAATCCTTTGCAGTCAATTACAACCTGAAGTCTGGAACGGATAGACATTACCAGATTCTGGGTTTCATCCCTGGTGATGCTCTGCCAGGCCTCTACTGCAACTGTCTTCAGTTCCTGCTTGTTCTTGGGGCATTTTCCCTTCAGTTTTGTCTTCAGCAAATGAAATGCATTCTCTATCGGATTTAGGTCAGGTGATTGACATTGCATAACATTCCACTTCTTTCCCTTAAAAAACTCTTTGGTTGCTTTCGCAGTATGCTTCGGGTCATTGACCATCTGCACTGTGAAGCACCGTCCAATGAGTTCTGAAGCATTTGGCTGAATATGAGCAGATAATATTGCCCAAAACACTTCAGAATTCATCCTGCTGCTTTTGTCAGCAGCCACATCATCAATAAATACAATAGAACCAGTTCCATTGGCAGCCATACATGCCCACGCCATGACACTACCACCAACATGCTTCACTGATGAGGTGGTATGCTTTGAATCATGAGCAGTTCCTTTCCTTCTCCATACTCTTCTGTTCCCATCACTCTGGTACAAGTTGATCTTGGTTTTATCTGTCCATAGGAAGTTGTTCCAGAACTTTGAAGGCTTTTTTAGATATTGTTTGGCAAACTCTAATCAGGCATTCCTGTTTTTGAGGCTCACTAATGGTTTACATCTTGTGGTAAACCCTCTGTATTCACTCTGGTGAAGTCATCTCTTGATTGTTGACTTTGACACACATACACCTACCTCCTGGAGAGTGTTCTTGATCTGGCCAACTGTTGTGAAGGGTGTTTTCTTCACCAGGGAAAGAATTCTTCGGTCATCCACCACAGTTGATTTCCATGGTCTTTCAGGTCTTTTGGTGTTGCTGATCTCACTGGTGCGTACTTTCTTTTTAAGGATGTTCCAAACAGTTGATTTGGCCACACCTAATGTTTTTGCTATCTCTCTGATGGGTTTGTTTTGTTTTTTCAGCCTAATGATGGCTTGCTTCATTGATAGTGACAGCTCTTTTGATCTCATATTGAGAGTTGACAGCAACAGATTCCAAATGCAAATAGCACACTTGAAATTAACTCTGGACCTTTTATCTGCTCCTTGTAAATGGGATAATGAGGTAATAACACACACCTGGCCATGGGACAGCTTAACAGCCCAGCAATTGTCCCATTACTTTTGGTCCCTTAAAAAGTGGGAGGAACAGATACAAACTGTTGTAATTCCTACACCGTTCCCCTGATTTGTATGTAAATACCCTCAAATTAAAGCTGAAAGGCTGCCGTTAAAGCACATCTTGTTTGTTTCATTTGAAATCCATTGTGGTGGTGTATAGAGCCGAAAGGATTAGAATTGTGTCGATGTCCCAATATTTATGGACCTGACTGTAAATTCAAAACTTGTTTTCTCATGATTTCCCAGAACACAATGATCTGGTAACCAGGAAAATCTCAAAGGGGTATTTTTATAGAGTAGGGAATATGCCAAGCATTAATTGCAGGTTTGTTTTCCTGGTGCATGTGTTTTAAAAGAGAAGTATGCCCAAAGTTTTTACTGTGCACTTATTTGTGCTCTCCTTTTGACCCAGAATCAGCTGATGGTGGGCTAAAGTCCACTGTTGGTTGCCGTCATACAGTAGAGCCACTCATTGTTCTGGAAGGACCCCGACCATTTTTCGGGATCCAACCAGCTGCCTGATTGACAGTTGGCTTCAGCTCTCAGCGTGTGGCTAAGAGCGGAAGCGACCTGCACTCACCTCCTATTCAGACCTTCACTTCAGTGAGCCCTGAAGGAACAGAACAGAGAGTGGTGACTAACAGTCACTGCTCTCTGCTCAGAGCTGACCAAATACTAAGAGATCAGCCATCATGTGATCGCTCAGTTCTCAGGAGTGTTAAATTTGGTATTATCTCCCTCTCTCATACTGAAAGTTCAACATGGCACCTCATCACAAAGAACTCTCTGAAGATCTGAAAAAAAGAATTGTTGCTCTACATAAAGATGGCCTAGGCTATAAGAAGATTGCCAAGACCCTGAAACTGAGCTGCAGCACAGTGGCCAAGACCATACAGCGGTTTAACAGGACAGGTTCCACTCAGAACAGGCCTCGCCATGATTTACCAAAGAAGTTGAGTGCACATACTCAGAGTCATATCCAGAGGTTGTCTTTGGAAATAGACATACGAGTGTTGCTAGCATTTCTGCAGAGTTTGAAGGGGTGGTCTACATGGCTGTCGTCCCAGAAGGAAGCCTCTTCTATAGATGATGCACAAGAAAGCCTGCAGTTTCCTGAAGACAAGCAGACTAAGGACATAGATTACTGGAACCATGTCCTGTGGTCTGATGAGACTAAGATAAGCTTATTTGGTTCAGATGGTGTCAAGCGTGTGTGGTGGCAGCCAGGTGAGGAGTACAAAGACAAGTGTGTCTTGCCTACAGTCAAGCAAGGTGGTGGGAGACCTTGCACGATATGGCCATATGGTGGGACCAAATCCCCATTTTTATTTATGGATTGTCTCCATATTTGATAGTCATTTCTTTTGCATGTGTGCGCTATTCTTTTTTAATAAGGTGGTGGGAGAGCCATGGTCTGAGGCTGCATGAGTGCTGCCGGCACTGGGGAGCTACAGTTCATTGAGGGAACCATGAATGCCAACATGTACTGTAATATACTGAAGCAGAGCATGATCCCCTCCCTTCAGAGACTGGGCCACAAGGCAGTATTCCAACATGATAACGACCCCAAATACACCTCCAAGATGACCACTGCCTTGCTAAAGAAGCTTAGGGTAAAGGTGATGGACTGTCCAAGCATGTCTCCAGAACTAAACCCTATTGAGCATCTGTGGGGCATCCTAAAACAGAAGGTGGGGGGAGTGCAAGGTCTCTAACATCCACCAGTTCTGTGATGTCATCATGGAGGAGTGGAAGAGGACTTCAGTGGCAACCTGTGAAGCTCTGGTGAACTCCATGCCCAAGAGGGTTAAGGCAGTGCTGGAAAATAATGGTGGCCACACAAAATATTGACACTTTGGGCCGCTAGTTTATATGATGACCCCAACAGGCAGAGTACTGCTGATATTCAATTGAGGGCTTTAAAACAAGGAAGGAGACCTGTAGAAGACTTTGTAGCTGAGTTCAAAAGATGGACCCTTGATTCAGGGTGGAATGATACATCTCTGCGAACTCAATTCAGACTCGGGTTGTCAGAAGCTGTTAAAGACGAGCTCGCCCGAGCGGATTTACCTGGCACTTTGGATGCCTTAATACAACTCAGTATCAACATTGACAGGCGACTGCGAGAAAGAAAGGCTGAGAAAATGGGAATGCCATTGTCTAGTCCTTCTCGGATTTCGGCCATTGACCCTACTCCCATGGAGGTAGGAACCATACGCCCACCTTTATCAACTACTGAACGAGCCAGAAGAAGATCCAGAAAACTCTGCATGTACTGCGCATCCCCGGATCATTTGATAAGCGTCTGTCCCCTTGTCCGCAAAAAAGAGGGTGAGTGTTCACATGTTTTGCTAGGAGGATTAACGACTTCCTTTTCTAACCCCTATATCTTTGTTCATTTGACATTACAGTGGGACCAGACTAAGATTACCACCAAGGCTATGATCGACACCGGATCTTGTGGAAACTATATTGATACATGTTTTGTTACCTTAAATAAAATACCTATTATTTCAAAACCTAAACCTGTTTCTGTTAGTTTCATTAACGGTATCCCACTATCTTCTGGTCCAATCACCAACCAGACACAAGCACTCCTCGTCACTACTAACGAGTCTCATATGGAGACCACCACTTTTGATATACTATCTTCACCCCATTTTTCTATTATTTTGGGACTTCCCTGGTTACACACACATCAACCAATCATAGATTGGAAAAAACGGACTTTGTCTTTCCCTTCTCACTATTGTGAGATTACGTGTAACCTCCCATCTTATGGAAATATCCTGTCTGTGGTGTCAGATGAGATTGCACCACTATGCTATCAGGATCTGTCCTAAGTATTCCTTGAAAAAAATGCTCAAATGTAGCCTCCCCATAGGGATTATGATTGCACTATTGATCTACTCCCTAACAGCAAATTGCCTTTCGGTCATGTTTATCCTCTTTCACAGGATGAACTTTCTCATCTCAAGGAATACTTGGATGAGAATTTAACAAAAGGGTTCATCAGACCCTCTACTTCTTCCACAGCTGCAGGACTTTTTTTTGTCCGCAATAAGGATTCAAGTCTTAGGCCTATTATCGATTATAGGCAATTAAATACGATTACAATAAAGGATCGCTATCCTTTACCGCTCATCCCTGAACTCATTGAACAAGTGCGTGGGGCTACTTACTTCTCTAAATTAGACCTGAAAGGGGCATACAACTTAATCCGAATCCGTGACGGAGATGAGTGGAAAACAGCATTCAGAACCAGATACGGATTATTCGAATATCTTGTGATGCAATTCGGGTTGTGTAATGCTCCCGCAGCCTTCCAAAGGTTCATAAACGACATCTTTAGAGACTTACTTGATGTCTGTGTTGTAGTATATCTGGACGATATACTTATCTATTCTCGATCTCTCTCTGAACATATAAAACATGTAAGACTTGTGTTATCCAGATTACTCGCACACAATCTATATGTGAAATTAAAAAAATGCCTATTTCATAAAGAAGAAATATTATTCCTAGGATACATCATATCCAAAACCGGAATTAAGATGGATATGAGCAAGATATCCTGTATTCTGGACTGGCCTATACCAACAACTCGTAAGGCATTACAGCGATTCCTTGGATTTTCAAACTTCTATAGGAAGTTCATCAAGAACTTTTCTGCCATTGTGAGACCTCTCACACAACTGACAAGTATAAAGAAACCATTCAAATGGTCAGAAGAAGCAAATCGAGCTTTCTGCTTGTTAAAATCAAGCTTTACTTCTGCTCCCATACTACGCCATCCAGACCCATCCCTCCAATATATTCTGGAGGTAGATGCGTCAAATATGGCAGTAGGAGCAGTTCTCTCCCAACGACCAACAAATACTTCACCACTCCACCCAGTTGCTTTCTTTTCAAAATCATTAAGCAGCCCAGAGGTGAATTACCCAGTGGGTGAAAAGGAGTTGCTTGCCATAAAACGGGCACTGGAGAATTGGCGACATCTACTTGAGGGTACCCGGTTACCAATACTAATATATACAGATCACAAAAACCTTCAATACCTCCAGACTAATAAAACTCTCTCCCACCGGCAGGTACAATGGTCATTATTTTTCCTAAGATTCAACTTCTTAGTGACCTACACACCTGCAGACAAAAATAAAAAAGCGGATGCGCTATCACGATTAACCGAAGATAACTGCGCTGAAATCCCTTCTATTCCTATAATACCCTATGAACGTATTATTGGGGTTGTTCGTTCCCTGAAGGAAGAGATTTTGCACAGTATAAGATTGGATTCACCTCCACCACAACTAAGTACTGATGCAGAAGGCTTCCTCTACTACAACGACAAACTCTACATACCCCCTACTATGCGTACCAAGATCTTGGAGTTATCACATGATGTGCCCATGGCAGGACATATGGGTATGACGAAAACCCTTAATTTGCTTACTAGGCAGTTTTGGTGGCCTGATATGAAGACGTCTGTACAAAAATTTGTATCTTCATGTGACATCTGTGCAAGGTCCAAGATTGACACTACAAAACCATCTGGTCTACTCTGCAGTCTACCAATACCCCAGGTTCCATGGGAAGTTGTGTCCTTAGACTTTATAGTAGAACTACCACCTTCTAAAGGATTTAATACCATTCTAGTGTCAGTGGACCACCTGACAAAGATGGCACATTTCATCGCTATCCGTAGACTACCTTCATCTAAACAAACAGCGGAACTACTGATGAAACATGTGTTCAAGTTACACGGAATTCCAAAGACTCTTTTATCCGACCGTGGTTCACAGTTCATCTCCAAATTTTGGCAAGCTCTTTGTCAAATATTACGGATTGAGCGAAAGCTCACTTCTCCCTACCACCCTCAGACCAATGGACAGACTGAAAGAGTCAACCAGTGTATAGAACAATATCTGCGTTGCTACACATCATACCTACAGGATGATTGGGTGGACATTCTCCCTCTGGCGAAATTTGCTTATAACAACGCAACCCACAGTACTACTAAGCAAAGTCCGTTCTACTTGAACTATGGGTTTCATCCCACACTTCTTCCACCACGCATCCTACCATCAAGTAACCCAGTAGCCTCAGACTATCTTACCCAAATAAAGGACTCTCTGGGTTTACTTAATACCACTATCTCACACGCCCACAGCCAACAAAAAAGGTACTACGACCTACGTAGAAGACCTTCTCCTCAGTATGCTATTGGGGACCTCGTTTGGCTATCGACAAGAAATTTAAGATTAAAGATCCCTAGCAAAAAGCTTGGACCTTTATTTCTGGGACCCTTCCCAATTAAGAAACTTATTGGAAAATCTGCAGTACAGCTCACCTTACCAGCAGATCTCAAGATCCATCCCATCTTCCATGTGTCGCTACTGAAACCCCATGTTCCTAATCAAGGAATAAGGCCTACCATCTTGCCTCCACCTCCAGTACAAGTTGAAGGCGGAGAAGAATATGAGATTAAGGAGATTTTGGATTCTCGTATCCACAGAGGAAGACTCCAGTATCTCATAAGATGGAAGAACTATGGACCCCAAGACGACACCTGGTTGGATACCACTGATGTTCACGCACCTAGGCTCCTAGGCTTATACAAAGGTTTCACTCGAAATACTCGGAGAAACCAGTGCTATAGGCCTTCCGGAGCCGGCCTTAAGGGGGGGGGTACTGTAAGATTCTGGTACCTCTGGTACCCTTATTTTCTATTTTCTTTTGATATGCGTCCCACCTTTCTAATTAGGTGGTACGCATACACCTTTAAGACGGATGACGTCATCGCTGAGCGCCGCAGAGCGGCTATTTCAACCGCCGGCGTTCTCTCTCACATTGTTCGTTCAACCTGCCTGTGTGTCCACATGCTTACAAGCTTGTCTTGCTACCGGAACCTCCAGCTATTTTCTTTTACTTGGAAACAGACCGGAACCTCGCTACTGATCCCTGTATCTCGCTACTGGATCACTCCCTCACTACTGGACCCTTCTACTACTAACCTTACTAGTGATAAGTACCCCACAGGGGAATCCTCCATAACCTTACTTACACTATCTACCTCTGCACATTAAGGACTGTTACTATCTATGTATACTAATTCTATCATCTGCACTGTTACATAGATTGCTAGCTCTTGAGTCTACTACCATCTTTCCTTGCACTGGGTTAGTCTATCCTGTATTTGTCATCTGCTGTCCTTACCACCTGTTACCATACTCGATTACTAACCTGTCTGCATTCTACCTAATACCATCTAATACTCTCCTGAACATTTCTATCAAGTGCTTACCATCTCTGTCACTGTTCACACCTGTCTCTTCAGCACATCATCTTCATACTAACATATACATCCTATCACTCCAGGAACATCTTATTGAGTGTGTATATCTGTATGCTGAAGCTGACAGGCCCACAGTGATGAGTCTGGAGAGTTGGATCTGGTTATTCAACACATCTCTACATGACTACTGAGTGGAGATTCTGCAGCTGCAAATCCAGCCTACTACAAAAACGCAGGAGCGTTACAGGCGGCAACATTAATAATGTTGCTGCAAATTGAAACCAGTTTTGTGCCTCCAAGTTTGTAAACTATGCTGATGCTCAGACACTGTAAAGGGGCACACATAATATTTCTGCACCTGGGCCTCAGCTTCAAATTTTCTTTTTAGGTTTTCTGCAGGGTAAATCATGCTTTACATCCCCAATATTGCAGCCTATTCCACTGCTCTGTGGCTATTATCGCTCTGAAATAATATACTCAAATGTTTATTTCAAGATAAAACCTGCCACGTTTCTCCATCTTATATCGTGGCCTATTATGAGCTTCTTTAATACTTTCCAGTAACTGCGTTATATTTGTGGTCAATGTCTTTGAAATAATACACACTAGTTTCAATTGTAGGATTACACACGCCTCATCTTTTCCTTTTTATATTGCGGCCTAAACAAGCAGCTTACATATTGTTCAGCAACTCTTCTATACTTTTGCCTATTGTCTCTGAAATTATACACTCTCATTTTTTTTCTGAGTAAAAATTAGCTTGTTTCTTCCTGGTAAATTGCTGCCTAATCAAGCTGCTTACATGCTGTGCAGCCACTGTAAATTATTAGGTTCATTGAATGGGAAATAATACATTTAATTTTAATTTCTGGCTTAAACCTTCCTTATCTCTTCCTCTTACATTGCAGCCTAATCAAGCTGCTTACATACTGTCCAATGACTGCAACATATTTATGGCTATTGTCACTGAAATAACACACTTTAATTTTTATTTCTGGACTAAAACTCCCTCATCCCTCCCTCTTATACTGTGGTTTACTGAAGATGTTTCTAAAATCAAAAATATATAATGATATACACCTTTATATATAGGATCAGATCAGATTTCTGTTGGTTTTTGGTATACCCTCATATGGCAATCTTCAGCCACAAAGGAAGTTTGTGCTGGAATATTTTATTCTGCCTAACACAATGATGGCAGGTGTGAATGGGGAGTACGTAGCTGTGAAGGGGCACAGCCCTAAACCTACACTTCCTTCATTCGGGGCTATGCACCCACACAGCTGTCAAACTCGGAGAAACAGCTGTGTTTGTGCAGCTGCTGCATACAAATTGACATGAATGGGACTGCCTTCACAGAGATGCATGGAACATCTGTACAACCCTATGCGGGTAAACACAGCCCTCACATAGGCATATGGTTAAGTACGTCCGTGTGAATGAGGCCTAACTCTATCAATGTTTGTTAATGTTTTTAAAAACCTGGTTCTTTGTGAAGCTTGTGGCAATATACACTATATTGCCAAAAGTATTGGGACACCTGCCTTTACACGCACATGAACTTTAATAGCATCCCAGTCTTAGTCTGTAGGGTTCAATATTGAGTTGGCCAACCCTTTGCAGCTAGATAGAACACCTTTGGGATGAATTAGAGTGGAGGCTGCGAGTCAGGTCTTTTTCGTCCAAAATCAGTGCCTGACCTCACAAATGCACTTTTGGAAGGATGGTCAATCATTCCCATAGACACACTCCTAAACCTTGTGGACAGCCTTTCCAGAAGAGTTAAAGCTGTTATAGATGCAAGGGTGGACCAAATCAATATTGAACCCTACAGACAAAGACTGGGATGCCATTATAATTCATGTGTGTGTAAAGGCAGGCATCCCAATACTTTTGGCTATATAGTGTATGTGCATGGGGTATACATATATGCGAAGGTTCAGCCCCTGTTGCCTCCCAGTGGGCTCCGGAAATGTTAAAATACAGTGATAGTGTAATCTTTACTGCCCAGGCCCATGCTGACTGTAAGAATTAGATGAAGATTAGATGATAGGCACTTATGGGGACAAGATATTCCATGCATTACATGTATATAACAGAGTTACTGCCTGCCTCCAATCCACCCTGACAGCAGTCTGATAAAATCCACATCTCAGATACTGAAGGACCTCCTCCATAGGGATGGGAAGTGAATTGATGTCACTTCCTGTCCTGAACTTCATTTATTTTTATTGCCTGTGTCTGCAGAGGGGCTGCATGCTGAGAAGAGGAGGTGTCTTACTCACTGGCATAGTTAGTAACTTGTACACTGTGCTGTGCACTTCAGATTCCTCACCATCATATTTCTGTACTCTGTGCTGTACATTCCGTATTCCTCACTGTCATCATTCTGTGCCCTGTGCTGTACATTCCGTATTCCTCACTGTCATCATTCTGTGCCATGTGCTGTACATTCCTTATTCCTCACTGTCATCATTCTGTACTCTGTGCTGTACATTCCTTATTCCTCACTGTCATTCTCTACTCTGTGCTGTACATTCCTTATTCCTCACTGTCATCATTCTGTACACTGTGCTGTACATTCCTTATTCCTCACTGTCATCTTTCTGTACACTGTGCTGTACATTTTTTATTCCACACCCTCATCATTCTGTACACTGTGCTGTACATTCCTTTTTCCACACTGTCATCATTCTGTACTCTGTACCGTACATTCCTTATTCCTCACTGTCATCTTTCTGTACACTGTGCTGTACATTCCTTATTCCTCACTGTCATCATTTTGTACACTGTGCTGTACATTCCTTATTCCTCACTGTCATCTTTCTGTACACTGTGCTGTACATTCCTTATTCCTCACCGTCGTCATTCTGTACACTGTGCTGTACATTCCTTATTCCTCACTGTTATCATTCTGTACACTGTGCTGTACATTCCTTATTCCTCACTGTTATCTTTCTGTACACTGTGCTGTACATTCCTTATTCCTCACTGTTATCATTCTGTACACTGTGCTGTACATTCCTTATTCCTCACTGTCATCATTCTGTACACTGTGCTGTGCATTCCTTATTCCTCACTGTCATCTTTCTGTACACTGTGCTGTACATTCCTTATTCCTCACTGTTATCTTTCTGTACACTGTGCTGTACATTCCTTATTCCTCACTGTTATCATTCTGTACACTGTGCTGTACATTCCTTTTTCCTCACTGTCATCATTCTGTACACTGTGCTGTACATTCCTTATTCCTCACTGTCATCATTCTGTACACTGTGCTGTACATTCCTTATTCCTCACCGTCATCATGTTGTTAAACTGTTGTAAAAGTGTCACTCTTCCCCATTACCCAAACATTTTATAGAAAGCCACTTCTGATTTATTTCTAGCATCTACACAGTACCTAAAATTTACTGCTCCAACTTGGATTATAAAATCGTTACAGACGATGCTTCCAGAGCACAGTGACATCTCCAAGACTGTAAAGAAAAGAAGCTAAATTAATTTCAAACCGCACTACTCATAATTCAAGAAACCTCAAACAAGCATTTGATTTACTTTTGGCTTGCCTACTGTACATCTGCCCTGGTATATACTGCACTGCATTATTTATCAGAGACACCACTTCACAGTTTACTGAAATTTGAGTATTTCTTTTACTAGTTAACACCGACTCTTCCTGATGAAGCAAATCTTCATTGCAAATATTTATTAATAGCTAAATTTATCTCTCTGTTTAGTTCATGTTCTGAGGTTTTCTCATTTGATATTCAGTGGGACATAGTTACAAGGTGAATGTTTAATATGCCTTCAAAACGCAAAAATATTTAAAACCCAAGTGCATTTCTATCTATAATAGCAATGGGTTATCACCCCTGTTAGGTTCCTCTTTAATGCAAACTCCTTGTTTCATGGGGCATGTTTTCCTCTAGAACCATGCCCCTGCAATATATAAAGTTTGGGAGGAGCTGTTCTGGAGTCTGTATTTTAACCACTTAAGCCCCGGAAGATTTTACCCCCTTCCTGACCAGGGCCGATTTTGCGATTCGGCACTGCGTGACTTTAATGGACAATTGCGCGGTCATGCGACGCTGTACCCAAACGAATTTGACGTCCTTTTTTTCCCACAAATAGAGCTTTCTCTTGGTGGTATTTGATCACCTGTGCAATTTTTTGATCATGCGCTATAAACAAAAAAAGAGCGTCAATTTTGTAAAAATAACAATATTTTTCACACTTACAAAAAATGTAAAAATCAAATTTTTTTAACATTTTAGGCCAATTTGTTTTATGCTAATTATGTTTGGTAAAAAAAAAAATCGCAAAAAGCGTATTTTGATTGGTTTGCGCAAAAGTTATTGCGTTTACTAACTAAGGGAAAGATTTTTGTCATTTTTGTTGTTTTTTTTTTTTTAACGAGTAATGGCGGCGATCTGCGATTTTTTTTGCGGGACTGCGACATTGCGGCGGACAGATCGGACCCTTGACTGACATTTTTTACACTTTTGGGGTTACCAGTGACATTACTACAGTAATCAGTGCTATACATATGCACTGTTACTGTAAAAATGACACTGGCAGGGAAGGGGTTAACTTTATTTGAGAGGGAGGGGCTAAGTGTGTCCCTAGGGGCGTGATTCTAACTGTGATTGGATGTGGCTTGAGGTGTAAGAACAGAGATCAACGATCCTACATAGCATAACCGTATGATCTGTGCTGTTACACAGGGAGAACTGACAGGCGGCTGTGTTTACATTAGACGCCTGCCATTCTCCCGCTGTAACGGACAATCGCGAGTGCCCGGCGGACATCGGGTCCGCCGGGCACATGCGCGGGGGGGGGTCCGTGAGCGAGCGGGAGCACGCCTCCGGTGGCGCGCGCTCGCTCCCTAGACCCTCACAGGCTAGCGATGTAGTCCTACGTCCCTTTGCCTGTGAGGGGCTGACCGCCACAGTAAATAGTCATGCGGCGGTCGGCACGTAGTTAAAAGAGAGCAGCCCTGTAGAAGGGAGCTCTTCCCCTTGAGGGGGATGTGACAAAGCCAAAAGGCAAAAGTGTTGCACTAAAAGACATTTTGTTGTAGGTGAGCACCACAGCAACCTCTCCCAGGTAGTGTTTAGTGGGACATTTTTTATTATTATTATTATTATTATTAAGGACCATGTACTGAAAGTTATGCCACATTGTAAGAACTGAATGTTCGAAACACCAATGTACACAAACAAACATCATATTTTTAGATTTTCAGAAAAGTGGTAAAGTTATCTCAAAGCCACTGCAATGGCTTGTTACAGACATACTTGTTGGATGCAAGTATGTAATAACAAGTGATATAATTGCATGGAATGTGGTGTGCCTCTTGGAGTTGAGGAGAGAGTATCTAGTAGCTGAACTGGGTTAGGAATCTTGGATCAAGAGTAGGGGTTGATCTGGAGTTGGCTGCCCTGAGAGTGGAGTGGTTGGTAGGTTTCATAGAGACACTTACTAGAATGTTGGTCCTCATACATGGTGCAGGGACCAGGCCTGCAACCCCCGAAAAAATCAAGGATGTGATTCCAGGCCTTTGTAAAAAAATGTATGGAAACAGTGCATGTGCATAGAACACGTGGGTGGGGCGGGGTTGGACCACAGCACTTTACCCCTGTTAATCTGCAGTTTAGGCACCTGGGCCAGAAACTGGTTTAGCAACTCAGCCCAGGGTGACTTTTCCTTCAGTTTCAGTTAAGCCCCGTACACACGCAGCGATTATCGGCCGACCGATCGTCCGTCTTTTGTCCAGAGTGGTGTTTTGTTGGTTGGAATGTGCCTAGACTGCACACTAATTTTCTCGCCCAACAAAATTCTACTTCAGAAGTGATGTCATGTGTTGGTTTGCTTTCTTTGTGTTCTTTCTTCTCTGAGCATGCCCAGTCTTGCTCATAAGATTTTTCCCTGTCGAAATCTGTACTGACTGCACGAAAATCAGACGTTATTTTGACGGAGGACAAAAATTTTATAGTCTGCACACCAGATTTTTTTCTGCCGAAAAGTCGGAGTCGGTTGTCGGAAGCATCATACTAACAAGCCAAAAATCGGCCGATCGGACGTTGGCCGAAAATTCCCTGCCAATTTTCGATGTGTGTGTACGAGGCTTTAGTCATCAGAATTTACTGTTGCTGAAGACTGAGGCATGGCTGACAAGGAGAACCAGTGATTGGCTGGACTGGGAGTTAGAGGTTAGGAGGTGGGGTAGTACAAAATGCTGTGATGTGGAGCAGAGGACATGGCGGAAGGTATTGAGAGGACCCCTTCTGGTAACGTAGTGCTGTATCCTGATCACTAGTTCTGGCCCAGTTCGAGCCTTTGGGCACACTGCAAAACATGTTTATTTGAGCTGTTGCCCAGGAGAGAGAAAGCCTACAATCTGGTACAGGGCTTCAAATTAGTGGGACTAACCCAGTGTCCTTTCCCACTCCTAGTGGCCACACCACGCAGAACAGGACACCAAAGCCCAACTAGCCTGTTGCTGGACTTTACCACTTCATCTTGGAGAGGCCTACGGATGTTGCAGAGATGAAGTGGAATGCTGAAAAGCTCCCACCACAGAGTGTGAGGTAGAAGAAGCCTTGGTGGGGCTGGACGATTGAGAAACAACACCTGCCCTAACAGAAGCCAAGCAATTGAAAACAGAAACCTTGGAAGGAGACTGATAGAGACTGATAGTGCCTCTATAGTGGAATGCTCTGCTCATTCCTAGACTTATATAAAAAAGATCAGAAAAATGTTTCCCATGATGGGCATGCATAGCAGTCATCCAGAAATGGCTTGTGTTGACGAGACATACTGAACAGATTATGGCACTCCCCTGCCTGCTGTCCATGCATTGGACCTTTACTTACCCCCAGGGGAGGGAATAGATGGAGGATGGAGCTTGACTTGCTTATCACAGTTTCAGTGTTTTTTTTTAAATTGGTATTTATAAGAAACAATCCGGTTGCAAATACAGCATTAGAGATTGGCATGTAAAAGTTACATCATTTTCATAAAAATGATGTTCAGCCTGATATTTATCATATTGGGCTTGGCCCCTTAGTTGTCTTTATGGACCTTGCTTTGTACAGTGGTGCGCAGTCATTTTGGAACAGGAAGGGGCCATCCCCAAAGTGTTCCCACAAAGTTGGGAGCGTTAAATTATTGGAGGTGTCTTGGTATGCTGAAGCCAAGGGGCCAAGCCCAACCCCTGAAAAACAACCCCATATCAAAATCCCCCCTCCACCAAATGATTTGCACCAGTGCACAAAGGAAGATCCATAAAGACATGGATAAGCGAGTTTTGGGTGGAGGAACTTGACTGGCCTGCACAGAGTCCTGACCTTAACCTGATAGAACACCTTTGGGATAAATTTGAGTGGCGACTGCCAGCCAGGTCTTCTCGTCCAACATCAGCGCCTGACTTGACAAATGCGCTTCTGGAAGAATGGTCAAACATTCCCATAGACATTTCCAGTCCACGAGATGTTCTGAAAGCCTGCACAAGCTTTGATTGTGCAGTTTTATGTGATTCTATTTCTTAATTCCATTTAATAAAGGGCATTCATACAGAGAGCATTTAGATCTGTTGTGCCATCTTTTCACATGTATTCCGTTATGTGCTGAGCTTTCCGCACCGGCATTCCAGTGATTGGTACTATGAGTATGGCTATTGGACTCCCCCTCATTAAGAATACATTGCTTCCTATATTCATTTTAGGTGAGAGGCCATCTTGCAGCTTTTGGTGGTGGTGTCACAAGCACACAGTTGTGGAGACATCAAGCATTTTATTTGCTGAATGGAAATTTATATGGACTTTTTTCCAGTACCTTCTATGCACTATAAACATTTTTGTACCTTTGCACTAAGTGAATATTATTGTGATTTATATTACTTTATATTACTTTATAATACTTTTATTTAATACCATTTGAGTTTAGCATTATTACCCATCATTACGGGTATTGCAACAAACACGTTGTCACTTTATATAATTTTTAGCACCTTGTTTGCATCATTAATATTAGCGCTGTACCCCCTTATCATATACATTCATATACTTTTTAAGTGAAAAAGTTTTGGTATAGCTGCTGTCATATTATTTTCATTAGTTGCACTGATTATATATATTTTTTGCACATTCCCATAGACACACTCCTAAATCTTGTAAACAGCCTTCCCAGAAGTGTTGAAGCGGTTATACTTGCAACGGGTGGGCCAACTCAATATTGAACCCTATGGACTAAGACTGGGATGACATTAAATGAAAAGGCAGGCATCCTAATACTTTTGTAAAAATTGTGTGTATGCATATATATATATATAATATAAAAAATAGTACACCCCTCGCCTATCTTTAAATATATTATTATATCTTTTCATGTGACACTTTGCTACAATGTAAAGTGATTGTACAGCTTGTATAATTGTAAATTTGCTGTCTCCTCAAAATAACTCAGCACACAGCCAATAATGTCTAAACCGCTGGACACAAAAATGTCCAAATTAGGCCCAATTGGCCATTTTCCCTCCCCAGTGTCATGTGACTCATTAGTGTTACAAGTTCTCAGGTGTGATTGAGGAGCAGGTGTGTTAAATTTGGTGTTATCGCTCTCACTCTCTCATACTGGTCACTGGAAGTTCAACATGGTACCTCATGGCAAAGAACTCTCTGAGGATCTAAAAAAAAAGAATTGTTCCTCTATATAAAGATGACCTAGGCTATATGAGGATTGCCAAGACCCTGAAACTAAGCTGCAGCACAGTGGCCTAGACCATACAGCGGTTTAACAGGACAGGTTCCACTCGGAACAGGCCTCGCCATGGCCGACCAAAGAAGTTAGGTGCTTATGCTCAGCGTCATATCAAGTGGTCGTCTTTGGGGAATAGACATATGAGTGCTGCCAGCATTGTTGCAGAGGTTGAAGGGGTGGTGGTGGGGGGTCAGCCTGTCAGTGCTCAGACCATACGCTGCACACTGCATCAAATTGGTCTGCATGACTGTCGTCCCAGAAGGAAGCCTCTTCTAAAGATGATGAAGCAGACTAAAGACATGGATTACTGGAACCATGTCCTGTGGTCTGAGATCAAGATAAACGTATTTGGTTCAGACGGTGTCAAGCGTGTGTGGCGGCAACCAGGTGAGGAGTACAAAGACAAGTGTGTCTAGCCTACAGTGAAGCATGGTGGTGGGAGTGTCATGGTCTGGGGCTGCATGAGTGCTGCCGGCACTGGGGAGCTACAGTTCATTGAGGGAACCATGAATGCCAACATGTACTGTGACATACTGAAGCAGAGCATGATCCCCTCCCTACGGAGACTGGGCCGCAGGGCAGTATTCCAACATGATAACGACCCCAAACACAGCTCCAAGACGACCACTGCCTTGCTAAAGAAGCTGAGGGTAAAGGTGATGGACTGGCCAAGCATGTCTCCAGACCTAAACCCTATTGAGCATCTGTGGGGCATCCTCAAATGGAAGGTGGAGGAGTACAAGGACTCTAACATCCACCAGCTCCGTGATGTCGTCATAGAGGAGTGGAAGAGGACTCCAGTGGCAACCTGTGAAGCTCTGGTGAACTCCATGCCCAAGAGGGTTAAGGCAGTGCTGGAAAATAATGGTGGCCACACAAAATATTGACAAATTGTGCCCAATTTAGACATTTTAACTTGGGGGTGTACTCATTTTTGTTGCCAGTGGTTTAGACATTAATGACTGTGTGTTAAGTTATTTTGAGGGGACAGCAAATTTACACTGTTATTCAAGCTGTACACTCACTACTTACATTGTAGTAAAGTGTCATTTCTTGTCACATGAAAAGATATAATAAAATATTCACAAAAATGTGAGGGGGCGTACTCACTTTTGTGAGATACTGTGTATATAGTTGTGTGTATATATATATATTGTAACGTTTTGGGGCGATTCAACTCAAGTGGTGCATGCGATTTGAAGAAGTAGTGTCAGTCCAGACTGCATTTTTAAGGGCACGTCAACCCATTTTTTTTTAAAGCCATAAAGAAAGTTCACAAAACAGCAATTTTCCCTCGCAGGGGTTCCACCATTACTGTATTTTTGTTAAATTCAGCCTCCTGGCTTACTCACATGCTATATGGCTGCTTCAGGCCTCACGCCTAGGCCTTAGGTCTGCTCCTCAGATCAACACAAGTATCCTTTGTCAATTTCCTTTGTAGCTTCCTTGGGATCAGCTTCAAACTGCGCTGTTGCAGAATACATCTGCTTACTGCAGACCTGTACACTCTGGCTGCCAACTGCGGCCTCTCTCTCTCTCAGGGATGGTGGGATCCCTCCTGACTCCCATGCACAGACCTCGTGTCTGTCGGTTGGAGTCCTCCTGACTCCTCAGGTGCAGCTGTCTCCAACTGGGAGCTCTGAGTGCTAACCCTGGGAATAATATGAACCCAGCCCACAGGTGTGCAATCAGCAGGCCTGTCTTAATCAAAACCAAGCGTAGATTGCTAGCACATACAGTGACCCGAGGTCGCCTCTCTACAATATATAAATATACAGACATCCCAACCTGCAAAAACTAATTTCAGGGAGGTGGCACTCCGCGCCGCTGAATCCCCCCGCGCGTGCCACCGCACTCTTCCCACGCTGCCGCACCCCCTGGCACTAATTTAACACAACTAAAGGATGATCAAATGAAATGGAATTAGTATACAGAGGAGGTTTACCAAAAAAAAAAAAAAGTTTTGAATTTAGCTATGTACATTACAGTGCATCTCTAGGTAATGGGTGATTCCCCCTCCCTTCAGGAAAAGGCCAGTGACTTCTTGTTGGCTTTCTGGTAGTGGAATAATGGGTATATTTCCCCAGAGACACATAGACCACAAAAAATTACTATGGCAGAAGTTTTATTCCTTCATCAAAATGTAAAAGAAGAATGTCTACAGGTACACTTTACCATAGGTCCACATGTTCCAGAAGCAGTGAGGAGAAGCTTCCAGAAGCCCCCTGTGCTCTTAGTACACATCAGTGAAGGGGTTTCTATGGACAACTGCTGTAGTGCTGAATATTTTTATCTCCTGTTATTTTGAAGTACATGGCTCACTGTCAGGAGTAGAGAGAAAGCTGCTGCTTCCTCTGTATCCCACCTCCTCTCACAGGCAGAAGTAGCGGCTCTGTCTCACTGCACGGAGCTGCTCAGGATGACTCACAGAGTGAGTGAGTCACACTGACAGCTCAGCTGATTCTACTCAGCTTCACAGCTTGGATGACTCACAGAGTGAGTCACACTCTCACTGACAGCTCAACTGCTTCCACTAGGCTTCACAGCTTGCCGGGATATCGCCCTGAGCTCGCGGGTGTCGCAGGGCAGAAAACGGGAGTCTCCCGCGATTTGCGGGAGACTTGAGATGTCTGAATATATATATGTATATGTAGCGGGTGCCTCGCATCAACCACGCTATGCCAAGCTCACTGAGGCTCTCACTGAGGAAGAGAATGCCTGCCAGCACCTGCAGGGGATTTCTCCCTCTCCTTCTCCTCACTGACACTGACTCTGTTTGTTCTGCTCCCTCCCCTGCATCCTCATTGGCAGGGAGAAGAGAGACAATCAGCAAAGCATTCTGGGGCATGTAGTCCCCACCAAAAACAGCTCCATAGCCTTATATGAGAACAGCACTACACACCCCAGCATTCTGTGGCAAGAGGAGGAGAAGAGGCAACCATCTTGTCTGCTAAGCAATTCAGATCACGACAAGTCAGAAGAGACGGGATGCAAAAAAGAGGCGCTATCTTCCCAGTCAGCCCACTGTTGTGTTCCAGACATTCAGCCTGAGAGAGGGGGATCCTAGGTGCATATCCAGGCACACCTGCATCGGCTGTGTGAAGAGCTCCAGGGTGAGGTGAGCAGTCGGGTTACCAGAAGAGCCTGCCTGTTCCAGGATCTTTTTGGGCCTTAACTGCAGGATTGGTGAGAGGGCAGTTGCCCAATCATCCCTAAGCCATAACTGCAGGATTGGTGAGAGGGCAGTTGCCCAATCCTCCCTAAGCCAGAACTGCAGGATTGGTGAGAGGGAAGCTGCCCAATCATCCCTAAGCCAGAACTGCAGGATTGGTGAGAGGGCAGCTGCCCAATCCTCCCTAAGCCAGAACTGCAGGATTGGTGAGAGGGCAGCTGCCCAATCCTCCCTAAGCCAGAACTGCAGGATTGGTGAGAGGGAAGCTGCCCAATCATCCCTAAGCCAGAACTGCAGGATTGGTGAGAGGGCAGCTGCCCAATCCTCCCTAAGCCAGAACTGCAGGATTGGTGAGAGGGAAGCTGCCCAATCATCCCTAAGCCAGAACTGCAGGATTGGTGAGAGGGCAGCTGCCCAATCACCCCTAAGCCAGAACTGCAGGATTGGTGAGAGGGAAGCTGCCCAATCATCCCTAAGCCAGAACTGCAGGATTAGTGAGAGGGCAGTTGCCCAATCATCCCTAAACCAGAAATGCAGGATTAGTGAGAGGGCAGTTGCCCAATCATCCCTAAGCCAGAACTGCAGGATTAGTGAGAGGGCAGTTGCCCAATCATCCCTAAACCAGAACTGCAGGATTGGTGAGAGGGCAGCTGCCCAATCCTCCCTAAACCAGAACTGCAGGATTGGTGAGAGGGAAGCTGCCCAATCATCCCTAAACCAGAACTGCAGGATTAGTGAGAGGGCAGTTGCCCAATCCTCCCTAAGCCAGAACTGCAGGATTAGTGAGAGGGCAGTTGCCCAATCCTCCCTAAGCCAGAACTGCAGGATTAGTGAGAGGGCAGTTGCCCAATCCTCCCTAAGCCAGAACTGCAGGATTAGTGAGAGGGCAGTTGCCCAATCCTCCCTAAGCCAGAACTGCAGGATTAGTGAGAGGGCAGTTGCCCAATCCTCCCTAAACCAGAACTGCAGGATTAGTGAGAGGGCAGTTGCCCAGTCCTCCCTAAGCCAGAACTGCAGGATTAGTGAGAGGGCAGTTGCCCAATCCTCCCTAAGCCAGAACTGCAGGATTAGTGAGAGGGCAGTTGCCCAATCCTCCCTAAGCCAGAACTGCAGGATTAGTGAGAGGGCAGTTGCCCAATCCTCCCTAAGCCAGAACAATGAACTGCTGTTTTTGCTCTGCCTCACTTGATTAAGAGAATGTAAACAAAAAAATGCCGTGTAAAATAGGCCCTTACCCCTGTTAAGGATTAATGAAAAACATTGGGATAGAAAAAGGCGGGGCTTTGCGGGCCAGTGGGAGTAGAAGGATCAGAACCAAAACCAATTGTAAAATCAAAAAAACATTTTATTGTAGCAAGTAAAAAGCAAGCATGGGTAACCATGCATGTATGATAGCAACAAGATAACATGCAAAAATGGTTAAAATCAATTCTAACATCACTGTTTATATAGAAACATATCCCAAAAGGGATTAGAGCGAACAACAAAGCCTGTGTAGGTGGATGATGGGTCTCAAGCTGAATTCGGTCACGGTAGGTCCCCAGCAAGCCGACGCGTTTCGCTTAAGGCTTCCTCAGGGCCTGAGAGACCATAACAGACCGATGTTTCTATGAGTAACATAGATACAAATAATTACATTTCAGTTTACATGTTCAATGACATAACATACATCATGCTGCTAAAAGTTTTTACATATAAGTTTTTGACTCAAGTTTTGTACTGACCCTTTTTGAACAGTGACTTGTGTTAGGCGGCAGGGCTATAGCGATGCATAGGCAGTTCGGAAGATAATACCTCCGTGTTCACCACATATACTCTATATTTGATTAAGAGAATCTGTGATGCTGTTGTTCTCTGCTTGGCAATGATTGTACCTGCCTGATTTAACTGAAGACTACCAACACCATTCAAGTCCCTTCCACCTACCAAGTCCTCTTTGGATGTACTCTGTTTTTTTCACACAAGAAAACCAGCAAGTGTACCACCATAAAGTTGTCTAAAGCCTGAAGGACCCTGTGTACACTTGTGACTCTAGTCTTAACATGAGTGGGTTTAAGTTGTGAGTTAATTCAGTGCACTGAATCGAGTACTGTCTTCAAGCTGGTCATCTGGGACAGTGATGCTGGGATGGAGAGGGGAGAGAACTGACATAGAAAGCAAGGTCATTCCTCTGCCCTCCTCCTGCCTGTACTCATATAGCCCATTCTAAGTAGAATTGGCAGTTAATTCACTGAATTGATATTCACCATTTAATTTTTACCTCTGCTCTCGGCGTTATTAACCTAAAGGGATCCCCTGAGAGCAGACGAAATTGATTTTTAAGGTTTCTTTGATAGCCTTTATTTCTTTGATTCACCCTTACATATCTGGGTGCTATTCAATATTATTATTACTATTGCTTCTTTTTCTCCTTAAGCAAGTTCACAGTAAAGATAACTTCTGTGTTCACTACAGCCTGTGTCCATTTTCTTCTGTAATTGCACTAACATTTTGCCAGGTGTGCCAGTGGGGTTGAGTCTGTTCTTGGGTTTGAAAAGGCAGAGTAAGGAACCAACAATATTAAAGCGGCTCCTGCAGTGGTAGCGCTACATGTGGAGGCTCATCCAGGATACCTTCACTCTGCAATCAACTCCCACAAGCACCAGCATAGACCCCGTAGCTTTTACCCAGTGGTGTGGGGAAGAAATGGGCAAGTGGAACTGTGTTTAGTAATTAACATCCCTGGCAGTGAATAGACTGAGAACCAAGTCCACCAAGCATTGGCTGCCTCAGGCCTAAGATAGATTAAAGCGGGAAGGGAAAAGGGATTGTAGCGGACCCCCAGAACCCCCTAGGGCCTAGTGATGACCTTCAGAGGCAGAGAGGGGCTACATACCTCCTGTGGGTGTGGATTGTCAGGCATGGTGGGTAGTGATGCAGGTAAAATAAATGCTGGGCGCCAGTCACTTTTATGCTGAAGTAAAAGAATAGTTTATTTCTTCTCAACCGGACAAGAATAAACCGGGGGAGAGAGGGGTAGGGTCCAGGACACCCTTTAAGAACAGTCTATTAGGCAGACTCCCATTGCAAAAGACAGGTATTCAGACAGCAGTACAGGATAGCAGACCTTGAGAATCATTAGGTATCCATGAGCTTCAGATTGATCTGGGAGACATCTTCTCTCCACTAGACACAATCCCTTTCTGTGGTCTGTACTGTCTGGACAGCTGTCCTCCATAAGAAACAAGCAGGTTACTCACACAGGTTACTGGATGTCTGTGGATGATCTTTCCCATGTGAGTCGCTGGCTCTCCTCAGCAGAATCCCAGGTATCTGACCAGGCCTCAGGCTTCAGGCCTAGTCAGCAGCAAACAGCAGCACACACCCTCCCCCAAGGGGGTTTGGGCGGGAAGAGAGCGATTATTGGACCTCCCATCCTTTTTATAAGATCTCCCACAATGCCGTAGTGACACTGTGATTGGCTGAGAGACACATGGACATTAACAGTTTGTTTAACTGTAATTCTCACACTAGTGTCAGAGGCTACAGTGCCACCTACTGACGGAAGGGAGAAACGCAGTCAAACAGATTAAGAAGGGAAATTCAATGACCACAGAATAATCACAGCCAAGCTAGTTAAGGCTCAGCAAACTAAATTTAACAGCAACCTTGCATCAAGACAAGGGTGCTACACACTCCCCCTGCCAAGGAGACTACGTCCTCGGAGTCTGCAGAGACAGAAACTCTCAAGCCTGAGAGTGGATGTCCTGGCAAAAATGGATGGGTAGGGGTAAAAAGGAAAAGGATAAACTTTGGTGTACAAATACGTGTGGCATTCCACACGAAGCAAAATAGGAAACAATATGCAAATTACAATACTTCCTAACTGACTAACTGACTGTCAGTACATCCTACAGTGTTATAAGGCAAAAACCATACTCACCAAAGGCACTGTCTCACCTCAGCCGAGAGAGAACGCTGTGGGTATGAAAAATTAGCAACATACTTATAATATCAGTTACTATACTATAGACACATATACATCTAAAATGTTGTTTAACCTCAGCCGAGGGAAAACAAGATTTTAATAAGCAAACACATATTATCACATCCTAATACTCTACGCAATTTACCATGAATATATACAAAATATTGCATGTCAGAGAGAAGGTGCCAACCTCGAGGGGTTAGGAGAAGGAGACCAACCCCCAGATGAGGGCACATCCCCTGAAACATGCCAACACATCAGAGAAAATAATCCACTTTAAACTATTTTAATAATAGTATAGAATTTTACTGCTCACTAGGATAGACACTCTCACGCCATCTAGTGGAGAAACAGAAACCACTTTGCATCATATAAAAAAACTTTTTAGTCCGTGAGTTCCAAAAATGCAGGTGAAGGACTTGCCGGTTTCCTATAGCACAGCCTACCTGACTAACTAACTTATATTTCAAGGTCTCTGTGACCCCAGAGTCCCAATAGTCTCTTGTGGATTACAAATCGTATATGACACCAACGATTGTCTTTGCTAGCGAAGATCATTTCTTGCTGGCTCTGTCACACCAAAGTCCAACAGGCACTTTACTTATTGTATTTGTTTCAAAATAAGAAAACACACTCCTTTCTAGGAAAGTTCGAGTTCAGTAGTTTGTACCAAAACTGTCTTACATAGTAAATTAAGCCTTAAATCAACGCTTAGTTCCAAAAACTGAACTGTAGTGTTGCAAACATCAGGCAACACAAATAACTGAAAGATAGCATCAGCTATTTTCTCCAGGAGGCTGAGGCTAGTTTTCTTCACACCTGGATGAGAAGCATGCTGGCCATTCAAAAGCATAAGCCAGCAGGTATTTAACTTGAGCTTGTTTGCATGGCTACTTCCAGGAGCAACACAGCCACACAAAAATGCAGAGGACTATCATCATAATGAACTTTGCTGATTCACTTCCATAGCAACAAAGTCCCACTGCATATGTAATTACATCTCACCTTTTCCATAGCAAGACACGCTGACAATGAAAAAAAAAGACCGGTCAGCATGTCACTTTTCAGGGCACCTCCTGTAGCTGCTGGCAATTCAGAACACAGCCCAGCAGTAGCATAGCACAGACAGGAGTGTCCCCAAAGCAATTTTCAAAAGAAGAACAGCTTCTGGTGAGACAGATACAGCTTCAAACTTGACATCACATAGCTGTACTCCATAGGATTTTGACACAGAAACTCAGACTTTATACATCACCAGTAGTATCGTGGATCAGGCAGTTGAATAGGCTTCCCAGAAGATCCAATAGTGGTGATATAATGCCTTGCATCAGCTTGATTGGGCCTCCTTATAATGACACAATCCGGGTATATATGACGACCATAGTCCCAGGTTTTCAGAACTTTAGTGTACTGTTCTGCTTGTCTGGGTGACAACTCAGAGATTTTACGGTAGACAGGAATTCTCAGGTAATCTCTGATAGCAACGTCAATCCATTGAGCCCGCTTGTCCTGAATTTCAGCTACAAGAGACTCTGGCACATAAGGATACAAATAGCCATATTCCTCAGCTATTTTCTTCATCACAATTCGCTGAAACTTAGACAATTTTGACAAGATTCTAGGGTCTCCATAGCCAAGCAACACAGGCGTATCTGGAGCACACTTGACAGGATACCCTGCAACTGTATCTGGTCTTGGAGGGACACTTGCAGGACCAGATTCATGACTTGCAGGCAAAGGCAAGGTAGGCCTAATACTGGAGGTAATATTGGGTGAATGGACATCCTCCTTTGTAGGCTCAACTTGCGGTTCAGTCTCACTATCAGACCAATTTTCACAAAATGACACAGTGTCAGAGAACAGTTCTGAGATTCGGTCAGACATTATATCAGAGTCTGACTCTGCGGAGAACTCTTCAGCTGGGAGCAGGTTAGGCCGGGAAATTATAGCAACAGACTCTCCTGACTCTGCTCCCAAGGAAGACACTGGCCTCACAGTCCCAACAGGTACGCCACCCTCACCCACATCAGGCTTACCAGGTTCAGGCGATTTCTTTTCCGGTGGTCCCATCATTAAAGCAAGTAGGCGACCTAGACCGCGACCACGGCGGGAGGTCACTGGGATGGCCGGCATTGCAGCGGTCACTGTAGCTGAAGAAGTAGAAGGAACAGGAGCTTCAGCAGGTAGAGCAACAGTAGGAGTGACCACTGGAGCCGGTCCGGAATCAGCAGTTGCAACACATTTGAGCCAGTCCACTTGCAGCACCCGGGGTGATAAGGCCGGTGAGACTACCTCCAACAGCGATTCCCCGCAACTTCCGCAGGTGATCCAGGGCCGAATACTAGTAGCCAGTCCAGAACATTTCACACATGTCAGCCCGATCGCTTCGTAGCCTCCAGCCGTGTACAGCACCAGGTTCCCTTTAGGTGTGTACCGCACCCCGGTGTCAGTGATGACTTCCTTCAGCCCAGCGGGGCTAGAACCAATGCCTGGCACAAACACTCTCAGGTCAGAAGAAGGAATTCCAAAGTGCGCCATCTTCACACTCTTCCAACACGTGCAGCCAGGTAACTGCGGTAACTGCGCACAACAGCGACCCCTCCCCCTGCCAAGGGATTGGTCCAGCCGCTCAGCAAAATCTTCAGCGCCCGCCTCTTTTCCTTTGCGGCGCCAAAAATCTTCTGGAGTCTGCCTTAACCCCTTCAGCCCTGGCGTAAAGTGACAAAAGACCAGGCTGACACTCTCCCCAGAGCAAAGAGACAGTTAGGTTCTTCCCACGTTGTTAAAAGGACAAAACACAGTCTTTGAGGTATAAAAGATGTTACTTGCCACTCTCCCACGGAGCCAAACGGTGATTCCTGCGCGGTTGCTATAGGCGACCACCACAAAAATACCGCTTGGCCCCACGTTGGGCGCCAGATGTAGCGGACCCCCAGAACCCCCTAGGGCCTAGTGATGACCTTCAGAGGCAGAGAGGGGCTACATACCTCCTGCGGGTGTGGATTGTCAGGCATGGTGGGTAGTGATGCAGGTAAAATAAATGCTGGGCGCCAGTCACTTTTATGCTGAAGTAAAAGAATAGTTTATTTCTTCTCAACCGGACAAGAATAAACCGGGGGAGAGAGGGGTAGGGTCCAGGACACCCTTTAAGAACAGTCTATTAGGCAGACTCCCATTGCAAAAGACAGGTATTCAGACAGCAGTACAGGATAGCAGACCTTGAGAATCATTAGGTATCCATGAGCTTCAGATTGATCTGGGAGACATCTTCTCTCCACTAGACACAATCCCTTTCTGTGGTCTGTACTGTCTGGACAGCTGTCCTCCATAAGAAACAAGCAGGTTACTCACACAGGTTACTGGATGTCTGTGGATGATCTTTCCCATGTGGGTAGCTGGCTCTCCTCAGCAGAATCCCAGGTATCTGACCAGGCCTCAGGCTTCAGGCCTAGTCAGCAGCAAACAGCAGCACACACCCTCCCCCAAGGAGGTCCGGGCGGGAAGAGAGCGATTATTGGACCTCCCATCCTTTTTATAAGATCTCCCACAATGCCGTAGTGACACTGTGATTGGCTGAGAGACACATGGACATCAACAGTTTGTTTAACTGTAATTCTCACACTAGTGTCAGAGGCTACAGTGCCACCTACTGACGGAAGGGAGAAACGCAGTCAAACAGATTAAGAAGGGAAATTCAATGACCACAGAATAATCACAGCCAAGCTAGTTAAGGCTCAGCAAACTAAATTTAACAGCAACCTTGCATCAAGACAAGGGTGCTACAGGATGAACCCACCACTCCAAAACAGTCCGCAGAGCTGTGATCCCAGAGAGGCTTGAGAAAACCCATGCAGGGTACAAATATGCAAAAAGAGAGGATGCGGCGCTTCCAAATGCAGGAAAATCGTGGAGTTTATTGCACATAAAATCATCCGACATAGACCATAGGACAACACACCATTCAGCAAACGCATTTCACACGATTGTGCTTAATCATTGCATCATTATTGCGTGAAACGCGTTTGATGAATGGTGTGTTGTCCTATGGTCTATGTCGGATGATTTTATGTGCAATAAACTCCACGATTTTCCTGCATTTGGAAGTGCCGCATCCTCTCTTTTTGCATATTTGCCTCAGGCCTAGGCCAGAGAGTATATATAATGGATGTGAAGACAGATCTTAGCTCCAACTGTACCTTTGTCTTGACAGAGTGGAAAAAGGGAGTTCCTAAAATTCTGCGGAAAAATAGCTTCCAACTAACTACAGATGTTAACGCTCTACTAATTCATCCGGACAAATCAAGCTCTATTCCAGAGAGCTCAGGATGCACCATGCCAGACCTAGAAGTCACTACTTCAAAGCCAGCTACATCCTCTGAAGATTCCTCTTCCCTCCTAGTGGCCGAGTTTGGGAAGCTAGTAACAGGGCTCCTATAGAATTCAGTAGTACCAACCAATTTTAGTTATTGCAAGCTACAGTTCTTCTCAGGGAAAGTTCCCACACCCTCAGGGGAAGATAATTTTAATACGTGGATTGATCAAGCCATCCAAGCCATTGAGGAGTGGGAAGTGACTGATACGGTAAAGAGACAGAGGGTGGTTGAAAATTTGCGGGCCCCAGCTTCTGATGTAATTCGGAATTTGAAATGGGATAAACCCACCTGTTCTGTTTCCGAATGTGTCTTCGTTAGATTTATGGAAGAGTTGAAGACTTCACTGAGTTAATCTATCTCTTCAATCACCCATATCAAACGGAGGGTGAGAAGCTAACAGCCTATGTCGTGTGGCTGGATCAGATCCTTCATCAAGTTATAATGAAAGGTGTGATGGAAGCCAAAGCTGCCAGTAAAGCTCCAATGCTACAAGTGCAGAGAGGGGCACAGCCACTGGATCATATTGTTTTAAAGCTTGGGGTTCAAGTAACCTCCTCACCTACTCTAAACTCATGAAGACTATTAGAAAGGAGGAGGTTCTCATCACAGCCAAGGTACAGGGTTCTGAGTCTGCCAAGAGTCCCAAGCATGGTGTTTCAGCCTATGTAATACAGTCTGGACTTGAACTGTAAACATTCACTCTCGGAAGTGAAACACAGTGTCCACCCTTGCAACCGAGAGAAGAGATGCTACCTCTCCTACAGCTAAAAAGTGCTGTCGCTGTGGGGAAGTAGGACATTTTATCGCCCAGTGCCCAAATAAAGAGAACCTGACAGATCTGACTGCGCAGGTGGTGAAAGCATTGAAGAAGCTACCCCTCGCAAAGTCGGCGGTAAACTCCAGAGGGCCCCAGGGAAGGATCCAACTGGGTGCCCATCTACAGTAGCTGTAAAACCAACGACGTGAGGAGACTGCCACGGAAGTCCAAACCCTTGCATAGGGCTCCTGTTGTTGCCTCTGAGCAACCCAGTGTTCCACTCCCTTTGACGTGGACTACCCAACGTCAGAGAGTCAATGCGCACCAGACCCCTAGAAATCAACCGAGACTCAAGATGGAACAGAATTTCCGCAAGAAAGGAGCGTGGATACAGGCCATCGAACAGGCCAAAGCAGCCACTTCCTACAAATTCCCTGCCGAGCTGGTGGGACCTTCCTCTGTCGTTTCCATCCAAGTAGAGGGAATCTCTACCAAAGCCCTCCTGGATACTGGAGTTTAGGTGACCCTTCTCTACAGAGACTTCTACAACAGGCACCTTAAGCACCTGCCTTTGCAGAAGTTGGAAGAGTTAGAGATATGGGGCATCGGGACTCAAAATTTCCCCTAGGATGGCTAGCTACCAGTCAAGCTGACCTTTGACCCTTCCGTAGCTGGAAAGGCGAAGATGTTTGACACAGTGGCTGTGGTTTGCCCTCTCACACCTGGGGCCAGCAAGAATCCCCTGATCATTGTTCGAAGGCTGTTGACACCTCTTGATTTGGAGCCTAGTAATTAAACTGGGTGTACACCCCATGCTGAGACAAGCCTACTAGCACCTAGTACAAGAGCAGAAGGCCCTAGTTGAAGGGATAGCGAAAATATGGCACCTGGACTGGTGTGAGAAGGTATAACAGCCCGGTGAAGTGATTTGACTGCCAGCAACTGTCAAGCTCATTTGCAAGCACCCAGCACCTTTCATGGTCCTTGAATCAGATGGCCAGAGAGAAGAGACAGGGCTGGAAATAATCCCAGAAGTGGTTTCAACTAAGGCGCTACAAGGAAGCCGAGGGAAGATCTCAGTCAGTGTCCGTAACATCACGGCCTATCCAGGGAAGATGCCAGCTCGGATGCTGCTAGGCCAAGTGAATCCAGCCACCCCAGCCTCACCGTCTGATTTAGTGGGGGAAGCGAAGGATGGAATCCCTGTTGAGGAATTCTACCCGAAGATAATTCCTCTGTCACCTGAATGGAAGGAAAAGGTCAACAATCAGCTACTGAGGTGGCAGGTTGCATTCTCCATGAGTGAGTTTGATGTGGGGTGTGCAAAGAGTGCCCAACACCGGATCCGCCTCCAGGAGGATAAGCCATTCTGGGAACAAGTGTGACGGATCCCTTTGGGGGACTTGGAAGACCTGCGGCAAGAGCTGGCAGAACTTAAGAGAGCAGGTATCACCCGAGAGTCCCGGAGTCCGTACGCTTCCCCTATAGTGGTAGTACAAAAAAAGAATGGGTCCCTGAGGTTGTGCATCGATTATCTGTAGTGATGGGCTGACCGTTCGAGTTGAACGTAAGTTCAGACTTTCTATGTCCGATTTAGTTTCCTAAAGCGGAGTTCCGGCCTCGAAAAACAACTTTGCACCATCCACTTGCTTTTTTTTACCTGAAAAAGAATTGGAGAGTTAAATTTTTATTTTTTTTTGCTTTACTTACCTTGTTTTTAAAGAAAATATTCTTACCGTCCTTCCTCTTCCTCCCTCTGCAGCCGCGGCCCACGTCGTCTCTTCCTGCTTGCATTGACTCCTGGGAGATGAGCGTCATCGCTCCCAGCAGTCAATGCGCCTGCACCAGCCCTGCTCATCCCTCCCGGGCAGGCACGTCATTTCCTGCTAAACAGCTTCTGGGACTCCGAAGTCCCTGAAGAGGACACCAAAGAGGACGCTCCGGCTTCAGCTGCCCACACCTGAGATGGCAGCGCTGGACAAGACATTTTCTAGGTAAGCATTTCTTCTAAAAGATAAGTGAAACAGGAGACAGTTCAGAGGCTATCGTTGCTGAAATGCACTAGCCCTGTCCCGGGGGAGTTTTTAGCTAAAAAATGTTTTTCAGGGTGGAACTCTGCTTTAAGTAGAGCTTTGTTGTCATCACCCAGTGTAATCTGGGCAATAGAGGATTGTAAAGACTGGTGCACATCTTCTGTGTGTGTTGGGGGAAGGAGGAGCCAGATAGCCAAGACCTCAAAATGTCTTCACCCTCTGTTTATAGTGCGAGGGGGGGGATAGTCCAAGCCTTGCTGAATGCAGCAGCCCCATGGAGAATGCAGGGAAGGTCAGCAAGATGGCAGGCATAATCCCTGTTTCAAGGTGGAAGGGGGTCATTTCCTTCCATATAATTTAAGTGACCTTTGTAGAGCTTCTCAGGATAGAGTAAGCATTGAGGTGGGGACCCCCCAGCCTGTTTCATCTTCTGTGGAGGCTGTGCATCAGGTTCAGTGTGGGGAGAGATATCTCCTCTGCTGTGTGGACATATTGGCTGGCAGGGTTTGCGGTGTCAGTGAGGAGGGTGATCCGGAGTCAGTATGGGTGGTGGGGCTTGGTAGTTGGGGAATATATTCTCAGGTAGATGTCCTGGTGTCCACTGGTGTTAGGAGGAAATCTTCTATGCCACAGTTTGCTCCTGATGTGGGGGCTGGTAACATCGGCTGCAGTAGGGAGATGCGGAAGCAGAAGGTAAGTCCCTTGGGATAACACTGCAGAGAGCACAGGACACAGGACAGCCATGAATTTCTTTCATTTATTGAATAATTACAACAAAACACTTCACATTTTTTTATTTAGCAGTTTAAAATGGAAACAAACACAAGAAGTTCATAGTTAGGGATTACAGCCCCTTAAAAGAAGAAAGTGTCAAAAATGTCTGCAATCAGCGGGCAAGAGTATGGACAATAATGGAATTTCATTCATTCGACTTTATACTGATTGGGCTCAAAGTTGCGGGTCCCTGTCTCTCTTCAATTAGATTTTAGGAGCTTAGGAGCCGTCAATGACATGCTAAGCAAATTTCCATAGGCGTATTTAGACTAAGCAAAATTCTTTAACCTACAAAACTGTGCTAAGATATGTGATACAAATGTTAAATAATTAAGCTTTGTGATTATAGCATATATTTAACTATATTTAGAGACCAAACATGGATACTGGAATTGTTATGGTCCCAGAAGACCAAAATTAACATTTACATTCCCACATCCCAAAGCTTTAAAGGCATGTTTACACTCTTTTTAAATCTCTCTGCGCAGCCAATCTTCTACATAAATTATTATAACAGTGTAGTGCACAGAATGGAATGTATGAGTAATTCAACTTTTTGGAGCTGCAATGTCTGATTTTCAATAGAGAAATGCATATAAACTGACAAAAAAAACCTTAGCCTGGGTTCACACTAAGGCGGCTTCAAAGCCGCCCCATGCAGCAAGTTGCCCCAGTGTGAACCAGGACTTACAAATAACTAGTAAACAGTGTGGCAAATTTACTAAGAATGGAGCAAACAGACTTTGGGGGAGGTGTACTTTGCAACCAATCAGCTTTTATCCTATTTACAAAGTCTACCCGAACAAGCTAAAGATAGAAGCTGATTGGTTGGTTGCCATGCACAGCTTCTCCAGATTTTGTCTGCTCCAGTTTTAGTAAAATCCCCTCCCATCAGCGCCGGCCACTCGCGATATTCCGCCGCTGACAAAAGTACGAACGGCTGATGTAAACACAGCCGTCCGTTCTTCTCACTGAAGTTATCATCACAGCGGTCATGTGATCCTGCTATATAGGATCACATATCTCTGTGATGACTTCACAAGCCACCCCCCCCCCACAGTTAGAATCACGCCCCTAGGGTCACATTTAACCCCTTCATCACCAACAGGGTTAACCCCTTTCCTGCCAGTGTAATTATTATAGTAACAGTGCATATAACGGCGCGCTCCCACCCCCGCTCATTCCGTTACATGTCCACATGATCTCCCTGTGGAGAGGGAGAAAGGCAGGTGGCTGATGTAAACTAAGCCGCCTGTCATTCTCCCTGGTGTAACTGCAGAGATCATACGGTCCTGCTATGTAGGATCGTATGTCTCTGTGGTTACATCACTAGCCACACCCCTTTACAGTTAAAAGCACGCCCCTAGGGACACACTTAACCCCTTGATCACCAATAAAGTTAACCCCTTCCCTGCCAGTGTCATTTTTACAGTAACAGTGCATATTTATAGCACTGATTACTGTAGTAATGTCACTGGTACCCCCAAAAGTGTCAAAAATGTCAGTCAGGGGTCCGATCTGTCCGCCGCAATGTCGCAGTCCCGCAAAAAAAAATCGCAGATCGCCGCCATTACTCATTAAAAAAAATAAAAATGACATAAATCTTTCCCGTGGTTAGTAAACGCAATAACGTTTGTGCAAACCAATCAAAATATGCTTATTGCAATTTTTTTTTACCAAACATATGTAGCAGAAAACAAATTGGCCACAAATGTTAAAAAAATTAGATTTTTACATTTTTAGGGGGGAGAATTTCATATAAAAAAATGTGAAAAATATTGTTATTTTTGCAAAATTGTCGCTCTTTTTTTGTTTATAGCGCAAAAAGTAAAAATCGCACAGGTACTTCAAACTCTATTGATACCACATATGTTGAAGTTGTTTAACGACCTAGGCCACAATGCTTCCTTTCACGACTCAACGTTGTTGGCCCACATCTCGGTGATTCCCAAAGAAGGGAAGAATCCGTCTGCCTGCAGCAGCTATCGCCCGATTTCTCTGCTTAATGCAGACTTGAAACTTTTCACCAAAATTCTTGCGTCCCGACTCCAACCTTACCTGCCTGACCTGGTTCATCTTGACCAGGTTGGTTTCATTCCTACCAGAGAAGCTAGGGACAACACCACCAAGGTCCTGAACCTGATACATCTGGCCAGGAGTACTAACACGACAACGGTTTTTCTGAGTACGGACGCCGAAAAGGCGTTCGATCGTGTCAATTGGGACTACATGATGGCCGTGATGAGACGTCTGGGACTTGGTCCGAGAATGCTGGGGTGGATAGCCAGTGCGTATGTGAACCCAAGAGCATCCGTCAAAGCAAACGGAGTACTCTCTGACCCATTCCAGATTTCCAATGGCACCCGTCAGGGATGCCCCCTTTCCTCTACTCTTTGCCCTCTCCCTGGAACCCTTCCTGATCAAGGTTTGTTTAAACCCGGACATTTCTGGTGTCCAACTAGACTCCATCAGCTTTAAGATATCGGCTTACGCCGATGACCTCCTCTTCTCTATGTCTCAACCCATGATCTCTATCCCTAATCTTCTGAAGGAATTCGAACTGTATGGGGTGGTTTCCAATATGAAAATTAACTATAGCAAGTCAGAGATTATGGGTGTCTCTTTACGCCCAGCACTTCGTGACCTGTTAATCAGTAATTTCCCCTTTAGATGGGCCCCGGTAGCGTTAAAATACCTGGGCACCTTACTCCCTCCGAATCCGGCGGATGTGTTCCACCTGAATTTCTCCCCCCTTCTGAGCTCGGTACGAGTTCTACTCGCAAAGTGGACAGGAGGGCTTCATTCGTGGTTTGGGCGCTGCAATATTCTGAAAATGTCCATTTTACCTAAATTCCTTTATCTGTTCCAAACACTACCGGTCTTTATCCCAGCGGCATTTTTCCGGACGTTTGACTCAGTGTTCTCTAACTTTATCTGGGCTGGGAAACGGCCCAGGCTCCCGAAACGAACCCTTACCCTGCCTAAAGCTTGTGGCGGTGTAGCAGTGCCGGACTCTAGACGATATTACCAGGCCGCACATCTGAACCGCTGGGTGGACTGGTTCAGGCATTCCCACCTGAAGCTATGGTCATCCCTGGAAGGGGCTCTGTTCCCGACCTACCTCCCGGGGGCTCCTTGGTTTCGAGGAGCCTTTCCCGACTCTGTGCGCCCACACCCTCTTATAGAACCGACCCTCCGAGTCTGCGAGCAGGCCGTCCTCAGGAGGGGCCTTTCGGACCTGCACTCCCCCCTGTTCCCGATTCTAGGGAACCCAGCGTTCCCCCCAGGCTGCGAACGGAACAGGTTCCGGGAGTTGCTGGAGTTGCTGGAAGCGGGTTGCGCCCGAGCGGATCATTTCCTGATCAATGGTTCTTGGCCATCCCTGACTCAGTTAACGGACTCTGGTGGCCATTTCGCTCTTACACGTTGGCAAGCTCTGCAACTCCTGCATTTCCTGAGGGGCCTGGGTCCCCCCTCCCGATTTATACGAGACCGTACACCCTTTGAAGACCTACTTGTGGGACCAGGACCCCTTCCTCATGCCCTCTCGCAGATATACGCCATGCTCTCCCTGCCGGAGCCGGAGTTTGTCCTGCCGGGCATTCTAAAGTGGGAAAGGGAATTACACAGGAAGTTTTCCATCACCCAAAGGCGGAACATCATCCGATTCGCGTTAAAATCATCCATATGTACCCGTATACTCCTGTACGTCTCCGACGCATCTTCCCGGAGACTCCAGATAGATGTTGGCGTTGCAATCAATCGCAGGGCACCATGCTCCATATTTTTTGGAGTTGCCCTGCCCTACACAGCTTTTGGAGCGAGGTTAGACGGATAACCCAACTGATGACAGAGTTTACCTTACCGGACGACCCTGCCTTTTTTCTGTTACACTGCTCTGCCATGCCACCAAAACAATATAAACATTCGGTGTTACGCCACCTGCTGAATGCAGCTAAATCCTGTATCAGTCTTTGCTGGAAGGAGTCTAATCCGTCCTCCATCTCGCTCTGGTTGCGGAAAGTAAAATTGATCAATGACTTGGAGGACCTGGTGCTGACTTCTCAGGGTAGAAGGGAACGTTACTCTGCAACTTGGAACTGCTGGTACGTGTTTATTTTCTTGGATGAGGGCCAGGCTCTGAGTGTGGATGCTGGCTCTTAGGGGTTATGGGGATAACTTGCCTGCATGGGATCCACCCCCCCCCCTTGTGCTTGCCCGTCCTCTTCCTCCCCTTTCCAATCCTCTTTTCCCCCCTCCCCCCTCCTGCCCCCCCTACCCCCCCCCCCTACCCCCCTTCCTCTCTTTTCAGATCCCCCCCTAACCTTTTTCTGGCCCCTCCCCCCTCCCTACCCCCCACTTCTTAGAATACTCGGAATCTCTGTTTCTCTTTTTACTTTTCCCCAGTACAGTTGTTCTTTTGTATACTAAATTTTCCATGCCAGCGTACATAATGCGATGTCTGTCATGTCGGATTGTATACTCAGGTGCGGACCTATGGGACATGTTCATGCTCGAAGATCTTCTCACGAACTTATATCTGAAGACCACGTTTCCTAAATGTTGACCACTACTATGCGTATTTCGGATTTTGCACTAATGTTGCCTTACGTACCTCAAGGATTGCATTGCTGTACTGTGTGTACATTTTGACTGAGTTTCAAGTTTTGTATTCTCTGTTTTAATAAAGAATTTGAAAAAAAAAAAATCGCACAGGTGATCAAATACCACCAAAAGAAAGCTCTGTTTGTGGGAAAAAAAGGACGTCAATTTCATTTGGGTACAACGTCGCACGACTGCACAATTGTCCGTTAAAGTCACGCAGTGCCGAATCGCAAAATAGGCCCTGGCCAGGAAGGGGGTAAAATCTTCCGGGGCTTAAGTGGTTAAAACAGGTTTTGGGTTACACTCGCTATATAAGACTACCCCCTTCTGAAGTACTGTAAATATAATCTCTCACATATCTCCAAGGTACCGTAAGTAAGTATTACTGGTAGATGTAATCTCTCAAGGCGCTGGCTGTGCAGGAATCCTGTACCGGAATACCATATGTACTATAGCTTCGACTACATACAGTATACAATCAAGGTGAGGGAGATTTCTTTTTGGTGCAAGCCGGGATTTTGTTTTGCCTCAAAGCCTGCATTTCTCACTACAATTTGAGTTGTTATGCAATTAAGGTGTGAAGAACGATAGAAAAAAAAAAAAAGAGAGCCGGAACAAGAGCATGGGAGGACAGTCAGCACAACCAGCACACACAGCAGCTGACTCATCCATCCCATCGTTCTCTAGGGACACACACAGCCCACAGCAGTAGCAGATAATAGCCGATCAGAGCTCACAGGACAAAGGAGGACTTGGAGTAGGATCTCTAGGAGGACCCAGGTGCCGGGGATTAGGAGACCCCACGGGATACCCTTATCCACTCCCCTAGGAACCTTAGAGAGGCCCCCCAGGATACCCACTTGAGAGTGACAGATCCATACATCAGGACCCCCAGAGGGAACCAGGTCCCACCACAGGGTCCAATCTAAACATATACTTGCTCTATACCCCTGTGTGGGGTGGGTATTTCCAGTGAGTGTGCTACTTACCCCAAGGATCATGAGCACCCCACCATTATACCCACCACAGGGTTACCACTGCCATCACCATTTAAGGATCCACGGGCTGTGTTGCATGTTATATATTGACTGTTGCCATTAATATATACATAGTTACATAGTTTGTGAGGTTGAAAAAAGACATCAGTCCATCCAGTTCAACCTATGATATGTGTTGCTGTTACCATACATTGTATACCCCTGTATGCTGTGGTCTTTAAGGTGCCCATCTAATCGTTTTTTGAAACTATCGATGCTCCCTGCTGATATGACTGCTTGTGAAAGAGAATTCCACATCCTTACTGCTCTGACAGTGGAATACCCCCTGCGTATTTTAAGGTTAAACTGTTTTTCCTCTAGTTTTAGTGAGTGGCCATGTGTCTTATTGTTTTCCCTTTCTCTGAAAAGTTTGTTCCTTATGCTAGGGTCGCCAGTACAGTATTTGTACATTGATATCATATCCCCTCTCAAGCGTCTCTTCTCCAGAGAGAATAGGTTCAGTGCTTGTAGTCTTTCCTCATAGCTGAGGTCCTCCATTCCCCTAATTATTTTTGTTGCCCTTCTCTGGACTCTCTCCAGTTCCAGCACATCCTTCCTGAGGACCGGTGCCCAGAACTGGACAGCATACTCCAGATGTGGCCGGACCAGAGTCTTGTAGATTGGGAGAATAATCTCTTTATTTCTGGAGTGAATCCCCTTTTTTATACATCCCAGTATTCTGTTGACTTTGCTTGCAGCGGCTTGGCATTCCATGCCACTGTCAAGCCTATTGTCTGTCAGTACCCCCAGGTCCTTTTTCATCCTAGACTCACCCAGAGGTCCCCCCCCCCCCAGAGAGTAGCTTGCTTTCGCATTACTAATGCCCAAGTGCATTACTTTACATTTTTCAACATTAAACCTCATCTGCCATGTAGTTGGCAACCCCATTATTTTGTTCAGATCCGCTTGTAAGTTTTCCACATCCTGCATAGAAGATATTGGCATGCCTAGTTTAGTATCATCTGCAAATACTGAGATTGTACTAGATATCCCCTCCTCTAGATCATTTATGAATAAATTAAACAGGATTGGCCCAGGACAGAACCTAGGGGGACCCCACTTTCCACACCCGCCCAATCCGAGTACTCCCCATTATTCACCACCCTCTGTACTCTCCCCTGGAGCCAGTTCTCTATCCAGGTACTCACCCTATGGTCCATACCTACCTTCTACCTATAAACTACCTATAGTCACCATATATCTACTGCACACTGTTATTTACCATATTTATGCACACTGCCACTTTATCTATTTATTTACTAATATATTGAATAGTATTTTTGGGTCACCTTTTATTTATTCACCGTTTTGGACATATATGTTTATGGTCACATTATTATGTACCATATTTTTTTGCTTGAGGATTCACCACTATTGCTTATCGTTTATAGTGTTTACACTCCACGCCACTAGTCACGCTTTTTCGGTCTGCTTGTATATGTCACATTGTTCACATTGCATTCGCATTTATTTAATATCAGTGTTTTATCTTGAATATTTATTCATTTACCTATTCATTTACCTTTGACCCTTCTTTATGCTACACGATTTCACTATTCATCTAGGCAGCGCCATACCCCTCCTTTTTTCCTAATCTCATAGTGTGTTAAATGGCACGTAACGCACAGAAATTTAACTGCGTTAAATGTGCAATAACGCACAGAAATGTACTGCATTAAATGTGCAGTAGGACAGAGAAATATACTGCATTGAAAGTGCACCAACACAGTGAAATATACTGCGTTAAATGCACAATAACTCACAGAAATATACTGCGTTAAACATGCAGTAACGCACAGAAATATACTGCGTTAAATGTGCACTAACGCACTGAAATACAGTGGGTACGGAAAGTATTCAGACCCCCTTAAATTTTTCACTCTTTGTTATATTGCAGCCATTTGCTAAAATAATTTAAGTTCATTCTTCTTCCTCATGAATGTACACATAGCACCCCATACTGACAGAAAAACACAGAATTGTTGACATTGTTGCAGATTTATTAAAAAAGAAAAACTGAAATATCACATGGTCCTAAGTATTCAGACCCTTTGCTGTGACACTCATATATTTAACTCAGGTGCTTTCCATTTCTTCTGATCATCCTTGAGATGGTTCTACACCTTCATTTGAGTCCAGCTGTGTTTGATTATACTGATTGGACTTGATTAGGAAAGCCACACACCTGTCTATATAAGACCTTCCAGATCACAATGCATGTCAGAGCAAATGAGAATCATGAGGTCAAAGGAACTGCCTGAAGAGCTCAGAGACAGAATTGTGGCAAGGCACAGATCTGGCCAAGGTTACAAAAAGATTTCTGCTGCACTTAAGGTTCCTAAGAGCACAGTGGCCTCCATAATCCTCAAATGGAAGACATTTGGGACGACCAGAACCCTTCCTAGAGCTGGCCGTCCGGCCAAACTGAGCTATCGGGGGAGAAGAGCCTTGGTGAGAGAGGTAAAGAAGAACCCAAAGATCACTGTGGCTGAGCTCCAGAGATGCAGTCAGGAGATGGGAGAAAGTTGTAGAAAGTCAACCATCACTGCAGCCCTCCACCAGTCGGGGCTTTATGGCAGAGTGGCCCGACGGAAGCCTCTCCTCAGTGTAAGACACATGAAAGCCCGCATGGAGTTTGCTAAAAAACACCTGAAGGCATCTCTGGAGCTCAGCCACAGTGATCTTTGGGTTCTTCTTTACCTCTCTCACCAAGGCTCTTCTCCCCCGATAGCTCAGTTTGGCCGGACGGCCAGCTCTAGGAAGGGTTCTGGTCGTCCCAAATGTCTTCCATTTGAGGATTATGGAGGCCACTGTGCTCTTAGGAACCTTAAGTGCAGCAGAAATCTTTTTGTAACCTTGGCCAGATCTGTGCCTTGCCACAATTCTGTCTCTGAGCTCTTCAGGCAGTTCCTTTGACCTCATGATTCTCATTTGCTCTGACATGCATTGTGATCTGGAAGGTCTTATATAGACAGGTGTGTGGCTTTCCTAATCAAGTCCAATCAGTATAATCAAACACAGCTGGACTCAAATGAAGGTGTAGAACCATCTCAAGGATGATCAGAAGAAATGGAAAGCACCTGAGTTAAATATATGAGTGTCACAGCAAAGGGTCTGAATACTTAGGACCATGTGATATTTCAGTTTTTCTTTTTTAATAAATCTGCAACAATGTCAACAATTCTGTGTTTTTCTGTCAGTATGGGGTGCTATGTGTACATTCATGAGGAAGAAGAATGAACTTAAATGATTTTAGCAAATGGCTGCAATATAACAAAGAGTGAAAAATTTAAGGGGGTCTGAATACTTTCCGTACCCACTGTATACTGTGTTAAATGTGCACTAACGCACTGAAACATACTGCGTTATATGCGCAGTAAGTCACAGAAATATACTGCGTTTAACGTGCAATAACGCACTGAATTATACTGCAGTAAACCTGCCCTGACAGAATAAAATGACACTAATGTAAAAATGAATGGTCACCACACTCACACAGTCTGAACTATTACTAGATTCAAACTAAAGTAACACTAAAGTAAAAATGAATGGTCACTACACTTACACTGACTGAACTATCACTAGATTCACACTGAACTGATATTCTATACTGACAATAGAATCAGAATTGTACACTATAGCAAATCAATTCTCTAGTAGCACTGAACAGAGCCCTGTTCTATCTCTCTCTCCACGCCGATATCACACTGCAAATGCCCGCTTTTGAAAGAATATTTCTATATTGGGGGATGTGAGGGGGTAAGAGCAATGACCCATGATTGGATAGAGTCATTATGACAGCATCCAATCATGGCTCTGCCAGAGCTATGTGCCCTGACTGGGCAAAGCTTTTATTGCTTTAGCCAATCAGGGCTTTCAATGCACTGTGTGGCAGCGCAGTGCATTGTGATAATTCGGTGGGCCGAACAAACGGTCGAACACCCTGATAATTCAGGTGTTTGTCGAATGGGTGAACAGCCAATGTTCGGCCCAAACTCATGCTCGGGCCAAGCCGTTTGCCCATCCCTATTCATGAGTAAAGTTGAGTAAAATGTGATGCCATTGGTGTGTGGCTATTTGTCCTTGGCAGTACATTCGGAGCACAAACTGCTCCTCTTTTGCTTGACACCCAATTGAGACAGTGTATCAAACCACAAAAAAACATGTAAAATTGATCCCTTCAAGTCACTATTACTCCAAATCATGATTCTTTCCATCAGTCTTAATCATATTTTTCTTTTGTATTAATTTCCACAAAGTTATGTCACTCCTGTGTCTCCGGTGACCCCAGAGTGGCCCTAGAATACCTGTGTCTGCCAATGAAACCAGAGCATCCTGAGTCACGTTAGTGACCTTCTAAGAAGGCAGAGCAACCCAGGGAAAACAGTGTCCGTGGGTACCGGGAAGCTTGCCAGGGGTCTGCCCAGGAAAGGGACCGCTCCAGAGGAGAGCCAGTGGACTCAATCTTGTTTTTAACATGTTTTAGGGTCCGTTCACACGGTCCGCATCTGCAGATGGAGTCTGTTCTGCTCAGCAGGGATCGCTCCGCCAATCCTCGCTGAGCAGGCGGATGACAGCTCCGTCTCCGCTCTGTGTGTGGAGACGGAGCTGTCAGATCCCCGCTGTCCTCTATGGGTGATAAAGATCACTGGAGAGCTGCTGTGGTTACCAAACACAAGAGTCCCTGGGATTACAGAAGAGCTAGGGTCACTTTAGATGCTGGGGTCACTGAAGACTCCATTGGAATCATTGGAAATGCTGGGGTTACCAAGGACAAAGGAGGTACTGGAATCAAAGGAGCTTTGGGGTTAGTAGAGATGTTGGGGTTACCAGAGACACAGGAATCACTGGTAACACAGGAGGAATTTTTACTTATGATTTTATTATTCAGTTGCCTGTACTCTTAAACTCAACTTTTATAAGATTTTGAAAGCTCAGAACTCCTTTGAATTAACACAGTAAGTTTAAAAAAGGTCATTTTTTAATTTTAGACATTGAGGTCCAATAAACAGTCCATGCTGTTATATCCGACCACGTGAATTTGTGCTAAAATGACAAATGTAAAGTACTTTTCTAAGCTTCATTTACAGTATGCATTCCTTTTCTCTTCACAAACTCTTCTTGTGAAACATATTTTGAGACTTTTTAAGACTTAATCCATCAACTGTGTTGTTTTGCTTTACACTAAAAGAGGCTGTAGCATGTTGGGTTGCAAATTCCACAACCTCCCATTGTAGGAGAGCCTTCTGTCTGAAATGACTCAGGTAGAGGGTGGAAATCATCACACACACACACTGCAAGCTGAGGGCATTATCAAATTACAGAGTACACCTATTCCTCCAGCCTACCCTCCTTTATCTAAACAAACCCACCTTCTTCCACCCTTAACCTCAGATGAACTCCAGTCTCAGGAAATGGTTCCAGAGTTTATGGGGATGGACTGCTCTAAAGATGTCATGAAGAAAATTTGGCCTGCAAGTTGCTAATTCTGAGGCAGGCCATGGTTTTGAGTGTGAGGTAAATGTGCACCCATACAAAGAAATTGAGGGTGCAGCTTCAGGCTCTAATAGGTCCTAATATGCTGACAACCATTGGGAGTGCAGGCAGGTAAAGAGCTTGTGTCACATGTTTCACTCCGCCCACAGGGCTTAGTCATGGGCAGTCCCATAACTAAGCCTTGTGGGTGGGGTGAAACATGGTGGGGGCATGGCCTAGACTAAGTCTAGGCTGAGGCTACTTCCACTCTTTTCTTGAGGGTTTTGTGTGATGTGCGTCTTCCAGGACTTCCTTTCTTTCTTCATTAAGGTAAATGTGCATCTAGGGCAGGTAAGGCTGCATTACTGCAAGAAAGATGAGCACACTTTTACAAAAAATGAAAAATAATTTTTTAAGGTAACTTTTACCCCTTACCACCGCCTCCTCCCGGCCCTTTACGAGGTTCCAAATGGTGGGAGGCGAAGGCGGGCATTCTGATCACGTGACTGATGTCACATGACCAGAAAGCTCCTGGTGCAAGCTTGTGACCCTGAGCTTTCAGATTATGTGACTGCGGCTGTATGTACGGTACCTGCCATACCGTACATAGAGCCACATAAATGCGGCCTTTTGGCACTAAAGCCCACCCACTGAGAGGCTGCATATATGCGTATAGCCACCAGGAAGAGGTTAAAGCATTTGAAATAATTATCGTTTTGTTTACAATCTGAATGGATACTATAGATTCACAGAAAGACATTAGAGGTATCCATATCCAACAGTTATCCACACGGCTTATAAATAACCTTAAAAAAACTTTAATAGGAAAATGAGGCTTGCTTAAAAATCCTATTTCTCAAGTTTAATTAACAACCATGAAGATAAAACCATTTTTCTATTATAGATATCCTAATTAATCTTTTCTCAAATTTAATGAGAGCCTCTTTCAGTTGATAAGTATAATGAGTTTGCAGCACTTTTTAATGATAAAATTACAGAGATAACCCAGGAACATATTCACCTTAATAGAATGGTTCCCCGCCCTCTATTCTAAAATACAATGCAGTATATCATGGTAGCTGTAGTATTTTTGATAAATCATTTTTGTATTTTGTGTGATTCTGTAAAAAACGCAATGGGCTGCAATCAGCCCATCTGTACCTCATAGGGGTGATATCTAAGTGTAGAACACATTTTCTCCACTTTTTCTTTGACCTTGCTCCAGCAGGGTGTGTTAGCAATATTATTCAGTGCTATGAGTGTTTTTAATGACCAAGCCAATCAGAATGCTTGGGGGGGGGGGGCTGGAGATAAATGCTGGGGGAACTGATAAATGTTTCAGACTTCTTTCTCTTCCCTCGTGGACATTTGACCTGTGAGGATGTCACTATAAAAAGATCTGTCCCTTCACCTAGGCCCTAGGGCAGTGATGGCAAACCTTGGCACCCCAGATGTTTTGGAATTATATTACCCATGATGCGCATGCGCTCTGCAGTGTAGTTAAGCATCATGGGAACTATAGTTCCAAAACATCTGGGGTGCCAAGGTTTGCCATCACTGGCCTAGGGGATTGAAAGAACCAGGGACATCTCATCCTGGGAGATATTCCTTAAGATGTTGACTGCTGGAGTCAAAGATAGTTTGGCCTAGAGAAAAAAAGTTGGAAGTAGGGAAGGGCGAATGGTCTGGCCCTGAGCATGAGTTCGGGCTGAACATTTGCCTGTTCGGTCGTTCACTGAACACCCGAATTTGCATGGTGTTCACCACAATGAACACCCTGCAATACATTGAGCGCTGCACAGTGCATTCTGCACAATGATTGGGAAAAGCTTTGCCCAATCAGGACTCAGTGTAGGCTGGTTGTTAGGGAGCGGGGCTGGGAAGCCAGCCACAGCGTCCTTAAAAACCAATGAGTCATCAGCTGTCAATGGGTTTCCCTGCTGACAGCTAAATAAAAAATAAAATAAAAGTGCTAGTAAAAAAATAAGGAAAAATGACGTTCCCCCCAGTCCATTCTAGACCCTTTGGGTCAGGGGGCGGCATGATTGACGATGGATACATCGAGGGCACAATTTTTTATTTTTGAATAAAGGATTTGTTAAAAACTGCCTTGTGTTGTTTTTGCTTTTGTACACTTGGGGTACTATGTACCCGATACCCATTCACATAGGTGAGGGCAAGGATTTGGGGGCTTCCAGATTCTGATAAGCCCCCTGTTCGCAGACCCCAACAACCACAGCCCAGGGTTGTCGGGAAGAGGACCTTGTGCTTTGGGTGTGGCGGGGAGACAAAGAAAATAGGTATGTATACATTTTTTTTACACAGGTTAGTCAGCATAGGTGTTAGGAGGAGGGAGGAGACATTTTTAAGACTAATTAGGTTTAGTGTCCATTTAGAATAGTCTGTGCTCAGAAGGTACAGAAAGAGAATATGATGTTAGATGAGAGACTAAAAAGTGAGTAGAGCCGAGTTTTTTATTTGAGACCAAACATGTTTTGGGAATATCCTTATCTGTACCTCACCCTCCTTTCCATTTTTCAATGTGCAATAAACCGGTTCTTGATTTGAGCATACTAAAGTGACTGGGGCACATTCTTTTTACACCCTGAGAACCACATCCAGTATTGAATATGTCTAGGAATTAATTGCCATGTAAGAGTGCTGAGGAAATTTACAATGTAGCAGTTGATCATCTGGAAGTCTATATTTATTCAAAATCATTACCAATAGTGCTACACAAATAAAGTACGATCTCCGAAGAATGCAGTAAAAACGTACTTCTCCTGCTGCCCGCCCCACTGATCTCTGTTGTAATAATGGAAGACTGCCAGCTGAAGATACTGCAGAATCCAACACTCCTGCAAATGCCCTGTATGATCCCACACCGCAGATATGCAGCTATTTGGCCTCATGCACACAGGGTGTTTTTGCAGCTGCTTTTAGGAGTGTCAGACTTTTTTTTTTTGCAGTTTAAAAACGCCCCTCCATGTTATTTTATGGCCTCATGCACACACAGACGTTTTGAAACTGTAAGTGGCATAGGCGTTTTCAAGCTGCAAAAAAACCCCAGGGCCAGTGTGTTCTGAGGACCAGCGTTACAGCTGTAAAAACATGTTGATGGGGACAAGGGCCTCTTCCTGACAACCTTGGGCAGTGGTTGTGGGGGTCTGCGATAAGGGGGCTTATCGGAATCTGGATGCCCCCTGTAACAAGGGGGCCAGCCCCCCAGATCCTGGCCTCCCCACATGTGAATGGGTATGGGGTACATTGTAACCCTACCCATTCACCCCAAAAAAAGGCAGTGTAGTGTAAATAATGACAAGAAACGGTTTTGAGAAGAAGTCCTTTGTTAAAAATCTTCCTCTGATCGTCTCCCTCTGGTCTTCTCCCTCAGGTCTTCTTCCTCCGATCTTCTCCCTCAGGTCTTCTTCCTGTGGTCTTCTCCTCTGCCAATCCAAAGGGCCTGGTATGGAACCTGGGGGGGGGGGGACACCCACGATGCATTTTGGCGTGGCGTTCCCCCTCAAGATCCTCAGAGCGCAAGTCACACCACAAGTCGGATCATCATGATCTGACTTGGATGCGACTTCTATTCAAGTCAATGGGCTTAAAGCCGTATCAAAGACAGCTCATAGGCAACCATTGATTTTGAATAGAGGCAGGAAATTGCTGCTAAGAGCTAATGCGGCTAAACGTGCATTAACGCCAACGGAAAAAGCTACTAAAAGCATGTTTTTACAGTCGCTTTTTCCTGGCATTGGCAGTGGCTCTGCAGCTCATTTTTTCTAATGCCCTGTGTGCAGGAGGCCTTTGGATGAAGACTTAGGAGTGCCTAGGCCAAGGCACAAAAAATTCACTTCTGTTTTTCAGGAGGAATTAAAGATTTTTCATGGTACTGCTTAGGAACAATTATTTCTACATGTCCCCTATAATATAGCAAACCTTCATTTTGTTTAGCTCCAATCCACTGTAAGTTCCCTTTAAGAGAGATTTTTACAATTATCTGTCTGCATATCTGTAATCCTAAAAAGTTGTCCCTAGATAGTACCATTTGTCAAAGTGAGGACAGAGACAGGAACCTTTTTATAAAACAGGCATTGTCACCTTCCAACTAAGGTGCTTACTATTCTCTATTATCCACTTGCCGACTGGGCACTTTCACCCCCTTCCTGCCCTGCTTTTAGCATTGTTGCAGTTTGAATGACAATTGCTTGGCCAAGCACTGCACCCAAACAAAATTGTTATCATTTTATTGAGACTAGAGCTTTCTTTTGGTGGTATTTAATTGCCACTGGGTTTTAAATTTCTTGCTAATCAAATGTAAAAAGACCGAAACATTTTTCTTGGTTTCTGTTTAAAAGTTTTGTAAATAAGTAATTTTTTACTGATGTGTACTGATGAGGAGGCACTGATGGGCACTGATATGTTGCACCGACGGACACTGATAGGCTGCACTGATGGGCACTCATAGGCTGCACTGATGGACACTTATAGGCTGCACTGATGGACAATGATAGGCTGCACTGATGGGCACTATTGAGGTGGTACAGATGGGTACTGATGAAGAAGCATTGATAGGCAGCACTGATGGGCACTGACAGACATCACTGTAGGGCAGCACTGGTGGCCACTGATTGGCAGCACTGTTGGGGCTGCATTGCTAATCAGTCAAACACCCTTGCGAGCAACCTAGGGCTTATCAATGCTTTATCACCTGATGTTAGCAGCAGCAGGCACTTCTCACACTCCCATACTCTGTGCAAAGTATTTGCAATTCAATCAATGTGCTGCACTTCTAAACTAACCTTAAAAACTCCTTTTAAACAGATACTACATATCACTCTATAATACACATATAACATCACGTGCACATCAAGTGCTTATGTAGTAAATCCATGTGTGCAAATAACAAAACAAAAAAAATAAAAAAATATATAAAAAAATATATACAATATTGTCAACTACTTATCTCACATTAAATCACAACAATCCCAATATCAGAGTTCATAAATAAAGTGACAAGCGAGTATATATGAACCATTCAGCCCTTGTTACATGGTATATCCTCAAAAGAAAAAATGTAATAAACAAAAAATTGAAAAATCAGTTCAATTTAAATTGTTGTGTATGTGGTCAACACTCATTCTGATGAAGACACGTGGTCCCTTGTGTCATCACGCGTAGGGGAGGGGCAAGGACGGAAGGAGCGCTTCGCTACCCTTTGGTGAGACTGTCGGCTGCCGGTACACACTGAAGGTACATACTGCAGGCAGACGTAAACGGCGTCTCCCGCTATACCACCACAATATTATCGTTTCTGGATGGATTGTTTTTACTGCTATGACCATTTGAAGGTGCATGTTGTGCACCACAACATGTGAGTGAGATTATCTACCTTTTATTTAATAAAAATCAGTTTTAAGGATTTCATGCACTATTGTGAGTTCTCTGTTTATATATGATGTTGCATTGAGTGATACGGCATACCAGCCTTGGTTATCTTGGATGAGAGGAGCCATAAGGATCCGGATGGATGTTCACTAGGATCTCTTATATATACGCTTTATTGTATATATTTAAAGGTGAGCACCCATTCATAAGGGGGTGCACGGTTGCTGTTTGCTGTGTCATTCTGGTCACTCACCACTGAGAAGCACTAGCCATCTGCAATTGGCTCATTCACTATTTTAGGACTGCATGTTTTTCAGCACTATTATTCACGTGGACTCATTATTGGACTTTCTTTTGCAATATTTGCACATTCATACAGTTTGCACATTTTATATATTGTGTATATAATTTATACTGGCACAATTACTGCATTTGCATTTTATTAGTTTGACACTATTGCATATTTATTGTTTGATATTTATCAGATTTATGCTTGATTACAATTTTATGGCACTGATTATTTATATACATTTTTTCACGGATTGTTAGTCTTAACTATTTAATGTATTTAATTTTTGCGCAGCACTATTAATTTATTTGATTTGCTTACACTGTTATGATAAGTGGAGTGTCTGCAGCAATTTGCTTATTCATCTATCACTATGAGGTTGCTCGCAGGATTCTCTCTTTTTTTTTTTCTTCACCCTGGTAAGGATGTTCTATCTCCCTTTAATCCTCTTTGGCTGTGGTGATGTCTCTTACCATAGGATTCATGTATGCAAAAAAAAAAAAAAAAAAAAAACTCCCATAGTGCTTATATCATTTAAAACCAACACTTTATTAAATGTCAACAAATCACTACTCACATATTCACGGTGCTTGTAGTGCACCACTGTGACTTTGCTTGATATATCAATGCAGTATGTTGCCTCCGTGACACCACTTTTGGTTCAGCGCTGTCAGAATCTGTCACGTAACTGATCGGAGACTGAAATGATGAGGCAGGCCTCTCTTGTAACTCCAGCCCAGGTCCCGCTGAAGGTGGAACAGAGGGTACCGAGGAACAAGAGGAACACGAGTGCCTGCAGGTGGTGATAGGAGTGCTTGCAGGAGGAGATGCAGACCCTGACAGTCTGGCAGAACATCAGGTCAGGAACAGTAGCTGATCTAGCTGAAGTTAAAGGGGCACTCCATACAGGCTGTGGGTTCCAGATGCAAAGCTTGTCAGAGCTTCCAGCAGACTTGAGACAGGAACTTGCTATGATGAGCAGAGCTGATACAGATGACAGCCAGGATAGCCACTTTAACCAGATGTGTGAGTAGAGCCAGGAACAGCAGCTTGGCCCCGAGGTCAGCAGCAGGCGGGCAGAAAGGTACTGAGACGTGGTCAAGAATGAAGCCGGGGTCAGGAACTGGTGACAGAGCAAAGACAGGATCCAAGTTTAGGTCAGAGGCAAGCCGAGTCAGCAACAAGGGGACAAGCAGAGTAATAGCAGGACACAGGGAACAGCTGAAAGACCAGTCAGCACTGGAGCATGAGCAGGAACCCCTTTAAATAGTTCGCCTGGTGCCAACATGCAATGCTTGTGTGCACCTGTGCACATTCCTGTATGCATGCACATCATTCTGCTGAGATTCCTGTGCGCATGCGCATTTTTATTAGCCATTCTTCGTTCATGCATATTTCTATTACCCAAACATCTGGTAGTCATTCTCTGAAAAAAATCCCAGCTAGCAAGCTGGGTGCACAGCTGGTTTAACACAGTCCTGTGCTCAGTCAGCTATAGCAGAGGGCAAGGGAGACAATAGGGGTATAAGAGACCCCAGATGTCTCCATGAAGAGAACTATCACCTGCCAGTGCTATCACATAGGGGCCTGCTAGCCCCTATGTAATAAAGGTATGAAAAAAAAAAATATATATATATATATAATGAAATATATAAAAATAATACAAATAAATTAAAAGCACCTCCATGGCCCCACCTACACATGTGAAACAAATATGGGTTTTGAGTCCTAAGGTGTATGTAATTGGTGACTGTGCCACACATTATATATTGCTACAAATGTCAGAATGAGAGCAACAATTCTTGGTTCCTCATTTACATTAAACTCTAAACTGATGACCTGTAAGAGCATTAAAAGCACTGCCTATTTATAATTTTTGGTACTATACATTTTTGCCTTTTTTTGTGGTGCACACAGCTTTGAGGCCTGATGGATTTGGTAAAATTATTTTATTGTATATTTTCCTGAAAATATAGATTTTGCAAAAAAAAAAAAATCACAACTACCAGAATTTTATTCAACAGGGCCTCTGAACAAAATATATTCTGGGGGTTTTAAATAGATTTCTAGCCAAAAATGCAGATATTACCATGTGTGTGAAAAAAAAAACATTGTTCTAGAAGGGAAATGGTTAAAGAAGAGGCTCTGTTTCTTTTTACTAACAGTGAAGCATATAACAAGATGCATTGATTTTGAATCCAGTAGTCGTTTTTCACAGTGATCTCATTTTTAGGACACATATTAGTAATGTCTGCAAAATGTTTTGCTATCATTTTTGTTTCCAAGGTCTGTGACATCCTCTTTATTGCTGACAATGAGACATTGATACATGCTTTGCGTCATCCACCTTAAACCATTGTAATGGTCAAGCTGTGTAGAATACATTTCCAAGCGTAGAATGTCGATGAAAGAATTCTCCCTCATGTTGAAAAGACTATCAGATTACATTTTAAACCCCTTTATTGTTTGCACATATATTTTAGAAAGAATACTCTATGTGCTGCACTGAAAACTACATAAAATCTATACAAATGTCAGATAAAGCATTGCAATAAAAATCTAAAAAATGTACAATATGTGTGTATGAAAGCGACAACAATCATTTATGGAAAAAAAACTCATATGGTACTTAAAACAACTCATATGTTACCCACAAAAATATTTAAATAAGGTCCACAGGAACATATAGTCTCAAGTGAAGAAAAACATAAATCCATAGTGCTCACCGGTAAAAACATTTTTTTAAAATTTTAAAAATGCACTCACATGTAAGGCAAAGCCAAGCAGGGGCCTCTGAATGGCCTCAGCCAGTATGAGATTCAATGCCCTCCAGGAAGGGGATGAACAAATACCACTACACTACGACAAGGATCCCTCCAATCCTCATGCTGTCTATCAGATATCAAGTGTTGGAGGCCAATGGAGAGAGGGCTTCCCTTGCAGCTAAGTTCCAAACTCCCCTGGAGATGAGACAGAAGGAGTTAGGCCCAAAGTCGCACAGGTCGCCTGCAGAGTTGCTTGCAGAAAGGGTTCAGGGATACCGCTGTTGTGCTGCGGGGCTACTGCAGGCAGGTGGCACCTGTGAGCTGTAGCAGTTACTTAGGATTGCTGAGACAGAGGGTAGATGATTCAAGCCAAGGTTCGGTGCCAGGTGAGTAGCAGTGGAGACAAAGTCGAGTGTTAACCAAAGTCTGGACAGGTAGCAGGCAGAGGAGATCCGTTAAACAAGCCGAGGTCAAAGTCAGGAAGTGTAACGCTCCTGCGTTTTATGTATAATGTGGATTTACAGCTGCAGAAATATTCCACTTCAGTAGTCATGTAGAGAAACGCTGAGACACCAATCCCAACTCCCAAGACTCATCATGTGTGGATAGTCTCAATTCAGCAAGTAAATACACACACTCAATAAGATATTCCTAGAGTGACTTATATGTATAGTAATATAGTGATGATAGGCTGAAGAGACAGGTTGGGTAGAGATGGTAGATGACAGACACTTGAAAGGAATGTTCTTGAAAGTAAGATAGTAGCAGATGGGATGCAGATAGGTTTAGCAATCATGTATGGTAGCAGATGATAGAGTAGCAGGTGAACATACAGGATAGACCAACCCAGTGCAAGAGCAGATGGTATTAGGCTCAAGAGCTAGCAATCTTAGTTAGTGCAGATGTAGTAATAGTCCTTAGTATGCAGAGCTAGATAGTGTAAGCTTTAGTATGAAGGTTATAGAGGTTTCCCCTGTGGGGTACTTATCACTAGTAGCAATGTAGTAGAGGAGAGGTTCGGCAAGAGCGGATGATCCGGTAACGGGATACAGGGATCAGCAGCGTGGTTCCGATAGCGAGGTATGCTTGCAAGCATGAGAGCTTCAAGGCAGATTATGCGGCGTTGAACGAACATGTGAGTGAGACCGCCGGAGGTTGAAATAGCCGCTCCAGCGGCGCTCAGTGATGACAGCATCGGTCTTAAAGGTGTATGCGCACCTTACCAAAAGAGAATGGTGGGGCGCATACACTTAGGAAAAGTGGAATTAGGGTACCAAAGGTACCAGAACATTACAGTACCCCCCCCCCCCCCTTAAGGCCAGCTCCTGAAGGCCTCTGGAGCTGGTTTGTCTGGGTACTTCGCATGAAAGTTGCGGATTAATCTAGGGGCATGTATGTCAGAGGTGTTTAGCCAGGTGTCGTCTTGGGGCCCATAGTTCTTCCATCAAACTAAGTATTGAAGTTTTCTTCTGTGGATACAAGAATCCAGAATCTCTTTTATCTCATATTCTTCTCCACCTTCAACTTGTACAGGAGGAGGAAGTGGGATAGTAGGCCTTATTCCTTGGTCAGGAACATGGGGCTTCAGTAGCGACACATGGAAAATGGGATGTATTTTGAGGTCTATTGGCAATGTAAGCTGTACTGCAGCTTTTCCAATAAGTTTCTTGATTGGGAAAGGTCCCAAGAAGAGAGGTCCAAGCTTTTTGCTAGGGATTTTCAGTCTTAAATTTTTTGTTGAGAGCCAAACGAGGTCCCCAATAGCATACTGAGGAGAAGGTCTTCTGCGAAGATCATAGTATTTCTTTTGTTGACTGTGAGCGTGTGCAATGGTAGTATTAAGCAAACCCAGAGAGTCCTTTATTTGGGTAAGATAGTCTGAGGCTACTGGGTTATTTGAAGGAACGATGCGTGGTGGAAGAATAGAGGGATGAAACCCATAGTTCAAGTAGAACGGACTCTGCTTGGTCGTACTGTGGGTTGCGTTGTTGTAGGCAAATTCTGCCAGAGGGAGAAGATCCACCCAATCATCCTGTTGGTAAGAAGTGTAACAACGTAAATATTGCTCGATGCATTGGTTGACTCTTTCAGTCTGTCCGTTGGTCTGCGGATGGTAAGGAGAAGTGAGCTTCCGCTCAATTCGTAGTATGTGACATAGTTCTTGCCAGAACTTGGAAATAAATTGTGATCCACAGTCAGACAGAAGAGTTTTTGGGATACCATGTAACTTAAAGACATGTTTCATCAGGAGTTCTGCCGTTTGTTTGGACGAAGGTAGTCTGCGAATAGCAATGAAATGTGCCATCTTTGTCAGATGGTCCACTGACACCAAGATGGTATTAAATCCTTTGGAAGGAGGTAGTTCTACTATAAAGTCCAAGGGCACAACTTCCCATGGAGTTTGGGGTATTGGTAGACTGCATAGTAGACCGGATGGTCTCGTAGTGTCAATTTTGGACCTGGCACAGACATTGCATGAAGAGACGAATTTTTGTATAGATGTTTTCATGTCAGGCCACCAGAATTGTCTGGTAATCAGATTAAGAGTCTTTGTCATACCCATATGTCCTGCCATAGGCACATCATGCGATAATTCCAAGATCTTGGTGCGCATGGTAGGTGGTATGTAAAGTTTGTCGTTGTAGTAGAGGAAGCCTTCTGCATCGGTATTTAGTTGTGGTGGGGGTGAATCCAAACCTATACCATGCAAAACCTCTTCCTTCAAAGAACGGACAACTCCAATAATACGCTTGTGAGGTATTATAGGAACGGAAGGGATTTCGAAGTAGTTTTCTTCAGTTAGTCGTGATAGTGCATCCGCCTTTTTGTTCTTATCTGCAGGTGTGTAGGTCACTAGGAAGTTAAACCTAAGAAAGAATAGTGACCATCGTACCTGTCGGTGAGAGAGAGTTTTGTTAGTCTGAAGATATTGAAGATTTTTATGGTCCGTGTATATAAGTATTGGTAATCGGGTGCCTTCGAGTAGATGTCGCCAATTCTCCAGAGCCAATTTTATAGCAAGCAGTTCCTTTTCACCCACGGGGTAATTTACCTCTGGACTGCTTAAGGATTTAGAAAAGAAGACGACTGGATGGAGTGGTGAAGTGTTAGTTGGTCGTTGGGAGAGTAGGCAGGTGGTAATACGTACGGTGACACAGAGGGCTTGGACAGCCCAGGACCCTGGGTCCATTTAACTGAAATATATGTCTATATAGGTCCTATTTCCCTGCCTGGAGCACCTGTTAGTTTGAGGAGAGGTCAACCCTGCTGCCACCTAGGACAAGTAGATTGGGGATACATTCCCTACAAACTGCATAGAGGTCTCTAAAACCTGGCTCAAATGAGTGCAATATTGACACTAAATGGAATGTACCTGAGGGTCATTGCATATATGGATAAACAATCCAGGAAGAGGACAATTATCTGCTAAGGGGCAATTACACCCCAAGAGGCTAAGATTGGAGCTATTTATAGCAGCCTTGACCTTGATGATACAACTACAATCCAACACATCGGATATAATACAAAAGTGTTTTACGTGACACCTATATAAATTCTGTATGGTAAATATGGAGATATTATCTTCCGAACATTATATGTACCGCCACAGCCCTGCCGCCCACACAAGTCACTGTTAAAAAGGAAACATCGGTCTGTTAGGGTCTCTCAGGCCCTGAGGAAGCCTTAAGCGAAACGCGTCGGCTTGCTGGGGACCTATCGTGACCGAATCCAGCTTGAGACCTACCTTCCACCTATACAGGCTTTGTTTTTTCTGCTTCTAAACCCTTATGGGATATGTTTCTATAATTACAGTGACACTATATTTTAATCATTGTATGTTGTAATTGTTCGTTAATATACATGCATGGTCATCCATGCTTGTTTTTTATATTTTGAGAAACCAATAAAATGTATTTTTGATTTTACTACTGGTTCTACTTTCTGATCCTTCCACTCCCACAGGCCCGTAAAGCCCCGTCTTTCTCTGTCCCAAAATTTGTTTTTGAACCTTCAATAGGGGTAAGGGCCAATTTGGCACGGTAACTTTTCTGTCTACAGTATTGCTCCTACTGCCATGTTTGACGCATCTACTTCCAGAATGTATTGGAGGGATGGGTCTGGATGGCGTAGTATGGGAGCAGAAGTAAACCTTGTCTTTAACAGGTGAAAAGCTTTATTTGCTTCATCTGACCATTTGAATGGTCTCTTAATGCTAGTGAGCTGTGTGAGGGGTCTCACAATGGCAGAGAAGTTCCTGATGAATTTCCTGTAGAAATTAGAAAATCCAAGGAATCGCTGTAGCGCCTTGCGGGTGGTTGGTGTAGGCCAATCCTGAATGCAGGATATCTTACTCATGTCCATCTTGATTCCTGTTTTGGATATGATGTAGCCTAGAAACAGTACCTCTTCTTTATGAAACAAGCATTTTTTCAGTTTCACGTATAGGTTGTGTGCAAGCAATCTCGATAATACTAGTTTTACATGTCTTATGTGTTCAGACAAGGATCGTGAATATATAAGTATATCGTCCAGATATACCACAACACAGACATCTAGTAAGTCTCTAAAAATATTGTTTATAAATCGTTGAAAGGCTGCAGGGGCGTTGCATAGCCCGAATGGCATTACAAGATATTCGAACAATCCGTATCTGGTTCTGAATGCAGTCTTCCACTCGTGTCCATCACGGATTCGAATGAGATTGTATGCCCCTTTCAGGTCCAATTTTGAAAAATAGGTAGCTCCACGCACCTGCTCAATGAGCTCAAGGATAAGCGGTAGAGGATAGCGATCTTTTATTGTAATAGCATTCAATTGCCTATAGTCGAAGATAGGCCTGAGACTTGAGTCCTTATTGCGGACAAAAAAAGAGTCCTGCTGCTGTGGAAGAAGTGGAAGGTCTAATAAAACCTTTTTTCAAATTCTCATCCAAATATTCTTTGAGATGGGAAAGTTCATCCTGTGAAAGTGGATAAACATGACCGAACGGCAATTTGCTATTTGGGAGTAGATCAATACTACAATCATAGTCTCGATGGGGAGGTAGTGCTTGAGCATTTTTCTCAAGAAAAACCTCAGAGAGATCCTGATAACATAGTGGTGCAATCTCATCTGTCACCACAGACAGGATCTTCCCGGAAGACGGGAGGTTACACGTACCCTCGCAATAGCAAGAGAGGAAGGCCAGGGTCCGTTCCTTCCAATCTATGGTTGGTTGATGTGTGTGTAACCAGGGAAGTCCCAAAACAATGGGAAAGTGGGGTGAAGGTATTAGATCGAAGGTAGTGGTCTCCATATGAGACCCGTTAGTAGTGACTAGGAGTGCCTGTGTCTGATCAGTGATCGGACCAGAGGATAAAGGAACACCGTTAATAAGACTCACTGAGACAGGTTTAGGTTTAGAAATAATAGGGACTTTATTTAAAGCAGCAAAACGTATGTCAATATAATTTCCACAAGATCCTGTGTCAATCATGGCCTTAGTAGTAATCCTGTTCTGGTCCCACTGTAATGTTAAGCAAACAAAAAGGTAAGGGTTAGTAATTGAAGTTGTCAATCCCCCTAGGAGGACATGTGAACACTCACCCTTCTTTTTGTAGACTAGGGGACAGACGTTTATCTTGTGATCCGGGGATGCACAGTACAAGCAGAGATTACCAGATCGTCTTCTGGCTCTTTCCACAGTTGATAGAGGTGGGCGTATGGTTCCTACCTCCATAGGAGTGGGGTCATCGGCCGAAATCCGAGAAGAACTGGATAATGGCATTCCCATTTTTTCAGCCTTTCTTTCTCGTAGTCTTCTATCTATGGTGATACTGAGTTGTATCAATGCATCCAGGGTTTTTGGCAGATCCGCTCGGGCGAGCTCGTCTTTAACGGCCTCTGATAGGCCAAGCCTAAATTGAGTTTTCAGAGATGCATCATTCCATTCTGAATCAAGGGTCCATCTCTTGAATTCTGCGACAAAGTCTTCCACAGGTCTCCTACGTTGTTTCAAGGACCTTAATTGAAGATCGGCAGTACTCTGCCTATTGGGATCATCATATAGGCTAGTAAGTTCTGCTAGAAATAAGGCATAGGATTTGAGAAGCTGATCGTTTTTCTCAAAAAGAGAGTCTGCCCAGGCCCGAGCATCGCCTGTTAGGTAAGAAATAATAGTACAAACCTTAATGTGATCAGTAAGGTAGGTACGGGGTTTTAGCAAGAAAAGTAACTCACATGCGTTTTTAAATTCGCGAAATTTTTTACGATCGCCTGTAAATACCAAAGGAGGATTTATTTTGGGTTCAGGGGACTGAGCAGTGGTAAGTTGTGTCAGTCTGGTTACCTGCTGCGTCAGAGCCTGATTTTCTTCTCTTAATTCAGCAAGTGCGTGTATTAACGCAGTTACTTGCTGTTTTAATTGTGTCACCTGAGTGGTTATTTCTGCTGAATCCATTTGAGGTTCGTTCAATCTGTAACGCTCCTGCGTTTTATGTATAATGTGGATTTACAGCTGCAGAAATATTCCACTTCAGTAGTCATGTAGAGAAACGCTGAGACACCAATCCCAACTCCCAAGACTCATCATGTGTGGATAGTCTCAATTCAGCAAGTAAATACACACACTCAATAAGATATTCCTAGAGTGACTTATATGTATAGTAATATAGTGATGATAGGCTGAAGAGACAGGTTGGGTAGAGATGGTAGATGACAGACACTTGAAAGGAATGTTCTTGAAAGTAAGATAGTAGCAGATGGGATGCAGATAGGTTTAGCAATCATGTATGGTAGCAGATGATAGAGTAGCAGGTGAACATACAGGATAGACCAACCCAGTGCAAGAGCAGATGGTATTAGGCTCAAGAGCTAGCAATCTTAGTTAGTGCAGATGTAGTAATAGTCCTTAGTATGCAGAGCTAGATAGTGTAAGCTTTAGTATGAAGGTTATAGAGGTTTCCCCTGTGGGGTACTTATCACTAGTAGCAATGTAGTAGAGGAGAGGTTCGGCAAGAGCGGATGATCCGGTAACGGGATACAGGGATCAGCAGCGTGGTTCCGATAGCGAGGTATGCTTGCAAGCATGAGAGCTTCAAGGCAGATTATGCGGCGTTGAACGAACATGTGAGTGAGACCGCCGGAGGTTGAAATAGCCGCTCCAGCGGCGCTCAGTGATGACAGCATCGGTCTTAAAGGTGTATGCGCACCTTACCAAAAGAGAATGGTGGGGCGCATACACTTAGGAAAAGTGGAATTAGGGTACCAAAGGTACCAGAACATTACAGGAAGCGAGCCGGAGACAGAGGTGTAACAAGCACTTAGAGAAGGGCTGACTCCCTTATAAAGGCCCAGGTGAGGGGCTGACGGAGATGCTGGGTCCTAGAGCCCTTCTCCTGTTCTGACGGATCCTGGGTCCTAGAGCCCTCCTGCTTTTGGTGCCCTGACACTGTCACTTCAATCCAGAATTGCTGTAGCTCCACCCAATCTGAGCTCACTGCATAAGGGCTGGATGGATTCCTGTATTAGCACAGTAATATTTGTTCATATACCTCCTGGACAGCATTGAATATCAAACTGACCATTCAAAAGTGCCTGTCTGGTTTTACCCTACATGTGAGTGAATTTTTGTAATTTTAATAAGGTGTTGTTTTAGTGGTGAGCACTATGATGTGCTTCTCTTCCTTTTGAGATTGAAAGATGGATATCCCTTGTGGTTTATTTCATCAAGTAATGTGGCTGGGAAGCTGGGTCTTGAGGTTCCTCTATTTGCATTCACAAACTTAGAAGCACAAAAAACACACTGCGCAAAGACAATGCGGGTGGTGTGATTGATGGTGCAATGTCTGTATAGAAAGTCTACTTTGCCCCAGCAGTCAATTATAAGGACAATCTAGAGCCACATACTATATAATACAGCCATAATTGCAAAAATATACAGTGCTGGGGATGTCATGCTTGACCGGAAGTGTTTCACCGCTGGACCAGAAGTGTTCAGGCGGCCATGTTTTCAGAGTTCTTAGCACCAGTGAACATTAGTAAACGTCCAGGGTCTCTAAGATGACATGTTTCTTGCCGACCGCAATATATATACACAATATATGGTGCAGTTTGCAAGTGGTTTAGAGGAATTATGGCTGAAGATAACAGCCATAAACCCAGTATTGCTTTTTTTTTTTTTCTGGCGGCTGGTTTTCTCTTTAAAGCGTTCTGAGCGGCTCATGAACCACTGGAACGCTTTCAGAAGCGGTGCTTGCTGGTGTCACTTGGGCTTACTGTTCCTGCCGACTTGCCCGCTAAATGATCAGACGGTGCCATGGCTGGTCACACAGGCATTTAAAGAGATCCACTTTGATTGACTCTATGGCCTTGGACGACCAGAACGACGTCATGACGTCACTTCCAGTCCAGGGTGGAAGTAAACAATTTTTTTTATTGCAAAAGCTGAAAAAAAAATTTCTTTTGCTTATAAAGGTCTTTTTGACCCCACATTTATTCATAAAGAGGACCTGTCAACCTTATTTCTATCTGTCACGAATGACAGAGAAGATGGAGGCCGTAATCTCTACGGGGATACGTCAGTGACCCAGGAAGGAAGGAAGACCAATGGCCACCGACACATATAAAATCCAGGACTCCTGGGCGAAAAGCTCCTCCATGGATCCCGGTGTATGCAGGCCCCATAGGGCCTACTTGTGCCGGACAGGAGCAAAAGAAAGAAAGCAGGAGGGGACAAGTCTCAGAAAAAAATATGAAAAAACATTCGGACATCCCTCACAGATTCACAGTGTAAAATATAAAACAGAGGAATATTAACATACCTATTAGATTTAAGATTATGATGATTTTTGGATTCAGATAGAGTCCTAATAGGATGTGAAATTTTTGGTCAGTGGAAGTAACTTTCTCTGTTATAATTAATTATATGTAAATGAAGAATTTGAATTACTGATTGTTCAATGTGTTGCAGAAGTGGGGACCTTGCCCCTGAAGAAGAACCTAAATTTGTATAAAGTGTTTGAAACGCGTTGGACATTCCCTCTTCTTGCAGACCCCTCTGATCCTATCATTCAAGATTTTTTCCCTGGGGGAATTTTTCTCAAATGGGTGAAAAACTATACTACCTCAAAAAATGTTATTGAACTGTGAATTCAACCTTTACGTCTATGATGTGGATATTATGTATGTCTCTTTTTTTCTATGAATTAAATAAAATACAAATTTTTTTAATATATGTTATTGATTTTTGCCCCTAAAATCCCAAACTTAGAGGAGGTGATTTACACTTTTAAAGTATTTATAGGATATACAAGTTGGAGCAGATTGAAGATGTTCTCTGGGTCCTGGTGCCTGTCAACATGCTATATTGACCTTTGGGATGAGAGTCAGTTTCTGAAGGTGAATGTTCACCCTCTAGAGCAGGAATCTGCAAACTACGGCCCCCCAGCTGTTACAGAAACACACGCCCCATAAGGCATTGTAAAACTCTTTCACCGACATGACTAGGCATGATGGTAATTGTAGTTCCTGGACCACTGGACGACCAAAGTTTGGAGACCCCTGCTCTAGAGGAAGGTAGAGTATTGCATCTTTGTACTTGGAGCACACTGTCGTTGATGAAGCGTAATTTTGTGCTGCTGGGATTTGAGGTTTTCTTCACTTTATTTGAATAGTTTTTTCAACAATTTATTTAACAATATATCAGTTATGTTTCAATAAATGATTGTTGTCCCATTTATACACACATAATGCATATTTATGATGGAGATTTTTATTTCAATGCTTTATTTGTAGAAATCTTTATGTAGTTCACAGCACATTTTGTTACACATTCTTTGATGATTCAGGGTGTATGCAGCTATAGATCGGAATACCTAGGGTGCTATAAACAAAAAAAGAGCAACAATTCTGAAAAAAAAAAGAACAATATTTTTCACTTTCTGCTATGTAACATTCCCAGAAAAAGAATTTAATAATCTAATTTTTTCATCCTTATAGGCCAATTTGTATTCTGCTACATAATTTTGGTAAAAAAAATCCCAATAAGCGTATTTTGATTGGCTTGCGCAAAAGTTATCGGGTCTACAAACTAGGGGAAAGATTTATGTCATTTTTATTTATTTTTTACTAGTAATGGCGGCGATCTGCGATTTTGTAGCAGGACTGCGACATTGCAGCGGACAGATCGGACCCTTAACTGACGTTTTTGACACTTTTGGGGAACCAGTGACATTACTACAGTAATCAGTGCTAAAAATATGCACTGTTACTGTAATAATGACACTGGCAGAGAAGGGGTTGACCCAAGGGTGATCAAAGGGTTAAGCATGAGCCTAGGGGAGTGTTTTCTAACTTACATAGTTACATAGTTAGTGAGGTAGAAAAAAGACACCAGTCCATCCAGTTCAACCTATGATGTGTGTGTGTGTTTGCTGTTAACCGTACATTGTATACCCCTGTATGTTGTGGTCTTTAAGGTGCCCATCTAATAGTTTTTTGAAACTATTGATGCTCCTTGCTGATACCACTGCTTGATGAAGAGAATTACACATCCCCAATAATCTGACAGTAAAGAATCCCCTACGTATTTTAAGGTTAAACCGTTTTTCCTCTAGTTTAAGTGAGTGGCCACGTGTCTTATTGTATTCCCTTTCTCTGAAAAGTTTGTTCCTTATGCTAGGGTCACCAGTACAGTATTTGTACATTGATATCATATCCCCCCTCAAGTGTCTCTTCTCCAGAGAGAATAAGTTCAATGCTTGTAGTCTTTCCTAATAGCTGATGTCCTCCATTCCCCTAATTATTTTTGTTGCCCTTCTCTGGACTCTCTCCAGTTCCAGCACATCCTTCCTGAGGACCGGTGCCCAGAACTTGACAGCATACTCCAGATGTGGCTGGACCAGAGTCTTGTAGAGTGGGAGAATAACCTCTTTACTTCTGGGGTGAATCCCCTTTTTTATACATGCCAGTATTCTGTTGGCTTTGCTCGCAGCGGCTTGGCATTGCATGCCACTGCCAAGCCTGTTGTCCACTTGGACCCCCAGGTCCTTTTCCATCTTAGATTCACCCAGAGGTTCCCCCCCTAGTGTGTAGCTTGTGTTCGTATTGCTGATGACCTTACATTTTTCAACATTACACCTCATCTGCCATGTAGTTGCCCACCCCATTATTTTGTTCAGGTCTACTTGTAAGGTTTCCACATCCTGCATAGAAGTTATTGGCCTGCTTAGCTTAGTATCGTCCCCAAATACCGAGATTGTGCTGGATATCCCCTCCTCTAGATCATTTATGAATAAATTAAACAGGATTGGTCCCAGGACAGAACCTTGGGGGACCCCACTTTCCACACCCGCCCAATCCGAATACTCCCCATTAATCATCACCCTCTGTACTCTCCTCTGGAGCCTGTTCTCTATCCAGGTACTCACCTTATGGTCCATACCTACCTTCCTTAGTTTGTACAGTAAGGCCTTTGCAAAGTCCAGATACACCACATTCACAGGCTTACCTTTATCTAGGTGGCAGCTCACTTCATCATAGAAGGTTAATAGATTGGTCTGGCAAGAATGAGTTTTCATGAAACCATGCTGATTACTACTAATAATACCGTTTTCATTACTAAAGTCTTGTATATAGTCCCTTAACATCCCCTCCAAAATCTTGCAGACTACAGATGTTAGGCTGACCGGCCTATAGTTACCTGGGATATATCTCGGCCCTTTTTTAAATATTGGTACCAAGTTAGCTTTTTTCCAATCAGCTGGCACCATACCCATCTGTAGACTATCCGTAAAGATCAAGAATAATGGTCTGGCTATCTCCTTGCTGAGTTTCTTAAGAACCCTCGGGTGCAAGCCATCTGGTCCCGGTGATTTATTTATGTTAAGTTTTTTCTAGTTTAGTTCTAAGTCTATCTTCTGTTAGCCATGGGAGTACTTCCTGGGGTGTATTAATTAATTTAGCATTACAACCTGGGTTAGTGTAGCCCCCCAATTCTTTTGTGAAGACTGAAGAGAAGAAATGATTTAGCACTTTTGCCTTCTCCCTGTCCTCTGTGGCCAGATTCCCTTCATTGTCTTTTATGGGGCCAATGTGTTCTGGTCTCGCTTTCTTACTATTTATATACTTAAAGATTTCTTGTGGTTTTTTTTTGTTTTTTTTACTCTCTTCCACTATATGTCTCTCATGCACTAATGTTGGAATGCTGCCCCTTGGCCTTGTATTTTTTGAAGGCCTTTTCTTTAGTATTAATATCCTTTTTTATGTTGGAGTTTAGCCACCCAAGGTTTGCTGTTGCGCTTTTAAATTATTCCCTTTTGGAATGCACTGGCCAACCCCTTTGTTTAGTATGCTCTTGAAGCACTCCCATTTTTCCTCCGTGTTCTTTGTTCCCAGGGTGTTATCTCATTTGATATTTTCTAGCAAAGAGCGCAGTTTTGGGAAATTGTCTCTTTTGAAATTCAGTGTCCTTATATTACCCTTGTGTTTCCTATTACTATGATTAATACTGAAACGAATTGACCTATGGTCACTTTTTCCGAAGTTGCCCCATATTTCTATATCCGTGAGCAGGTCTGTATTGTTGGTAATCAGTAGGTCTAGTACCGCATTGTTACTTGTCGGTGCGTTCACCATCTGACCCATAAAATTGTCCTGCAAAACATTTAGGGACTGCCGAGCCTTGGATGAATGCTCAGTCTATATCTGGATAATTAAAGTCCCCCATTATAATTACATTTCCCATCCTTGCCGCCATAGGGGAGGGACTTGTATGGGGGAGGGACTTGTAAAATGAACACAGAGACCTGTGATTCTAAATAGGAGGAACAACAGTCTGCTGTGTTTACAACAGCTGACCATCCTTCTCTCTCAGTAAGGAGCGATCGCGGGTGCCCGGCAGCAATCTTCGGCCACCGGCCCCATGGATTGGTTTCCCCGCCTTCTAATGGGGACAGGCGGGCGCCTCCAGGAAAACGCGCACGTCCCCAGGAGAGCTCCCGCGAACCCACGTACCCATACGTCGGTTCACGCAGCCGAGCCAGCCTGCCGCAGTATATCTGCGATGGGCGGTCAGCAAGTGGTTAAAGCTGATCTTCAGGCAGACAGCTAAATACACAGGTGAAATAAACATATAGGAATGGGCTTACTTGTCAAAAGTTATTTGGTCAATTTTGTGAAGTATACCTCTCTGCTGGACAGCAAAACCAGATAGGTGACACCACTTTCTCTGTTTTAGTTAAGGAATTCAGAGGTAACACTTCCATGCACATAGCCTTCTGGTTGGAGGACACAAGTGCAGTGTTCTAAAAAGAAAGCCAGCTTGTACCTGTTAGCAGAGGCTGATTGGCTTACTGTATATTACTATCCCTCCCAGTGTTGCTGTACAAGGAATAAAAAGAAGCTGACATTAAGAAAGATTCAGGTACTTCTGGTAATTGTGTGTTGAATATAACTATTTTAGAAGGCATAGAGAATTGAATTAAATTGCTTTTTTTATACCTGCCATGGAGCCAGAAATGATGAGTCTGTGTGTCTGCCAGCCGTTGTGCTGATGTGAGATCTGTATGAAGTGGGGGACAGCTGTGTGCCTTGAATATGCTTCATCACATCTGCTGTATGTGCATAGTACATCCCTCCCCAGCTAACTCACCATCTGATCACCCCCCCCCCCCACACACACACACACATTACACCCACCTGCTCACCCCCACTCCTCACTATAGGAGTTTCTAAAATTAATATTTCATTAACTCTTACATAGTGACACTAAAATCTGGTTTAAAAAGAACAAATTTGATTTCAGTGTATATTCTTCAATCAAAAAGTCCCTTCTATTGCTCTCAGCCTTTTTCTTTTGCTGCTGTTATCTGACTTTTTATTAGATGACAGGTTCGTTCATTCTCCATGGTCCTCTCTTGTTCGCTCCTAAGATGGACAATAGACTATGAGGTTTGCAGTGTGCATAGAGTAGTGCACATCATGATTGCAACTAGCATGCACTATCCATTCCAAAAAACAGAAGTGGATGAGAAAAGGAGCTCACAGAATGCCTGTTGTGAAGAGCAGTGGCTTCTTCCATGGTAGCATTCCATGAAAACCACATTTGGTCATTGTTTTTCCTATGGATTTATGAACACTTCTACAAATCCTTGTGTAAACTTGATAGCTAATTTTTCTATGATTCATCCACTGTTTTCCAAGCCACTAATCAATATTGTTTCCCATGCTAAAAATGTATAATATTATTGGGGTTTCTGTATGAAGTTTTCTATTCAGAAATGTTGAGCTTTCATAAAATAGTTGGCAATCTATTCTCTCTTACAGAGAACCTATGCTTGGACAAATGTAGGCTCCACTGCTTATGTTTCCTCCCTAAAATGATTTTGCCTGGCTGCTGTGCGTCGATGGCCTGAAACCATGTAGATCAAGAATTCTGACTTCACTTGATGCATGCTTGTTCAGAGTCAATGGCACAGAATGTATAGAAGTCAGAGGATCTGCATTACTGCCAGAGATGAAACATTTTCAAAAGAAGAAGAATGGCGGCCCGTCCATTGGGGGCTCAGGGGCGCCGCCCCCCCATCCATGCATCCGGCCCCCTAATCTACATGCAGGGCGCCGGACGCATGGATTCCAATAGGGATTTTTTTTTTGAAGCACGTGATTAGAGCTGAAGACGTCATTGTATGACGAAACCGGTAGGGGAACCGGTGTTACCGGCGTTACTAGAGATTCTCCCGACATCTATCTAGGCTGAAGTCAGGCTCCTGCTACCCATATTTACCGCACAAAGGAAGAACCTTCAGGGAATTTATGCTGATACATTGGAGTGTTATTGTGAGTGCATTTAAACTTTTTATTCAATAAATTATTGTTTTGCTTACTACACTATGAGAGGTTTCCTTGTATTTTTCGGATCGATCGTTGGCTGGCGGTGAATACCTTAATGTTCAAGCCTTGCAAGAAATACATTTTCTCAGGATTTATTCATCTGGATGGTGATTACCTGTAATAGGAGTACGCCCGGGGTCAGTGGATATCATTGGAGCTAATGTAGATCTCTGCTGTGGGGATCTGCCCCCCCTGGTAATCTGCTGCACTTTTGGGTGACTGGTGGAGGCTTTCTTATGCGATGTTACATACCGGTGATTTGGTATCATCTATCCATCCATCCATATATTGGACTGATTATTCAGGGGATTCATCCTGGTGATTGTCTCCTATCTATACTTTTGGTGGAACTCTATCTTTGCATGTGATTGTGTTCTTATGCACTTTAATAGTGATTTTTTTAACTTTGTCATGTATAGTCTTGTTTTTTAGTTGTAATTCAACAGCTTTTTTGTGCTGGCTGCTTTTGTAATTATTACCATTATTGTTTTGTAATTAAGCGCAGCAAAACATCATATATTATTCAAAAAAGGATGGGCTCGGGGAGCAGAGCACTCTGCCCCGAGTCCACCCAGTTGTATGACAATAGCGAATGAATATTCGCTATTATTGTATCACACTGATTCTCCTCACAGCCAATCAGGAAGCGGGTCGTGAGACCCCTTTCCTGATTGGCTGAAAAGAGAAGCGATTTTACTGGCCATTGGCCAGGAAGAGGGAGGAGACTCACAGCCGCTCGGGGAAGGTGCAGGTAAGGATAGGGGGAGTAGATTTGATTGGAGGTCGGCCGTCCCGCCGGGGGGTGTTGGTTTTGCCGCCCCCCCAAAAATTTTCATCAAACAATCAACAGTGGCAGCCCCCAATCCTTTACATGAGATTTAGTCTGATGGTTTATTTGAAATGGATGAATGAAAAGGTTTAACATATACCAGTGCAGATAGTTCTATCAGAAAACACACTAAGGGTCCTTTCACACGGGGCAGACCATTTTTTTGATCCGCTCCGGCACTTTTTTTTTTTTTTTTTTTTACGGACACGGATGTCCGTATGTTCGTTTATCATCCCATCTGTTTGCTAATGATAAACGGAGATAATGTATGTCAATGGGATTGCGGATGTCAGCGGATGACACCGCTGACATCCGTTTTTGTGTCCGTTACGTTTTTTTAAAACGGAAGAAAAATAGGGTTCTCTTCCGTTCCAAAAAATGGAACTGATAGGAAAGGACGCAAATCGGATGTCAGCGGATGGTCACCTGCTGACATCCGCAATCCCATTGACATGCATTATGTCCGTTTTTCATGCGCAAAAAAATGCCCGTGTGAAAGGACCCTTAGGTTTAATCAATAGAAAAACTTCCTGAATGTTTGCCAATCCTTTCTATTATTTATACAGAAATTGGAGATCTACTGTATTTATTTGTTGCTGCATACCAAGAGTAAATTATCTAAATGGACTTTATAAGAAACAGGTGCCATTGTTATTTGAATCTTTCCTACTCTAAGGTTGGCCATAAATTATACAATGTTCTTGTACAATTTTCCTTTAGTTTTACCAAAACTATATAATATAAGGTCAGACCTAAACACTTTGTATGCAATCAGACAGGCCCTCATACTACATAGTTGAAGGTAAATCTAAAGGAAATTCTATAATGGATGGCCAGTAGGGTTGAGCGAACACGGACTGTATTATTCGTGTTCGTACCGAATAATTGGTTTTTTGTTACCCGAACACGGACCCGAAAACTTTACTGTATATTAGGGTAAAAATCCGTGTTCGGTCGTTTTATTTCCGGGTTTTGTATGCATTGGCGCGCTTTTCATGGCGGGCTTTCAACAGCCAATCAACAAGCGTTTAACTGGTGTGCCTTAAGCCATCCCAGCCATGCCTACAAATGTATTAGTAGCTGTGATTGGCCATCTGAAGCATGTGACCAAGTCTTTATAAGTTCGAGCCAGCGCCGCTGCGGCGTCATTCTGCTGTGTAGTTCAGGGACAGAGCACACATTATATGTGCTGGCTGCTGATTAGGGACAGACAGGCAAAACTCATTTGTGTCCGCATAGAATTGAGGAACAGGTCGGAGTGTGTTAGGCAGGGCGAGTTGTAGGCATTTTAGGGCGAGGCTGCTGATTTTTAGGGTCAGTTTTCTACGATCGATTTTGCTGTGTGGGGGGGGTTTGCAGTGACCGATCTACGATCTTATCAATCCTTTTAGGGAGAGAGGCTGCTGATTTTTAGGGTCAGGCAGTGTGTTCTACAATCGATATTGCTGTGTGGGGTGGGGTTTGCAGTGACCGATCTTATCAATCCTTTTAGGAAGAGAGGCTGCTGATTTTTAGGGTCAGGCAGTGTGTTCTACAATCGATATTGCTGTGTGGGGTGGGGTTTGCAGTGACCGATCTTATCAATCCTTTTAGGGAGAGAGGCTGCTGATTTTTAGGGTCAGACAGTGTGTTCTACAATCGATATTGCTGTGTGGGGTGGGGTTTGCAGTGACCGATCTTATCAATCCTTTTAGGGAGAGAGGCTGCTGATTTTTAGGGTCAGACAGTGTGTTCTACAATCGATATTGCTGTGTGGGGGGGTTTGCAGTGACCGATCTTATCAATCCTTTTAGGGAGAGGCTGGAGATAGGCAGGTGTCAGTGGTCCACTTTTTTTGATCATATTTTCTATTCCGCTATTCAATAAAAACCTTTGGGTATAAACAATTACATTTCGGGATAGTCTGTGTTGGTACGTGTGAGATACACCTTTCCAAGTTTTTGGGGTTCATCTCATACTTCTGAAGATTTGAGGGTGCTGCCTGTTCCAAACTCCTCCTACTCCTCATCCTGCCTTTTAGGGGTACAAACAATAGTAATTGGGGCCTAGTGTGGTTCTGTATGTGTGAGATACATACACTTTTTTTGATCATATTTTCTATTCCGCTATTCAATAAAAACCTTTGGGTATCAATTAAATTGTGGGATAGTCTGTGTTGGTACGTGTGAGATACACCTTTCCAAGTTTTTGGGGTTCATCTCATACTTCTGAAGATTTGAGGGTGCTGCCTGTTCCAAACTCCTCCTACTCCTCATCCTGCCTTTTAGGGGTACAAACAATAGTAATTGGGGCCTAGTGTGGTTCTGTACGTGTGAGATACATACACTTTTTTTGATCATATTTTCTATTCCGCTATTCAATAAAAACCTTTGGGTATAAACAATTAAATTGCGGGATAGTCTGTGTTGGTACGTGTGAGATACACCTTTCCAAGTTTTTGGGGTTCATCTCATACTTCTGAAGATTTGAGGGTGCTGCCTGTTCCAAACTCCTCCTACTCCTCATCCTGCCTTTAGGGGTACAAAAAATAGTAATTGGGGCCTAGTGTGGTTCTGTACGTGTGAGATACATACACTTTTTTTGATCATATTTTCTATTCCGCTATTCAATAAAAACCTTTGGGTATAAACAATTAAATTGCGGGATAGTTTGTGTTGGTACGTGTGAGATACACCTTTCCAAGTTTTTGGGGTTTATCTCATACTTCTGAAGATTTGAGGGTGCTGCCTGTTCCAAACTCCTCCTACTCCTCATCCTGCCTTTTAGGGGTACAAACAAAAGTAATTGGGGCCTAGTGTGGTTCTGTACGTGTGAGATACATACACTTTTTTTGATCATATTTTCTATTCCGCTATTCAATAAAAACCTTTGGGTATAAACAATTAAATTGCGGGATAGTCTGTGTTGGTACGTGTGAGATACACCTTTCCAAGTTTTTGGGGTTCATCTCATACTTCTGAAGATTTGAGGGTGCTGCCTGTTCCAAACTCCTCCTACTCCTCATCCTGCCTTTTAGGGGTACAAACAATAGTAATTGGGGCTTAGTGTGGTTCTGTACGTGTGAGATACATACACTTTTTTTGATCATATTTTCTATTCCGCTATTCAATAAAAACCTTTGGGTATCAATTAAATTGCGGGATAGTCTGTGTTGGTACGTGTGAGATACACCTTTCCAAGTTTTTGGGGTTCATCTCATACTTTTGAAGATTTGAGGGTGCTGCCTGTTCCAAACTCCTCCTACTCCTCATCCTGCCTTTAGGGGTACAAACAATAGTAATTGGGGCCTAGTGTGGTTCTGAACGTGTGAGATACATACACTTTTTTTTGATCATATTTTCTATTCCGCTATTCAATAAAAACCTTTGGGTATCAATTAAATTGCGGGATAGTCTGTGTTGGTACGTGTGAGATACACCTTTCCAATTTTTGGGGCGCATCTCATACTGCCGAGGATTTGAGGGTGCTTCAGTCTGCCTCCTGCCTGTTCCGAACTCCTCCTACTCCTCATCCTGCCTTTAGGGTACAAAAAATTGTAATCGGGGCCTAGTTTGTGTTTGTACGTGTGAGATACACCGTTTTGTAAAATTTGTCCTATTCCGCTATTCAATATACACCCTGTTTGATTGTAAAAAATAAAATTGCGGGATAGTCTGTATCGGTACATGTGAGATACACCTTTTTAAATTTATTTGGCGCATCTCCTTCTACCGCCGAGGATTGCAGGGCGCTTCAGTTTGCCTCCTGTTCCCAACTCCTCCTACTCCTCTTCCTCATCCTGCCTTTAGGGTACAAAAAATTGTAATCGGAGCCTAGTCTGTGTTTGTACGTGTGAGATACACCGTATTATAAAATTTTTCCTATTCCGCTATTCAATATACACCCTTTTGGAGTGTAAAAAATTAAATTACGGCATAGTCTGTATCGGTACGTGTGAGATACACCTTTTAAATTTGTTTGGCACATCTCCTTCCACCGCCAAGGATTGCAGGGCGCTTCAGTTTGCCTCCTGTTACCAACTCCTCCTACTCCTCTTCCTCATCCTCCCTTTAGGGTACAAAAAATTTTAATCGGGGCCTAGTCTGTGTTTGTACGTGTGAGATACACCGTTTTTTATCCTATTCCGCTATTCAATATACACCCTTTTGGGGTAAAAAACATTAAATTGCGGCATAGTTTGCATATTTGACTGTGAGATACACCCGTGCGATACTGTTGTTGTTTTGTTCCGCTATTCAATAAACACCTTTCTAGGGCAAGATCTTAAATTACAGAAATATGAGGAGACCGTCAAATAGGGGCCTTGGCCTGGGTCGTGGTGCTGCTGGTAGAGCTCCTGTTGCAAGGAGAGGACGTGGTCGATCTGTGCCAGCTACACGCACAAGTGAAACACCTTCCTCAAGTGTTAGTAGGCGACAGAACCTGCATCAGTATTTGGTAGGGCATCATACGCCTCTAGAAGTGATGAGGCCAGAACACGTAGAGGCGATAGTAGATTGGTTTGCTGCTGACACTGCCTCCAGTTCCTTCACATTGTCTCCCACCCAGTCTACTGCAGAAAGGTCAGAGTTGGCACCTGCAGCCGATGTCCAACCGTCTTTCACCTCACCCCCTTGCAAATCAGGCAAGCAGTCTGAGCCCCAAGCCATACAGCAGTCTCTTGTTCTTTTTGAGGACTCTGTCAGCAGGGTTTCCCAGGGCCATCCACCTAGCCCTGCCCCAGAAGTGGAAGAGATTGAGTGCAGCGATGCCCAACCACTTATTTCTCAAGATGAGTACATGCAAGGACCATCGCAGCACGTCTCAGATGATGACGAAACGCAGGTGCCAACTGCTGCGGCGTTCAGAATTGTGAAGACCGACAAGGAGGGCAGGGGTGAAGACTGGGTGGAAGATGATGTGGAGGACGATGAGGTCCTCGACCCCACATGGAATGAAGGTCATGCAGGTGACCTGAGTAGTTTGGAGGAAGAGGCGGTGGTCGCACAGTGCCAACAGCACAGCAGAAGAGGGAGCAGGGTGCAGAAGCAGAGCAGCCGTGCCCTAGACACTACGCCTGCTACTGCCCAACGCAGCAAGGGAACGAGCGCACCAAAGCCAGCTCAAAGGAGTTCTCTAGCGTGGAAGTTCTTTAGAAAATGTGCTGATGACAGGACACGAGTGGTTTGCACCCTGTGCAATCAGAGCCTGAAGCGAGGCATAAACCTTCTCAACCTGAGCACAACCTGCATGATCAGGCATCTAAGTGCAAAGCACGAGCTGCAGTGGAGTAGACACCTTCAAGAAACGTCTCTGGCTCATCCTGCTTCCTCTTCTGCTGCAGTCTCGGCAGCTCCAGCCACATCTGTAGTGATACCGGCACCTGCCACCCCGCAAACAGATGATCTGTCAGCAACACCACCACCTGGGTCACCAACCATCTCCACAATGTCCCATGGAAGCGTTCAGCTTTCCATCTCCCAAACACTTGAGAGGAAGAGGAAGTACCCCCCTACCCACCCGTGATCCCTGGCCCTGAATGCCAGCATTTCAAAATTCTTGGCCTTTGAAATGCTGTCATTCCGTCTGGTGGAGACGCACAGTTTTAAAAACCTTATGTCGGTGGCTGTCCCACAGTACGTCGTGCCCAGCCGCCACTACTTTTCCAGGCAAGCCATCCCTTCCCTGCACAACCAAGTGGGGGAAAAAATCAGGTGTGCACTGCGCAACGCCATCTGTGCCAAGGTCCACCTAACTACCGATACGTGGACCAGTAAGCACGGTCAGGGGCGTTATATCTCCCTAACGGCACACTGGGTAAATGCAGTGGCGGATGGGCCTGAGGCGGATAGCAATTTGGCGCATGTCCTTCCACCACCGAGGATTGCAGGGCGCTTCAGTTTGCCTCCTGTTCCTAACTCCTCCTACTCCGCTTCCTCATCCTCTACCGCCTCCTCATCCGGACAGCGTAACACCTTCACCACCAACTTCAGCACGGCCAGGGGTAAACGACAGCAGGCAGTTTTAAAACTTGCCTGTTTGGGGGAAAAACCACACACCGCGCAGGAGTTGTGGAGGAGCATGGAACAGCAGACAAATGAGTGGTTGCTGCCAGCGAGCCTCAAGCCCGGCCTGGTGGTGTGCGATAACGGGCGAAATCTCATAGCAGCTCTGGGCCTAGCCGGTTTGACGCACATCCCTTGCCTGGCGCATGTGCTGAATTTGGTGGTGCAGAGGTTCCTTAAAAACTACCCCGATATGTCAGAGCTGCTGCAGAAAGTGTGGGCCGTCTGTGCGCACTTTCGGCGTTCTCACCCTGCTGCTGCTCGCCTGTCAGCGCTGCAGCGTAATTTCGGCCTTCCCGCTCACCGCCTCATATGTGACGTGCCCACAAGGTGGAACTCCACCTTGCACATGCTGGAAAGACTGTGCGAGCAGCAGCAGGCCATAGTGGAGTTTCAGCTGCAGCACGCACGCGGGAGTCGCTCTGCGGAACAGCACCACTTCACCACCAATAACTGGGCCTCCATGCGAGACCTGTGTGACTTGTTGCGCTGTTTTGAGTACTCCACCAACATGGCCAGTGCCGATGACGCCGTTGTCAGCTTAACTATCCCACTTCTATGCCTCCTTGAAAAAACAATTCGGGCGATGATGGAAGAGGATGTGGCACAGGATGAGGAGGAGGAGGAGGAGGATGAAGAGGTAACATTTCCAAGGCTTTCAGGGCAGTCATTCACAAGGGGCTCCGAGGGTGGTTTCCTGCACACACAAACGCCAGGGACACAATTGTCCAGCAGGGGCACAGTTCTGGAGGATGAGGAGGATGAGGAGGAGGAGCTGGAGGAGGAGAAGGAACCATGTTCACAGCAGGGTGGCACCCAGGCCAGCTCATGGCCATCACTGGTGCGTGGCTGGGGGGATACAGAGGACACAGACGATACACCTCCCACAGAGGACAGCCTTTCGTTGCCTCTGGGCAGCCTGGCACACATGAGCGATTACATGCTGCAGTGTCTCCACAACGACCGCCGAGTTGCCCACATTCTAACTTGTGCTGATTACTGGGTGGCCACGCTGCTGGATCCCCGTTACAAGGACAATGTACCGTCCTTAATTCACTCACTGGAGTGCGATCGCAAGATGCGCGAGTACAAGCGCACGCTGGTAGACGCGATGCTGCCGGCATTCCCACCTGACAGCGGGGCCACAGTGGAAGCACAAGGCAGAGGAGGAGGAGGAGGAAGAGGTCGCCAACGCAACCAGGGCACCACCAGCACCTCAGAAGGCAGGGTTAGCATGGCCGAAATGTGGAAAAGCTTTGTCAGCACGCCACAACAAACAGCAGCACCAGCAGTTCAGATGGAACGTCTTAGCAGGAGGCAGCATTTCACCAACATGGTGGAGCAGTATGTGTGCACACGCCTAGACGTACTGAATGACGGGTCTGCCCCCTTCAACTTCTGGGTCTCCAAGTTGGGCACATGGCCTGAGCTTGCCCTTTACGCCTTGGAGGTGCTGGCGTGCCCTGCAGCCAGTGTATTATCTGAACGGGTATTTAGCATGGCTGGGGGCGTTATCACAGACAAGCGCAGCCGCCTGTCCAGAGACAATGTGGACAAGCTCACGTTCATTAAAATGAACCAGGCATGGATCCCACGGGACTTTTCCGTACCTTGTGCAGAATAGCGATGGATACCGACCTTACCCAGCCATTGTTCTATTTTTGCTCTTTCTCACTCTTTTGGGGTGTACCCTCATTTAAAATTTGTGAAAAGAAGCAGTGGTGGCTACCTCGTCCTCCTCAGGGCCAGATTAACGTAGGGGCTATTGGAGCTGCAGCTCCAGGCCCCTACCTTTATATAGGCCCCGGGTTGGCCATATTCACTGTTACCGCTCTTCTGTCACTTGTAAACACAGAAGTCTGGCTTCTATGCTCGCTTCCCCAGGCAGCTCCCTCAGAACCTCCCCACACAGCACGAAGGCCGGACAAGGAGGGACAGTTGCTGATGCATGGATGTGTTTATGGGTTTCAGAGACAGCATCCCATGTTGAATTAGGCATGCATGGATGCACCCTTCCTCCTCTGGGTGCATGCCAAGGCACGGCCCTTAAGGCCCTTCAAAATCCTCAGCACCAAGCCCATGATGCTCTTAATCCGGCCCTGGTCCTCCTCCACCGCCGCTTCCACCTACACCGCCCATAGGTGTGCGCAGCCTATTGCATTAGGGTGTGCACCCCAAAGTTTAAATACACATGCATGTGTTTGCCTACATGTACATGGCCCCTATACATTACTCTCCCTGCTGGCAAAGAGAAATAGAGCAGAGCAGGTCCGAGGGAGATCTTTCCCATCTCCTCACTGGCAAACAGAGCGATAATGCTATGTGCCCTAGGTGATTAGGGTGTGCCCAGGTACACCCGGCACACCCTGTGCGCACGCCTATGACACCGCCACATCCACCACCACCTCAACCTCCCTCCAACTCCATATGGGCCTCGTCCTTCAGAGATGAAGAACATTGTTTTATTTTTCTGTTTTTTTTTTGTTGTTTTAAGTTATTTCCCTATCCACATTTGTTTGCAGAGCACTCGCCATGGTCTTAACTACGTTTTGCTGCCATTTGCAGCACTCTAGCCCTTTCCATTGGTGTTTTAGAGCCATTTTAGTGCCTGAAAGTACGGGTCCCCATTGACTTCAATGGGGTTCGGTGTCCAGGAAAAGTTTGGCAAAAGTCCGGGACACGGACCCGGACTTTTTTTTAAAGTTCGGCCGAACCCGCCGAACACGGACATCCAGGTGTCCACTCAACTCTAATGGCCAGCTTAATCCAGCCTGAGCCTATATATATAAAAAACAGCTTGTGCATAAAATAGCCTCCTGTACAAAAATATAATAAGTTCATTAAAGTGTGTAGCGTCCTTTAATTCCACTTTTCCCGTGGTCTTGCTGCTCCTTGTAATGCTTTACACCCACGACATGCGATAAACCCTAGTGTCTTCACTCATGTCCCCCACCTGAGGTCACACTCACCAGATATCTATCCCCTTATGCAGGAGAATCCCACTTTGTAGAAGTGTCTACCTTGTGAGCACCTCCACAGTCTACTATTTGCTCCCCCTTGCATCCAAAGTATGCCAGTACGTTCCCATAGATCAGTGGTCCTCAACCCTGGTCCTCAGGGCCCACTAACAGGCCAGGTTTGCAAGATAACTGAAATACATCACAGGTGATATCATTTGCTGCTCAGTGATTGCAGTACTCTAGTCTGCATCTCCCCAAGGTAATACTTAAAATCTGGCCTGTTAGTGGGCCTCGAGGACCGGATTTGAGGACCACTGCCATAGATGACTCAATGGAACATAGAACAGACAGTCCCCATAGTGTAAATGTGCATATACAATGTTTATTTAAAAATCAGTAATGCATTTACATGAAAAGAGCAGATGACATCTGGGTGACAAAACGGGCGAAGCCAATCGTCATTGTGCAAGATTTGGTTTGCGTCCATGGAACGCATAGTGATTGAACGTCTTTTCATGTAAGTGTATTACTGATGTTAATACCATACAAATAAAATTGTTAGTATGGTACAACCCAGGTAGTGGCCTAGAAAATGTTCTGTTTATCACAATTACTGTTCGCTCTTACCCAGTGTGGCACAGCAATTAGCTGGAACAGCTGTCTCCTCCTAAGAGGTACCATTCTTGTTTCAATAAAGGGGAAGAAAGCTGCGCACAAAAAAGGTGAAGCTAAAGGCTGCTAGTACAAAGTATATCAAACCCAGAAAAATGTAAAGATGGTACAGCGCCACTAAATAGAAAACTAACTAATATGAAGGTGAACCAAAGTCCATAAGTCCATAGGAGGGAGATTTCAGATGTTGGGAATATGACCGTAAATCCCACATCAATCTTGCAAGTAGAGTTTCAGGCAGAGATCACATAAACAATAAGGATGTAACCTTACCGGACAGTTGGACCCCCTGTTACGGAAGGTCAAACAGGCATGCGATATCCACCACCAGGGACAAAACTGCAACAGAACTCCTCTCCTATCGACCACAGACACTCCGGGTAACCATAGACCACGGATCCGGCGAACCTCACTGGACCCCAGGTGCACACAGGGGATGACCTCCAATGAGACAAATGGGGGCGCACATAGTGAAGTACATTCAAGTCATTTATGGAATTAAAAGGTAAAAAACTCACAATTTAGCTGCTTGACACAGGCATGTTAAAAGTCATTGGCCGCGGCTCGAATAGCGTGACTGCATGGGGGCTTAGCGTGGCTGACGCGTTTCGTCCTGCAAAAGGCGTTTTTGACCTAAATGACTAATGATGATAAATAGAATCCACCTGTGTGTAATCAAGTCTCCGTATAAATGCACCTGCACTGTGATAGTCTCAGAGGTCCGTTTAAAGTGCAGAGAGCATCATGAAGAACAAGGAACACACCAGGCAGGTCCGAGATACTGTTGTGGAGAAGTTTAAAGCCGGATTTGGATACAAAAAGATTTCCCAAGCTTTAAACATCCCAAGGAGCACTGTGCAAGCGATATTATTGAAATGGAAGGAGTACCAGACCACTGCAAATCTACGAAGACCTGGCCGTCCCTCTAAACTTTCAGCTCATACAAAGAGAAGACTGATCAGAGATGCAGCCAAGAGGCCCATGATCACTCTGGATGAACTGCAGAGATCTACAGCTGAGGTGGGAGACTCTGTCCATAGGACAACAATCAGTCATATACTGCACAAATCTGGCCTTTATGGAAGAGTGGCAAGAAAAAAACAATTTCTTAAAGATATCCATAAAAAGTGTCGTTTAAAGTTTGCCACAAGCCACCTGGGAAACACACCAAACATGTGGAAGAAGGTGCTCTGGTCAGATGAAAGCAAAATGAAACTTTTTGGCAACAATGCAAAACGTTATGTTTGGCGTAAAAGCAACACAGCTCATCACCCTGAACACACCATCCCCACTGTCAAACATGGTGGTGGCAGCATCATGGTTTGGGCCTGCTTTTCTTCAGCAGGGACAGGGAAGATGGTTAAAATTGATGGGAAGATGGATGGAGCCAAATACAGGACCATTCTGGAACAAAACCTGATGGAGTCTGCAAAAGACCTGAGACTGGGACGGAGATTTGTCTTCCAACAAGACAATGATCCAAAACATAAAGCAAAATCTACAATGGAATGGTTCACAAATAAACATATCCAGGTGTTAGAATGGCCAAGTCAAAGTCCAGACCTGAATCCAATTGAGAATCTGTGGAAAGAACTGAAAACTGCTGTTCACAAACGCTCTCCATCCAACCTCACTGAGCTCGAGCTGTTTTGCAAGGAGGAATGGGCAAAAATTTCAGTCTCTCGATGTGCAAAACTGATAGAGACATACCCCAAGCGACTTACAGCTGTAATCGCAGCAAAAGGTGGCGCTACAAAGTATTAACTTAAGGGGGCTGAATAATTTTGCACGCCCAATTTTTCAGTTTTGTATTTGTTAACAAAGTTTGAAATATCCAATAAATTTCGTTCCACTTCATGATTGTTTCCCACTTGTTGTTGATTCTTCACAAAAAATTACAGTTTTATATCTATATGTTTGAAGCCTGAAATGTGGCAAAAGGTCGCAAATTTCAAGGGGGCCGAATACTTTCACAAGTCACTGTTTATACATTTAATCAAAAAAATAATTAAATGATAACCCACCCACAGAATTTTTGTCATTAAAATAGCTACTGTATTACCCTTACCAAGAGTTATGTTTTTATGTTTTGTGTTTTGGCTGTAGGACTATGACAACACCACACTGGTGTGTGATGTATTGGGTTAAATTAGCTGGACAGTGGACACATATGTTTTGAAGCCTTGTTTTTCGTTTTTGAGTCAGCGCTGATTGCAGCCAGAAAGAGCTCTGTTGCTTCGCAGATGCACTTAACATATTCAAACTCCCTGTGAAAAAAAAGTGGAATACAAAAATGTAAGCAGTGTAAAAAAAAAAAAAATAGAAAAATAAATTTAAAGTGTATATATTATGTGTGTGTGTTTCATGAATGCCTTTCTTGAGAAAGGATCATGAATCGAAAGTGTTGTTTATAACGCATGTCAATTTGATGGATTTTGCAAGAAATGTTAGAAAATCACTTGAGGTGCTGCAGAACTACTATCATTGACATATATGTATAGATAGATAGATAGATAGATAGATAGATAGATAGATAGATAGATAGATAGATAGATAGATAGATAGATAGATAGATAGATAGATAGATAGATAGATAGATAGATAGATAGATAGATAGATAGATAGATAGATAGATAGATAGATAGATAGATAGATAGATAGATAGATATGAAGATATAGATATCTTATATGTATATATAGATATATTATATTTATATATAGATATATACATACACACATATATATACACATAGTATCTCACAAAAGTGAGTGCACCCCCTCACATTTTTTAAAATATTTTATTATATCTTTTCATGTGACAACACTGAAGAAATGACACTTTGCTACAATGTAAAGTAGTGAGTGCACAGCTTGTATAACAGTGTAAATTTGCTGTCCCCTCAAAGTAACTCAACACACAGCCATTAATGTCTAAACCGTTGGAAAAAAAAGTGAGTACACCCCTAAGTGAAAAATTGGGCCCAATTAGCCATTTTCCCTCCCCGGTGTCATGTGACTCGTTAGTGTTACAAGGTCTCAATTGTGAATGGGGAGCAGGTGTGTTAAATTTGGTGTTATTGCCCTCACTGGTCACTGGAAGTTCAACATGGCACCTCATGGCAAAGAACTCTCTCAGGATCTGTAAAAAAATTGTTGCTGTACATAAAGATGGCCTACGGCAGTGATGGCGAACCTTGGCACCCCAGATGTTTTGGAACTTTATTTCCCATGATGCTCAGCAACACCGCAGAGTGCATGAGCATCATGGGAAATGTAGTTCCAAAACATCTGGGGTGCCAAGGTTTGCCATCGCTGGCCCAGGGTATAAGAAGATTGCCAAGACCTTAAAACTGAGCTGCAGCACGGTGGCCAAGACCATGCAGCGGTTTAACAGGACAGGATCCACTCAGAACAGGCCTCGCCATGGTCGACTAAAGAGGTTGAGTGCACTTGCTCAGCATCATATCCAGAGGTTGTCTTTGGGAAATAGATGTATGAGTGCTGCCAGCATTGCTGCAGAGGTTGAAGGGGTGGGGGATCAGCCTGTCGGTGCTCAGACAATACGCCGCACACTACATCAAATTGTTCCGCATGGCTGTTGTCCCAGAAGGAAGCCTCTTCTAAAGATGATGCACTAGAAAGTCCAGAAACAGTTTGCTGAAGGCAAGCAGACTAAGGACATGGATTACTGGAACCATGTTCTGTGGTCTGATGAGACCAACATAAACTTATTTGGTTCAGATGGTGTCAAGGGTGTGTGGCAGCAACCAGGTGAGGAGTATCTTGCCTACAGTCAAGCATGGTGGTGGGAGTGTCATAGTCTACGGGCTCCATGAGTGCTGCCGGCACTGTGGAGCTACAGTTCATTTAGGGAACCATGAATGCTAACATGTACTGTGACATACTGAAGCAGAGCATGATCCCCTCCCTTCAGAGACTGGGCCGCAGGGCAGTTTTCCAACATGATAACGACCCCAAACACACCTCTAAGATGACCACTGCCTTGCTAAAGAAGCTGAGGGTAAAGGTGATGGACTGGCCAAGTATGTCTCCAGACCTAAACCCTATTAACCTCCCTGGCGGTATGATTCTTTCGGATTTTAGGTGCTGAAAGCGGTACCATTATTTTCCATGTAATTCTTAAGATTGAGCAGCCCAAACCAACTATTTACATATGATTTTTTTTTTACTGTGCGTTCTTCTTTATAACATCTTGGGTATGATAAAGTTTGAAACACAAAATCATAAATTATAATATAATAAAAAACTATAAAAAAGTTAAAGTATGTATGTATACATATATATATACATGTATATATATCTATATATATATATACTGTATATATATATTGTGAGGGATTAGCTTGGTGGCGGGTGTGGGTGACCCCTTGGGGGGGGGGGTTTGTTACACAGGGAGATAGCTGAGAAGTGGTTGAAAACAACAATTTGGTTTATTCTTGCAATTTTCTTCACACAAGTGCAAGCATCAAAAACATCAAAATCAAAATAAAACACAAAATAAATCCTTGCCACTGTGGGCGGCTACCTTCACACACAGGAACCTACCTAAGGAAGTCTGTCCCCAACCTACTGTTGGGCAGACTTGGCTGATCATACAGCAGACCATCAATAGTCCATTTATTTTCTCTTCACACAGAAAATGTCCCTTTTCTCTTCACATAGAAAACATCCATTTGTTTTTCTCTTCACATAGAAAACAATCCAAGACCTCACCTTGAGAAGTCTTCATTCTTTTTACCTTCCTCAGCGCACATCGCTTCAGGAGGCATTCCTCTCCTATGCTCACACAGCTTCAGGAGGCATACATCTGACTGTCCTCCTCTACTCACACAGCGTCAGGAGGCAGCCATCAATAGACTTCCTCTGGACAAATTATAGAGGCCTTAATTTCCTCATTCTGAATAGCTGAAGGTTTTTCAACTTCCTTAAACCTTCCTGCTGGCTACCTCTGCAGCCGACACCCTATAGTAATTGGTGAATTGTCTAAACCAAGCAGACATGTATCTCCTGTCTGTGACAACATCCACAGATTTACTTGACTTCCTGTCACATACCCCCCCCTCTTGTTTCAACCCTAGGGTTGGGACACAGATTTCCAGGCACGCATGTGTCAGGCACTGCTCTTGACTCTCACTGATAAGCCTCCTAGTATCTTCCCAAGTAATGTTCCGTCCATTCGACTCTGTCTGCTTCAGCTGCCAGAGATACATCCTTTTGAGCAATCTGCCTTGCTTTTTCATTCAGCCACTGTCTTTCATGCTGATATGAATTTATTTCCCTCCCCAGTTCATTAACAACTGCTAACCTTTGTTGAAATGCTTGTAGGGGTGGCTCTTTCTTTAAGTCCGTTAGCTTGTCTATATACACTTGTTTTGACTGATCCTCTCCATCTTCATATAGCCAATTCTCTGTATCTTCAAGCTTCAGGATGAAACTGTTTCTGTCATCTTCATTGACAGATTTCTCATAAATGTCAGACAGCTTGTCCCTCATCTCATATACACATTCCTCAACTGCATTTTTGGCATCATTTCGCTCCTTCTCAAGTTTGTCCTGCATAACCGTCTGTCCTATCCGCCATGGAGGACCGTGATCCATAGGCAACTCAATTGTGCTAGTCTTAATGTCTTCAACATTCTTGAGCCGCCTCTCTCTGCAATCAATAAATGATTTCCACAAAACTTTGAGAACCTCTGCTTCACTTGGCTTTGTTCCAAGAAATGTCTGTACTTTATCAACTTTCCTTCCACCATCATATGGGTCAAAGGCAGTAGCTTCATTAATTAGCCGTAGACAGTTGAACCCAGCGATCTGGGTAGTATCCATTACAGACCTCCTCTCTGCATCAGTGAAGAAGCATGGAACTGCAACTGCATGTTTCTTCAATGCACTTTCTGCTATTGCATTACTTTTCCCTTGTAGCTCCTTTTCTTTATCTGAACTCCACATGGAATGTATCTCAAGATCACGCTCAAACTTCTGCCACCTGTCTTTCACCAGTTCTATTTTGGAAATATTCCCGGAAAGGCACTTCTTCATTTGCTTCACGTTTTCACCAACAGCCTTAGTTTTCTCCACTAGGTGGTGTTTGCTTTTTTCTCCAAGCTTTATATCACTTGCCCTCTTCACCAGACTTTCAGCCTGAACTGAGAAATCATCACATTTCTTACACAGCTCCTTTGCTTGCTGAAGTTCTAATGATACATTTTCCAGTGCTTGAAGTTTTTGAAGGAACAGTTTATTCCAAAGGGGTGATTCAAGCAACATGTCAAATTTCTGATGCTCACTCAGGCCAGACCCCAAAACACTGATCCTTTTATAAACTGCATCAGGCACACTATCCCATCTTTGGGACAGATCCTCTTCAAGTTCTTCCAACTGAATCTTCATTTCTTCTACTTGCTGTTCTAAGGCTCGTTTAGACTTTTCTAGCTCCTGAACGCTTTTCCCAACATCATCCTTGGAGCTGACCAAATCTTCCATCTCTGTACACAGCTGTTTGTTAACTCTTTCTAGTTCAGCCTTTGCTTCTGTACAGTCACGTTCTTCTGCATATTTTGCAGACACAGTCTTCTCCTCACCAAGCATCTGATCAAAGTTCTTTTTCACATTTTCAACATTTTCTAATGAACCAACGCTTTCTTCCATTCGTTTTTTCATATCTCCTATCTGAGCTTGCAGTGTTGCGACTTGCTCTGATAGGTTTTTCTTTGCTTCCTCCTCCTCTTTTAATTGTTCCAGGACGCCATTTTTCTCATCTTCCATTTGTTTGAGTTTTGTGCTAAAACTCAGCCTTTGACATCTCTCTTCCTGTAAGAGTTCCTGAGTGTCTTGCAGCTGCGATTCCAAGATAGAGAAATCTTTGGCAATTTCTCCAGATTTGCTGTCTGCTTGAGAAAGCTGATTTGTGACATTGTCCAACTCAACCTGCAGTCGGTTTGCCTTCTCTGACAGATTAGCACACAATCTGTCACCTTCTGATACTTTGACTTGCAATTCCAGAAGCTGTGCCTCTACTTTTTCCCTCTTGTGTTCAGAATCTCCTTTTCCCTGCATAAGAGCCTTCACCTTCAACTGCTAGTTTCTGGGAATGAGAATGTAATTCTGCCACACAGGCTTCATTCGTCTTTAGCTGCTGCTGGACACGTTGGGCTTCATCTTTCCAACTTTCACAGTCCGTACGTAATTCATCTACCACATTGCTCAAAGTGGTGAGGTCATACACAGTACTCAGTAATTTAGCCTCTCTCTCATTTTTCTCCTTGTAGCTGAGAGACAAGGTAGTTTTCAGAGAGACATTCTGTTCCTGCACATCCTGCAGGTCTATTTTTGTAGCTTCCAAAGACTGAAGACTTTGTGCCAGCTAATTACGCAACTCCAACATATCACCCATACTTTGCTTCTGCAAAGTCTGAATTTCAATTTCCTTTCCCATGAGGATGGTATCTTTCTCCATTATAGTCTCTCTACGTTTGTGCAACTCGGAAAAAAGAAGAGCAGTGGATTCTTCCCACTGTAACACCTGAGCCTGCAAGTTTCTATGCTCCATCCTAAGCAACTCCAAGGCTTGTTCCTTTTCTTCCATTTTCCGTTGCAAGGCATCCAGCTCCGCCCTGCACACATACACAGTTTCCTCCAAACCGATGGCCTCCATTTGCTGCTGGCGTCTCTGTTTCCAGCCTGCATTTGTCTGCTGTTTAGCTGCAAAGCTCCGTTTTTTCAGCATCTCCTCCATTTTGGGTTTACTTTCCATCTGAGAACACTACGTCTCCATAACTGGTCCATTTTCACCAGTGTTGCTAGGGAGAACAACCTTTCTCTTTAGCAGACTCTGTTCAGGCATGCATGGGGCTCGTTCAGGTGGCAACATCCCCTCCATCCATAGAATTCGGTCTCTCATTTCAGCTATCTTTGCATCTTTCAGGCGTTTTAACCGCCCCGTCTTCAATTACTCCACAATAAATTTTTCACAGTCCAGCAAAATTTTTGAGACCACTGTCTCTTTAAAACAAGTAGTTTCAGTTCAGTACTGGGGGCGTGGTCTGGTGATGGCTCAGTGAGCACGCAAGAAGCAGGAGCTAGGTGAGGTGAGCTGTTTAACCTAAGTACAGCTGGTTTGCATATGTCGGGAAGCAGTCGCTAGGGGAGGTGGTGCGGTGCCCGTCCCTCTGAAGCCGGAGACCCGATCTCCAAGGCATAAGATGGCAACTACTATTCACAACCCCGCTATTGAAGCCGGTATCTGCCTGCCGGTCCCTGCATCGCGGAAGACGTTTGACCCAAGTACAGCTTGTACCCATACGTCAGGAAGCAAGAGCAAGGTGAGGCGGTGCGGTGCTCGTCCCTGTGAAGCTGACGATCTGATCTTTAAGGCATATGTCGGCAACTACAATCTACAACCCCGCTATTGTAACCAGCATCTGTCTGCAGGCGCTTGTATCTCTGAAGCCTAAGAACAGCTTGTATCCATAGGTCGGCAACCAATTAACTTGCAACTTCGCCAGTGAAAACTGTGTTTGTTTGCCAGCGCTTGTCTCTCTGAAACTATTGACCCGTGTATAGCCTGTGTCTACATGTCGTGCTCATTCCACAGAAATCGGTGGCTTGATCCTTGGAGGCATACAGTGGCAATCTGTAATTTGAAACCCCGCAGCACAGCCTGTGTCTATATGCCGGCAATACAAACGCCAGCACAGCCAGGTGTCTCAGTAAAGCACGCGGATATTTCCAAATATTTTCTAAGACGATCCATAGCCCCACAAAGCACTATGGCTACCTCTAAGATGGCATCCACACGATCCCAGACTGGTGGTCTGGCAGGTCCTGCTCTGCAAAAGAAACCCTCCAAATCTAATATAGATCAGATAAGAGAGTCCTTTTCCCCTATGCAGGACTCCCACCTGCAGGCTCCGGCCATGGAAGAACAAGGAGCAACACAGATCCTTCAAAACTCTCCACCGCAATATCTACCGGTTACAGATTGGAAGGAGTTTGTATCTCGCATCCCAACCAAGCAAGACATCAGTGACATGGCGACTACAATTGTGAGTAACCTAAAAGGTGAAATAAACTCTATTAAGATTAAAGTAGAGGGGGATGATAGGATTGGTCTGGTGGAGGAGGCACACGCTTTATCTGACTCTAAAATCCAAAAGCTAGTTCAATCACAACTGTTAATGCAAAGACAAATTAGTTTTTTACAACTTAAGCAGGACGACAATGAAAACCGTAATCGCAGGAACAATATCAGACTCAGAGGTTTACCAGAATCTATCCTAGGCCCTGATCTCAAGGGATGTGTGGTGAAAATTATTAATGGATTAATGGAGCGCCCTCTTACTGACCCTATTGAAATAGATATGATTCATAGGATTAAAGCCCCACGTAGCGCAGGAACAGATCACCCACGAGATGTCTTGATTAGAATCCATTTTTTTGCCTTTAAGGAAGAGATAATGAGACGTGCCTGGAATCAGGGTACCTGGGATTTTGACGGTGTTAAATTGCGATTTCTGCCAGACCTATCCCATAACACCTTGCGGATGAGGGCCATGATGAAACCTCTGTTGGAGGAGATAAGTAAGGTGAAGGCAACTTACCATTGGGGCCATCCATTCCATTTAGTAGTGGTGCGAGAGAAAAAATCATTTGTATTAAGATGGTATGACCAACTTCCAAGTCTATTTTCGTTTCTTGGGATCTCTCCAATCCCTATGCAGGACTGGCTGGGCGCTTTTGGAAGAGGGAATCAAGAAGGACTTGAAATAATCCACTCATTAAATTGCTCGCAACGGCAAGGGAGCAAGTGTATAGTGTCAGCAACAGCAGCAGAAGATATTTCTAATGCACAATTGGAGGTGTAAAAACCTCTGCCACGTTGAACTGTCTATTTAGAGTTTGGGAGATGAATCCAGGGCTATGCCCTGGTCTCCCTTTATTTTGTTGGACTGTGAGCGGGGGGGGGGGGGGGGGGGGGTTTATTTTTTTTTATTTTATGCAGGGAAAGAAAGGGGAAAGATTTTTTTTTCTTCTCTATTTTTCCTTTCTTTTTGCGGTGCATTTTTTCTTTTTGCTATGTATATTTGCATAACGGAATATAGGGAAATGCGGTCTGGTTGGATATTGATGGGGAACCAGGTGATGTGTCAAGAGGAGGGGTTGGGGGGGGGGATTTTCTCCCTTATTTTTTTTTTTCTCCCCTCGTTTTTTTTTTTTCTCCCCCCCCCCCCCCCCGGTCTTCCCTTCCTCAACTCTTAGTTTACTAGAGGCGAGCCCGCTCTCACTCAAGGCTCCATGCTTGGAGTGATTAAATGCTTTAAAAGGAATTTGGGGATTTATTTTTTTTTTAGCCTCTTTTCTTCTAGTCTTTAGAGTCTTTGGACTCTAGTACTCACGGAGTCTGCCAACCACTGTTTCCCCAAAATAGGTCGCGCCTGGTTGCGCTAAAGTTTAGATTACTTTTTATTAGTTGGATTGTATATAGGGGGTTGGGGGTGGGGGGTTTTCTTTGGTCGTTTCTTCTTTTTTTGTCTTCCTTCCTCTTGTGTTTATGGCCTCGGCTGGGTCTATGGGGGGGGGGGGAGACTTTCATAACATCAAGTGCCCACAGACGAGTGGATGTTGGTTGTAAGATATCCACATTAAATGTTAGAGGGTTGTCTACTCCGCAGAAACGTACACGCCTGTTGCAAGAGTTAAAACGTTGCAACACTCAAATAGCATTCCTACAAGAAACATATTTTAGGAAGGATTTCCTACCTAAATTGTCTAATAGAGACTTCCCCTGGGCTTATCATGCCCCTTCGCCCATTACCAAATCGAAGGGAGTAAGTATCCTTATCTCCAGGACGATCCAGTGGACACTCAAGGAGATATTGGCAGACCCAATGGGAAGATATTTGCTAGTGAAGGGGAGTATTGGTCATACAGAACTTACACTGGTAAATGTTAACCTGCCTAACTCGGACCATTTGACATTTCTACAAAAGCTAATATCAGTCGTCTTGGGATTTCAGGAGGGTCATCTGGTGATGGGGGGAGATTTTAATTTTGTTTCGGAACCTCTTTTAGACACTTCAAAAAAGTCTTCATGTATTTCGTATGCCCGGATACGGCGCCTACAGCGAGAACTGTCTATTTTAAACTTGGTCGACCCATGGAGTTTAATGCACCCGAATGTTCAAGATTTCACGTACTACTCTCCGATCCACAATGCCTACTCACGAATTGATCGTATTTTGATCCTTCAGTCGGATCTACCGCTAGTTCTTTCTTCCTGTATTGACAATTTCTCCATGTCAGACCATGTTTCGGCACATGTATGCATGGACTGGGACTCTAGACCAGCTAGACCTGCTACGTGGCGCCTGAATGAGTCATTGTTACAATCCCCAGAGGCAAGGGCAACAATAGATGAGGCACTGGGTAATTTCTTTACGGAAAATAGTGACGATGCTATGTCTCAATAAACAATATGGGAGGCCCATAAATGCGTGGTGAGGGGAGTTATAATGCGGGTGGCATCCCAACACAAAAAGTCCCAAGAGAAAAAGGTAGCAGAGTTGCTCTCCCAAATTGAAAACCTTAGCAGGCAACATAAAAAGTCACAGGCTATGGAACATCTAGGCCCTCTTACCCGAGCGAGAGAAGAGCTGAATTGCCTTCTTTTTCAAAAAACAAACCAAAGATTGATATGGTCTAAGAGACATTTCTTTGAATATGCTAACAAACCAGGGGTAATGCTGGCAAGGGCGCTAAGGGGTCCGAGGAGACAAACATACATTTCCCGTATAAGGACGCAGGGTGGGGGGGAGGTATATACCTCCCCCGTAATGGCAGGCGAGTTCTGCTCATTTTACCACTCCCTGTATAATTTGCAGACTGCGGGAGAAGGGAAAAGGGATTGGGAAAAAAAAAAAAGTGGAGCGGATAGAAGGATCTCCGATACTCTGAAATGCCAGTACTTTCTGAAGAACAGTCACTGGCTATGGAAGGAGAGATTACAGAGCGCGAATTGGAAGCTGTTATAATGCAGGCTAAGCCTCATAAAGCTCCTGGTCCGGATGGGCTTACTTTGCCCTACTATCAACATTTCAAGGCACGTTTAATTCAACCGCTCTTGAGGCACATGAATTCAGTGCAGGAAGGGGAGGTGTTACCTATAGACTCATTAAGGGCCTATATTACCCTTATTCCTAAGGAGGGGAAAGACCCATCATTATGCGGTAGCTACCGCCCTATTTCACTCTTAAACTGTGACACAAAGTTTCTAGCAAAAATACTTGCAAATCGCGTCCTACCTTATATCCCTCATTTAATACATCTTGACCAAGTAGGTTTTGTACCGTCACGTGAGGCAAGGGACAATACTACCCGGGTAATAGATATTATCCATGCGGCACAAGTATCTCACAATAGAATGGTGTTACTCTCGACAGATGCGGAAAAGGCTTTTGACAGGGTGGCCTGGAGTTTTATCGAGACCACCCTGTCATATATTGGACTTGGCCGGCAGATGTTGACATACATCTTAGCTTTATACTCCAATCCTTCAGCAGCAGTACGTGTTAATGACTGGAGATCAGATTACTTTTCAATTTCAAATGGAACTAGGCAGGGATGCCCATTATCGCCGCTTATTTTTATCTTAACACTTGAGCCTCTGCTATGTTTAATCCGTAGATCATCAGATATTGCGGGGATGTGGGTTGCGGGCGAACAACACAAGGTGGCCGCCTTTGCGGATGATCTTGTGTTTTTTGTGACTAATCCATCTGTGACACTCCCAAATATTTTGGAAGCTCTTAAAGTATATGGATTATTAGCCAATTATAAGATCAATCTGTCCAAATCGGCAGCGCTGAGCATATCCACGCCACTATAGGAGGAACTTCGATTACGTGCAGCCTTTCCGTTTCAATGGGTGGAAGGGGCGTTAAAATATCTGGGGATTCAAATTACAGCAGAACCGTCAGATCTATACAAGAAAAATTTCCTCCCTTTATTAGGGAAGATTAAAACTGATCTGATGCTATGGCAGCAGGTAACTTTAACCTGGTTCGGCAGGTGCAATGCACTTAAAATGAATATACTACCCAGGATTCTATATGTAATGCAGGCCCTGCCAATTACAATCCCCCTTGCCTTTTTTCAACAGATCAGGAGGATGTTCCGTACCTTTGTCTGGGTCCATAAGTCCCCGCGGATTTGGATACAGATACTCTCCCTGGCAAAAGCTCAGGGGGGGATAGGGCTACCAGACGTTTTTAGATACTATAGGGCAATACATCTGACACGAGTAGTGGATTGGAATTGCAATGCGGCAAATAAACGTTGGGTTAAATTAGAGGCCGGCGTAACAAGTCGTCCGACTCCCCCAGCACCATGGTCAACTTATACCCCAGAGGATAAGATTCTCTCACACCCTACTATAGGGGCATCAATACGAGTGACTCAACAGATTCAACATTATTCCAAAATTGCACCAGCCCCATCCCCTCTGATACCCATTTTGGGGAACCCAGAATTTCCTCCAGGCTGTATGAATGCGAAAATGCGACGATTGGCACAGGTTGGCAAAACTCGTACATATGATGTGTGGCAAAAAGGCCATATACCTACCCAGGAGGAAATAAGAGCTTGGCCAGATACCGATCTGGATTTTTTTAGTATTTATCAATTGAGACACTTTCTCAAAACATACCAGCAAAGGGGCTACGTTCCACGTGATTTAACTCCATTTGAAATGATATGTAACTCAGAAGCCCGCCTAAGCATTTGATATCCTTACTCTACACATGGCTATCAGAGGACCAAGAAGTTCAGCAGCTGCTGTTTATTCGACAATGGGAACGGGAGCTGGGAGTGGCTTTGACCCCAAGACAGGTGAACAAGATTTTGGCTATTGTCCATAAATCTTCTATGGACAGTAAAATCCAGGAAATTGGGTACAAGATACTCACTAGGTGGTATAGAGTCCCTACAGTGCTGCATAAAATAGACGAGAATTGCTCAGAAAATTGTTAGCGTTGTGGATCGGAGGTAGGGACGATGCTCCATATTTTTTGGTCATGCCCCCTTATTAAGGAGTTCTGGACCAAAATTGCGTCAGTTATCAAACGGCTAACTGCTGTTGAGGCTCAGGAGGATCCGGCTTTATGCCTACTTCATCTTACGAAAAGTTCATTAAAAAGGTACAGAAAATCATTAACACTCTTTTGAATGCTGCAAAGGCGTGTATACCTGCTTTATGGAGACAGACACAGCCACCCGACCTGAAGTTATGGTACTCTAAAGTACAAGAGATCCATAAGATGGAGAAACTTACAGCCTCGTTGAAAAACACAGAGGAGGAGACTAGAGCCCGATGGCTGCCCTGGGTACACTTGAGTAATACCGAAACCCCTCTAATACACTAGGACAAATCTGTGTTGGGATTTTCTCCTCCTATCCCCCCCCCCACCCCCCCGGGGGTTTTTTTTTTTTTTTCTTTGTGTGTGCTCTTTTTTTTTTTCCCTTTACCTTTGTCTTTTCTTCCCTTATAGGATGGGTGAGGGATATATTTAGTCACAAGTTTTCACATATTTGTAACATGGATTGTTTCCAAGAATATAATAGGGGTTATACCGCTTCTTACAAAACTCTTTTTTTTTTTTTTTCTTCTCGCTTTTTCTTCACTTGTTTTTCACGTTTTTAGTGTTATAGAAGTGGTATGGATTCACGTATCATCACCCCGTTGTGTAGGGAGATGGAATTTGGGGGACATATATTCACATTAGAGTGAGATTGATTACATGATATACACTAGTGTTACACGGATACCCTATCCCAAAATTGGGTTTTTCTCCCCTTTTTTTTTTATGTGTATGGTTGTTGGGAACAGATGCTACAATGAAATAACATATGTGGGTATTCCTGTATCCTATATATACCATGTTCATTTTTGTGTTGTTATTAGATGTGCATAAAATCAATAAAAATTGTTAAATTTAAAAAAAAAAAAACAAGTAGTTTTTCTCTCTCTTGCAGGATCTCCTCTCCTGCACACACAGATTGTGCAGTCTCATGCACCAGACAAAGTTCATAGAACAGATGAACTTCTTTGCAGGGATCTCTGCTTCTGCCCAATGCATACCTCCACCATATGTGCGGGATTAGCTCGGTGGCGGGTGTGGATGACCCCTTGGGGGGGGGGAGTTCGTTACACAGGGAGATAGCCGAGAAGTGGTTGAAAACAACAGTTTGGTTTATTCTTGCAATTTTCTTCACACAAGTGCAAGCATCAAAAACATCAAAATCAAAATAAAACACAAAATAAATCCTTGCCACTGTGGGCGGCTACCTTCACACACAAGAACCTACCTAAGGAGTCTGTCCCCAACCTACTGTTGGGCAGACTTGGCTGATCATACAGCAGACCATCAATAGTCCATTTATTTTCTCTTCACACAAAAAATGTCCCTTTTCTCTTCACAGAGAAAACATCCATTTGTTTTTCTCTTCACATAGAAAACAATCCAAGACCTCACCTTGAGAAGTCTTCATTCTTTTAGTTGCGGGTCGCATGATGCCCCAAAGAAGCTCTTGTACCTTTTTTGGGCGTCATGCGACCCGCGATTTTGTTTGCACGATGTTACCGCGATTCGGCAGGCGGAAATCGCGGCAACATCGCACAGCCTTTGGGGTGCCATTGCAAATCAACGGCAACGCACAGGCGTCCCGCGATTTGCAATGATTTTCGGATCGCGGGCAGAATCGCGGTGATTCTGCCCGCCATCCGCTACACCAACATGTGAACGTAGCCTGAAAGGCAACTCTAAAATGTGCAGTTTTATCACACCGCACAATGCCATAGATGTGGCAAATTTTGAGGGAGCGTGCAAAGCAGAAGTGCTCACTAACACAGATTTACACAGATTTGTGAACAATATTTGAGAGAAATAGGCCTTCTGTGTACATAGAAATAGTCTTAGATCTTTGAGTTCAGCTCATGAAAAATGGGGGCAAAAACAAAAGTGTTGCGTTTATCATTTTGTTCAGTGTATGTTTGCATCTAGTAATGGTAGATTACAAAACTGGTCCTACTGGTTTAATTGGTACTCACAGGATGACTGGCTTAGGAAGGTTGTTTTCTTTTCTCTTAATACTATACTTTGTCTTACTTCACCTTTTTTTTATTGTATGGACAATAGCGCCCTGGGTAGGATAATGCTGTACACACTACTAATATTTCTTTTATCATGAGCATTGTTTTGTTGCCAAACTTCCTTTGTTTCCTTATTATTTGTGGTTTTATACCTTAACCATAATCTCCAATAAGGACTAATGAAAAAAAAGAAAATTTTTTTTTGATGACTTTTATTGCTGTTACAAGGAATGTAAACATCGTTGTGACAGCAATAGGCAGTGACAAGCACTATTTATGGAGGGATCTGGGGTCAATAAGACCCCAAATCCTTCCATTTCCCTTAAAAGCATTCAAAACACCAAGATCGCGTTTTTTAATACTTAAAACCGGAAGTTATGTACAGGTTTAGCTGAGAGCATAACCTTGAGACATTCAATAATGTCACGTTATCAAATACATTTACTATTGTTCATTATTTTCACTATTTTAAACAAATCTTTATTTCAGAGAGTTTTTCAATGTTTTACTAGTATAGCTTTAATCAGTCATAAAAATATTTTATGGGAAGGAAGGTTAAATAAGGTTTACATCTTGCATATTTTAATTAAAATGTTTTAATGCTTTTGGACTTTCTCAGATTGCTTTGCTAAATATCAGGTTTTAAAACCAAATGTCATTTATTTTACAGCCAGAGCTGAAGTTGACAATAAGCCTCCATGGACATACTTACACCATCATGTTCAAACAAAAAAAATGCAAGTAAGTAATGTGTTAAATAGTTCACTAAAGACAAGCCAATTGGTTGAAAACTAAAAAGAAGACTATAGAGAAATGTTTCAATTCAGAATTATGACTTAGTAAACGCATGTTATTTTACAGTTCTGATTTTGTTTGTTTTTATTCTGAGAAGTTTGACACATTTCTGATAATGGCTCAGGATTATAGGCAATTCCTATGGCCCATGCTATCAACCTTCAAAGGAACCTGCTGGGATAGAAATATAGGAGTTACAAATTTGACATGTGCAGAATGGAAAATGTGTTTTGTTTTGTTTCGGATAGATTAGTTATGTTACTAATTTTGTTTAGTTGATTCATTTCGGAATTAGTTTAATTTAATTTAGTTTATTAATTATCTAACTAATTTAAAATTTTTTGAAAGATTCAAATTCGGATTGATCAAAAATGAATGAACTGATATGAATTCTGTGTGAAGAATAGCTGGTTGTTAAAGTGGTGTTCCGCCTGGGGAAAAAAATGTAAAAGTTGGCAGCTACAGTATTTTAATATATGGACACTTACCTGTCCAGGGAGCCTGCAATGTCAGCACCCCAGCAAATTTTCGGCTCCCTGTGCTGCCGCCATTCCTGGTAAGGGAAACTGGTAGTGAAGCCTTTCGGCTTCACAGCCGGTTCCTTACTGCGAATGTACGATGCGTCCTGCGTATTCTAACTGGCCCGGAGGCAGAGGAAGGAGGATGGGGGCCGAACCTCCAAGGGACGGCACCGTGGCACTGTCTCTCGGAAGTGGGAAAGGGTACCCTGAAAGGTTCAAAATGTGGCATTGGAAGCAGATCAGCAGAGCTTCCACTTTTGGGTGGAACTTTGCTTTAAGGAGCATGCCGGGAAGCCAGAAATCGATGACTCATCAGTTGTCAGCAGGCTTTCGGAGAGCAGAAATGTAAACATAGGAATACCGGCAATAGGAAATTCTGAAAATAAAACAGCATGGGCCCCCCCAAGTCCATCCCAGACTCTTCATGTCTGGAATAGATTTTAGGGGAATGCCAACATTTAAAAAAAGAAAAACAGCATAGGGTCCGCCCTTAATTCCATAGCAGACCCTTATCCCTGCATGCAGCCCGAACAAGCGCCCCCCTCCTGAACCATAACAGGCAACTGACAGGTGATAACTGATCAGTTGATAAGGATGAGATGGCTGATCATTTTTCGACTGATAAAAATGAATTCCGAAAATTTGGAATTCATTAAACGAAACGGATTTCAATTGCATTTGTTACTAATTCATTCAGATACATCCGAATCTCCGAATAACCAAAAATTCATCCGAATTTAAATTCGGACAGAAACTAATTGCACATGTCTATCTATTACTAATGTTGACTTGAAACTACAAACTCCTGGCCTATATTTCTTATACTTGCTTTATTAATTATATTTAAATATTTATTAGACATGTCCAGAATGGAAAAATTTGCTTCGTTTCATTTGGGATAGATTCGTTATGTTACCAATTTAGTTTAATTATGGAATTTGTTTAGTTTAGTTTTGTTTTATTTTTGTTAAATTTCGTTTCGTTTTAGTTAAAATTCATTTTTTTTTTTTGTTAATTTTCTAATGAATTCTAACTTTTCATAACATTTTGAATTCGGATCGGTCAAAAACTATTTAAATTCTGTGGGAAGAAATAGCTGGTTGTTAAGCAGCAGGCCTGGAAGCCGCCCCCCCGTGTCCTTAACAACCATAAGTCATCATCTGTCAGCGGCTTCCCCGCTGACATATCAATGTAAAGAAAACATTCCCGGCAGTTGAAAAAAAATAAAAATGAAAATAAAAAACGTCAATTTGTTTTTAAAAAACCTTGTGGGGTCCCCCCCAAAATCCATTCCAAATATGCAGCCTGACAAGTCAGGAAAGGGGGGGGGGATGAGCCAAATGCCCTTAACATGGGGGGTGGGTGCTTGGGACATGGTGGGGCTCTGACATCCCTAGGCTGTGGTTGTTGGGGTCTGCAGGCGAAGGGCCTATCTGGATCTGGAAGCCCCCTTTAACAAGATCCCTCCCCCCTTACCCCGATGTGAGTGTGTATAGGTACATACTGTAGTACTCATACCCATTCATCAAAAAAGTGTCAAAAATAATAAGAACGCAGAGACAGTTTTTGACAAATTCTTTATTAAAAAATTAAAAATACTGTCCCTCTATGTAGATCTGTCATCAATCATGCCGCCTGCCTACCCCAAACCGTAGACCTTGATGCCAGAAAGGGGAGCAGTGCCCCGCCCCTTCCCTATAAAAGAACTGTGAAACAGAGAAGCCTGCAGTAGGCATAGAGACTCCGTGTCAGCATGAGCGATTTTTTTCGGGTACAGCGGAAAGCATGATTGACAATGGATCTACATCGAGGTACACTGTTTTTTATTTTTTTATAAAGAATTTGTCAAAAACTGTGTGTGTTTTTATTATTTTTATAAAAAAAAATTTGGTGAATGGGTACGGGTAACCCGCTGTCCTGACCTGCCGGGCTGCATGCTCGAAAAAGAGTCTGATATGGATTTTAGGGGGGACCCTATGCCGTTTTTTTTTTTTTTTTATATTGCCGGGAAATGCCAACATTTCTTTTTTTTACATTCATCTGTCAATGGGGAAGCCCACCGACAGATGATGACTCATGGTTGTTAAGGACGCGGGCGGCCGGTTTCCCGGCCCGCAGCTTAACAACCAGCTATTTCTTCACACAGAATTCAAATCGGTCGATCATTTTTCGGCCGATCCAAATTCTAATCCTTCTGAAAAGTTGGAATTTGTTACAAAACAATTTGTTTCATTTATTTGTTGAAACAAATAAATGAAACAAATGTTAATGGTTTTCAACAAAATTCATTACTATTCGTTACTATTTAGACCGAAACGAATTGCACATGTTTAATAATTATTGACTCTATGACCTGGAATTAGCATGTGCATATCAGGTATTCATTCGTTCATTTCATAAAATTTGCATTTAGTAAGAAAATAATAACACCAGTTTGGTTTTGAAGGACATATGAACTGGCATCAGCTGTACTTGTTCACTAATAGCCGCTAATGCAGGTGGAAAGTTTATTTCTTCATAATAATATTGATAAAAAATGGTAGAAAAATCCAAAGAAAACATGAATAGCTGTCTACAAATGAGAAAACAGTGAGAAAACGATAAGCATGGATGAATAAGCTGAAAATATTTCATTTCACCACTTTATAATAGGTCTCTTTAATGGAATTCTGCGATAAAAATTCAAAGCACTCAAATGAAATGTCAGTCATTTCTGAGATGAGAAGCCAGAGGTGCGAGATTAAAATTTAAAGTTGGTATCTTAGAGTTGTGATGGTTTATCTCAGAATGTTATTTTTTTTATTTTTTAATTGTCCCCAGGGATCTTTTTATGGTATCTACATTATGTATCTCATTATGTAGCTGCCTAGCATACCGAAAAGAAGATAGGACTGATGCAATTTTCATAAATTGTCTTGCTTTTTGTCTAAATTAAATTACTGCTCTACCTTCGATCCCTTGGCAAGACACAAAGCGTACAGAATATTTATGATCAGGTGACAGATATGCAGTCAGATGAAACTTAACCCCTTTTTCCTCAGCTTTCATTGCCCCTTATTTAGATAGGGATCTGAATCCTCAGTATTGCCCACACAAACATTACCCATCTCAGAGCATTGACCCCTGTGTTTGGCCTAATGTTTTTTCCTGGCATCCCTATTGCAGAAAATCAGATGACCTCCTGTGAAGAGATTTGGCATTATGATTCCTAGTTGACAACATCTCCCTGAAGGACTTATAACATGCAAGTTACTTCCAGATCTAACTTTTAATTTTTAAATTGTCACCCTTAGGGGACCAACATAGTTTCTTACTGGAAGGGTCCACAGTGTGTCTACCTTCAGACCCCTTGTTGTGAGATATAGATGTACCCCTCTCTCCTCCCTGGCAGGAGCATTGAGCATTGGAGGACCCTACCCTCAGAGACATTTCCCCTCCACTTAGTCTGCTTCTCTGCTGTTGCGGTTCTAGATTCTGATAAATCTAACATATATGCCTTTATACTTAGCCTCTTGATCAGGTTGATGGTAAGGATTCTTCTCCTCTAAGCAGGAGGACTTTCTTTCCCTGAAAATCATTATTTCTGAGGTTACTGTCTGGTCTTCCAGAACAGATGGTTCTTTCCACATTGTGGGAAATTTCCCCATAAACTTGTTCCTCTCTGCTGTTAACCTCTGGCCATCGGGAGAAGCTTAGGTGTGCCTCTGGCCCTGTATTGCAAGTTAATGCTTTAAGAGGAGGGCCTTGCTAGATTGTCAGCGGTTAGAGCGCTTTAGTCTCCTGCTGCAGGTTTTCTTAGGCATGAACAGGGAATGCCCTAAAGACTCTAGAGAACCTGTCCACTGAGGAGTGAAATATTGCCCAGAAAGCAAGCAATTGAGCTTCAAGTTTGAAAATGACTTGCTAAGCTGTTGCTAAACTTGCCAGGCTTTCACAGGTTTGTTGCACAATTGCAGCAAGTCAGCATTGCATGACTCCAGATCAATGTTCCCTCTAATTTTTTACATTGCTGAGCAAATAAAAACATTTCTGAGCGCAAACCTGTAGACCGAGCAATTTCATCAAAAATCGTATATTGTCACAAAAAGTGCATGTTGCCATTAACTAATGGGCTATAGCTTGATAGAATATTATTAAATCGTATTAACTGTTCAGCCAATTTTACAGTATACTATACTGTAAAATTGGTTGTGAACAGTTAATACGATTTACTAATATTCTATCAAGCTATAGCCCATTAGTTAATGGCAACATGCACTTTTTGTGACAATATACGATTTTTGATGAAATTGCTCAGTCTAAAGGTAATAGCAATAATAAATGTTCAATAGGTGACACTCATTGCTGGACTAGCCCACTGCCATGGAACTACAAGTCACAGCATGCCAGCTGGTCCTATAGCAGGGATGGGCTACCTCAGCCATTGTGGAACTACAAGTCACAGCATAACCTACCAGCTGGTCCTATACAGGGGTAGGCTACGTCAGCCATTATGGAAGTACAAGTCACAGCATGACTTACCAGCTGGCCCCATACTTAGGGTAGGCAGCCTCATTTATTGTAGAACTACAAGTCACAGCTTAACCTGCCATCTGGCCTTTTACCAGGGGCAGGCTACCTAGGCTGTTGTGGAACTAAAAATCACAGCATTACCTGCCAGCTGGTCCTATACTAGGGGAAGGCTTCCTCAGCTATTGTGGAACTACAAGTCACAGCATGACTTGCCAGCTAGCCCTATACTAGGGGAAGGGAACCTCGGCTATTGTGGAACTACATGTCACAGCATGAAATGCCATCTGGCCCCTTAATAGGGGTAGGCTACCTCATCTATTGTGGAACTGTTTTTGTTTAAAAAGATATTAACTGGGCTACATTACAGTACTGTAAAAAGATGAGGGGGGTGGCATTGCCTTACCTGCATGGAGTGAGGTGTAGGACGTTCTAAGCGAGAGCTCTGATTTCCCTGGGTACGATGGCAGCGATCCTCCGCTCTCCCCAGCACTTCCAGCGATGCCTCCTGGCTGAGTGGATCTTCTGGTGTTTGACCACCAGCCGTGAGTGACTTGGCCCCCCGTGAGTGACTTGGCCCCAGCGAGCGAGACCCCCCAGTGCACTTACCTCACGGACAGTCCGGTCACTCTTCAGTCCCCGGCTTCCCGCGTCTCCGTCCTCCCGAGTCCCGGCGCCTCCTCCTCGGCCAATGGCATGAAGTTGGCCTTTCAGCCAATCAGGAAGCGGCAGGACCCGCTCCCTGATTGGCCAGGAGGAGGATCCGTGTGACAATAGCGAATTTTCATTCGCTATTGTCACACAATGGGCGTGCTCTCGGGGCGCACACTCTTCCCCCTGGCCGCCATGTCTGCGCTGTCTAAATAGGTGCGCGGTCTACATAGCTGCTTGCGCGGGACCATAAATTTCACTGCGCGTCCGCGCATGCGCGCACTTTAGGGGGAACATTGCTCCAGATCAACTTTCTTTGCAAACATTCTGCAAGTCTGCTGCAAGTTCTGATTCAGTTATGTTGTGCAATAGTCATCCTGTCACAGGGGTCACTTTTCATCTTTGCTCCCTGCTGTGTGTAAGTTTTTTCTTTAATTGGTGCTGGAGCAGCCATTTTACAATCACTGTGGTGTGCAGAGAGGTGAGTGGTAACCATAAGATCTGATATAGAGTTCAGGGGGGTAGAAATCAAGGAGTGACTAACCCTTTATATCCAGACTTGTATAAAGTACTCGAAATTTCTACTTGAGTAAAAGTACAAGTGCTCGATCAAAAAGTGACTTAAGTAGAAGTGGAAGTGCTCGCAGAAAAAGTTACTTAAGTGGAAGTACTAAAGTATTCAACATTTTTTTTACTTAAGTATTGCAAGTAGTTTTGAAAAAAAAAATATCTACTTAAGTACTAAAAGTAAAAATTACCAGTAGTTTTGAAAAAAAAATTCTACTCAAGTACTGAAAGTAGAAGTAGAAGTACTGTGTTTTGTAGTTATTAAAGAAAGAAGTCAAAAGTTTGAACATCATATTGTTTTTTATTATTTCAAATGATTTATTCAAATGATTAACCTAAAGGACAATCACAATTCCTTAGGCTGTAACATTTTGTAAACAAAAACAGATAAAGTCCCTCCCTTCCCCTTTTAAAGCATCCCTCCTTCTCTTCCCTGCATGTTTTTTTTTCTCCACAGCTTATTGGTGCGCAAAATCATATATAAACCAATGTGATATACAACAATATATTCCAATAATGAAATAAAGGAAGAGTGTATGAAATCAGTAAAAAGTCAATAAAAAGTTCAAAATATTGTGAATCTTCAAATATATATATGTGACAAAACAAGATGAATATAATTTCATATCTGCTGTTAATGGGAAAGAACCTCCTAACCAGGGCCGGCCTTAGGTGTTCAAGCGCCCTGTGCGAGCTGATCCTGTGGCGCCCCCACCAGCGCCCTGCACATTTTTTCTTGCACTTTTTTTGCACTTCATTTGACTTTTCTTTTTTATGATCACTACAAACTTAGCCCCCCTTACATTAGAGACCCCTCTTACATCAGAGACCCCCCAACGGAGCCCCCCTTACAACAGAAACCCCCCAACGGAGCCCCCTTACAACAGAAACCCCCCACAGAGGCCCCACTTACATCAGAGACCCCCCACACAGAGCACCCTTACAGCAGAGACCCCCCAGCCCCCACAAAGAGCCCCCTTTACATCAGAGACCCCCCACACAGAGCCCCCCTTACATCAAAGACCCCCCACACAGAGCCCCCTTACATCAGAGACCCCCATACAGAGCCCCCTTTACATCAGAGACCCCCCCACACAGAGCTCCCCTTACATCAGAGACCCCCCCACAGAGCCCCCTTACATCAGAGCCCCCCACACAAAGCCCCCCTTACATCAGAGACCCCAACACAGAGCCCCCTTACATCAGAGACCATCCCCACACAAAGCCCCCTTACTTTAGAGACCCCTCACACAAAGCCCCCCTTACATCAGAGACCCCAACACAGAGCCCCCTTACAACAGAGACCGCCCACACAAAGCCCCCCCTTAAGTTACATCAGAGACCCCCCCATGTTTCCCTTAACCAAGATGGCCGCCAGTGCCTCGATTGCACTGCGCATGCGCACGTGCCTCTACTGCGCGGCCGCCGGAATCCCCGCCTCCCAACGCTGAGACGTCAGCGAATGGAGACAAGGAGGGGAGGAGCGGAGTGGCCGAAGGCCGACACACATGTCAGAGCGCCGAGAGGCGCATGTGGGAGCACTCCACGCCGGCCCAGCGGAAGCCTGGAGCGGAACAACGCTACCCAAATGGCCAGAGACCAGGTACCCATGAAAAAGGGGGGTATCTTTACCTTTGCCTTCCTATAGAAAAGGGGAGGGGGGAGGGGGGAGGGCAGAATAGGGAGGATAATTGAAAGAGTAGGAGAGAGCAGTAAGGAGGGAAACCAAACAAAAAAGAAAAAGGGAAAGGCAGAGAAAAGTAACGAGTAACTATGCAGCACAAAAAAAAATATTGGAGTAGAAGTATCGAAATCATCGAAAAAATGTAGTGAAGTAAAAGTAGAAGTAGGAGAAAAAAATTCTACTTTAGGAAAGTACAGATACCGCATTTCGGTACTTAAGTACAGTACTTAAGTAGTTCTACTTCGTTACTATACATCTCTGTTTATATCTCATTGGTGTAGTACAATTTGGAATTTTTAATTTTCCTTGTTTGTATGCTGAGAATTTGCCAAAAATTTGTGTATGTATGTCAAAGACCCTGTGCAAAAAAAAAAAGAAAACGGTAGTTCCACCACTCTGTAGAGGACTACAATTCCCAGCAATACAGTAACAATGCATAATACCACCAGCTATAGGGGGTGTATATAGAGAGCCATGCATTGTACTATACATAGAGGGCCATGTATTGTATATAGAGAGATGAATGCACTGTACTGTATATAGAGAGATGAATGAACTGTACTGTATATAGAGAGATCCATGCACTGTGCTATATACAGAGAGATCCATGCATTGTGTTGTAGAGAGATCTGTGTACTGTACTGTAGAGATGGAGCAAACATCGGCCGGGGCCGTTTGTGAACGTCAGCCGCAAATTTTCTCAAAAGTCTGCGAACCGCGAGTTTGCGGCGGGCCCCATTGACTTTAATAGGAGGCGAACTTTAAAAACCTTTAGGTCCTATTTGCAGCCACAAAAGACGTACTAGCTGTGCACAAATAGTCCCAACACATGGACAATGTCATAACAGAAGTATTGCAATTGAAAAAGTTGCCCTAAATTTTATTTTATTTTTTTACAGCAAATTTTTTTTTTTTTTTCATAAATCAGCCAGAACTGACAGCAGCAGGTAAATACATTGTCTAATACATATAGGGTCCATTCACACATCTGTAAAATGGGTCCGCATCCATTCCACAATTTGGCGTAACCTTTACAGACCCATTGTTTTTCATTTCCAGTCTGAAAAATTAGGCATTCACAGGAGAAAGAAGTAAGTGTCGGTCATTCCAGGCCCCAAAAATTAGCCAACATGCGTTTACCTGACAGCTAAGAACGTAGTATTCTGTGGCTGAAGGTACATTAGGCATTCACAGGATACAGAAGTAAGTGTCGGCCAGTATTGGCCCCAAAAATTAACCCACATGGGTTTACCTGACAGCTAAGAATGTAGTATTCTGTGGCTGAAGGTACATTAGGCATTCACAGGATACAGAATTAAGTGTCGGCCTGTATAGGGCCCAAAAATTAGCCCACATGGGTTTGCCTGACAGCTAAGTACGTAGTATTCTGTGGCTGAAGGTACATTAGGCATTCACACAGTATACAGAAGTAAGTGTCGGCCTGTATAGGCCCCATAAATTAGCCCACATGGGTTTAACTGACAGCAAAGAACATAGTATTTGATGGCTGGAGGTACAGCAGGCGTTCACAGGATACAGAAGTGTCGGCCTGTATAGGCCCCAAAAATGAGCCCACATGCGTTTAACTGACAGCAAAGAACGTTGTGTATTTGATGGCTGGAGGTACAGTAGGCGTTCACAGGATACAGAAGTGTCGGCCTGTATAGGCCCCAAAAATTAGCCCACGTGCGTTTAACTGACAGCAAAGAACGTAGTATTTGGTGGCTGGAGGTACATTAGGCATTCACAGAAAAAATAATTGTCGGCCCTGAAAGGCCCCAAAAATTTGCCATTCAATGGACATGAAATGCCTTTTATGCCGCTGTATGTAGCAAAGCCAAGGACCAGGAATTGCTGTGGGTGGATGGCGGTCTGGCGGATATTTGTGGTCTGGCATGAGGAATTTCAATGAAACATGGTCTACTGGTCACATGTGTTGAATTCCTCAGAGATCCATGCCTCATTCATTTTTATAAATGTGAGGTAATCTACACTGTCATGAGCTAGGCGAGTGTGCTTATCGGTCACGATCCCCCCTGCTGTGCTGAACGTCCTTTCTGACAGGACACTGGATGAGGGGCAAGCCAACATTTCCATTGCAAATTGTGCAAGCTCTGGCCAGAGGTCAAGCCTGCCCACCCAGTAGTCCAGGGGTTCATCACTCCTCAGAGCATCCACATCGGCCGTTAACTCGATGTAGTCGGACACCTGTTGGTCTAGGCGTTCCCTCATGCTGGATCCAGAGTACAGCTGTTGATGGTTCGGCTGAAACAAGGATCTCATATCTGAAGTGACCAAGACATCTTCAAACCTCCCTTTTCTTGCAGGCGCTGTTGGATTGCTACCCGCAACTGTCTCTCTGTGACTGGAAATTCCTCTGCCAGCGCACGCAAAAGCAGAATGCAGCATTTCCCGCAGCAAGGCTGGTCCTTGGCCTTTATGCATTTGATACGGGGGTCCCCCTTAAAATACTGGAGCGTGTAGGCCCCCCGTGTAGTGGCCTGCTTCCAGCTCATCATCCAGGATAATGTCGTCCTCGTTCTCCTCCCCCCATCCACGGATAACACCAGGGATCCCAGAAAAGTTTAAAGCATGCTCTTCTTACTCCTCCTCATCCCCCCCAAGCACCATCCTCCTCTGACTCCTCTTCAGACTACTGCTGTTGATTTGTCTCAGATGGAGTAGCACACCCTGGGAATTCATCCAACATTGCAACTTCCTCATCTTCCTGCTCCTGCTCCTCGACTGCTTGATCAATGACATGACGCAATGCACGCTCCAGAAAGAAGGCATAAGGTATGATGTCACTTATGGCGCCCTGGCCGTGACTGACCAGTTTGGTGATCTCATTGAATGGCCGCAGAAGTCTGCATGTGTCCCGCATGAGCAGCCACTGGCGAGGTGAAAAAAACCCAAGCTCCTCAGAACCTGTCCTGCTGCCGAGTTCGAACAGGTAGTCGTTAACTGCATGTTTCTGCTGGAGCAGCCTATCGAGCATATGCAGCGTTAAGTTCCATCTCATCGGGCAGTCACAAATAAGACACCTGAGGGGCAGGTTGTGTCACCGCTGAATGTCAGCAAGACGAGCCATGGCTGTGTAATATCTTCGGAAATGGGCCGAGTTTTTTCTTCCCTGCCGCAAGACGTCCTGAACCCTACGGTATTTGCCAATGAATCGCTGCACCACCAAGTTCAGGACGTGTGCCATGCATGGCACGTGTGTTATTTTGCCCTGTTTCAGCAGATTGGCACTGTTGTCGCACACCACATTACCAACTGTCAAATTCAGCGGTGTCAGCCACTGATCTGCCTGTGAACGCAAAGCTGAAAGGAGTGCAGGACCAGTGTGGCTCTTGGCTTCCAGGCACAACAGACGCAGCACAGCAAGGCAACGTCTCACCTGGCATGTGGAATAGGTTCTGGGGATCTTGGGTGGTGCAGGAGAAGAGACGGTAGCAGCGGAAGAGGAGGAGTCAGCCGAGGAGGAGAGGGAGGATGGAGGAGGAGGAGAAGAAGAAGCAGGCCTGCTTGCAATACGTGGCGGTACAAGTAAATCTACACGGGTGCCACGGGTTACATGCTTAACGGCCGTCAGAAGGTTCACCCAGTGGGCAGTAAAAGTGATATACCTTCCCTGCCCGTGTTTGCTAGACCATGTGTCTGTGGTCAGATGTATCTTGGCACCAACACTGTGTGCCAGAGATATATTCACTTGCTACATACAGCTCTGGAATGCCCTTTTGCGAGAAATATTTCCTGCCTGGGACCTTCCATTGTGGTGTTCCAATGGCCACAAATTTACGAAAGGCCTCCGAGTCTATCCAGTTGATATGGCAGTAGTTGGCGGGCTATCAATTCCGACAAGCCAGCAGTCAAACGTTGGGCAAAAGGGGTTATCCTGCGTCATCATTTTTTTCCGCTCCAACATTTGGACCACAGAAGCCTGCCTTTTTCCAGAACAACGTGACGACGGCATCATGGAAGGTGGAGTGGAGGGCAAATGTGAGGAGAGAGGAGAAGGAGAAGGGGCTGGATGGTGAGAGCCTGGAGTGTGGGGCTTTGTGAGTTCTGACGGTGTTGCTCCCACTGGGCTCAGTGATGGGAGTTCAGGTGCCTTCTTAAGGCGGGTTTCTCTAGGTGAGTTTTGGGCTTACCGCGACTTATGCGTTGACTGCAAAGGCTGCAGATGGCAACACTGTTGTCAGCAACGGACACATTAAAAAAAGCCCACACTGCGGAGCCATGTGCCAGCGTCCTGGGAGCACCAGACGTGACTGTACATGGTTGATGGCTCGCTCCTGATACATTTGCAGTCTGCTTTTTACCTCTTGTGCAATGCAAGTTCTGCCTGCCTCTCCTCCCTATCTGCCGGTCCATCTCTCCCTCTGAACTCCATTCCTCTTCCTCTCTTGTGGACACCCACGTGACGTCCATTGACTCGCCATCATCCACGTCACCTTCCCCACCACTAACATTCGAGATCTCGGAGTAGGCAGCAACAGCGGGGACCAACCTCCTTGGGCTGATTAGGGTACTGTCGTCAGACTGCTGAGTGGCGGCTGTTGCTACCTCCTCTTCCTGATCCGATGACAACAATGGCTGCGCATCACAAACGTCTTGTGATGGATCGGAAAATAATTCCATTGACTCAAGCGGAGGGTATGTGGTGGTGGTGGTGTCTTTGGGGGTGCACATAGCAGAGCGTGAAGAGGGTGCAGATAGAGAGGATGAGGAGGGTGCAGAAGAGGAAAGCTGAGTGACCCACTCAACTAAGTCTGGTGCGTCCTTTGACGTAATTTCACACGGCTTTTGAAACTTCAGTTAGGCTCCGGCTTACTGCTCCTGCCCTACCCCTACCACCCCTGCGTATGTCTCTGCCTCTTCCTCTGCCTGTCATGTTTTTTAATTACCCTGTGACAAAAGTCTGTAGACAATCGTAGTATATCTAGAAAAAGGTAGATAACACTCCGCTTCTATCTGTGGTATTGGGGGGCCACAGGTTTATCACACCAGTTCTACAAATAATTGGCCAGTAACTGTTGTCACTGTGTGTTGTACAGTCAACACAGCAAGAGAGGCCACATTTTTGCAGGACTAAAATACACTCTTAGAAAAGTATACTGTTAAATAACACCCCACTTCAATATGTGGTATTGGGGGGCCACTGGTTTATCACAGCAAAAGAGGCAATATTGATTCAGGACACAAACACACTTGTAAAAGTATACTCAGATATCACTCCACTTCAATCTGTAGTATTGGGGGGCCACTGGTCTATCACACCAGTTCTACAAATAATTGGCCAGTAACTGTTGTCACTGTGTGTAGCACAGTCAACACAGCAAGAGAGGCCAAATTTTTGCAGGCAGGACTAAAAAACACTCTTAGAAAAGTATACTGTTAAATAACACCCCACTTCAATATGTGGTATTGGGGGGCCACTGGTCTATCACACAAGTTGTTGAAAAAAATGGCCAGGGAGTTTGGCACTGTGTGTATCTGACTTAACTCAGCAAAAGAGGCAATATTGTTGCAGGACACAAATACACTTGTAAAAGTTTACTCAGATAACACCCCACTTCAATATGTGGTATTGGGGGGGGGGGGCAATTGGTCTATCACACCAGTTATAATAAATAATAAGTGCTTTTGTCACTGTGTGTAGTATTGCTGCAGAAACGCTCAGTCTCACCACCACACCTGTCACAATGCTGCACAGTGCACAATAATAGTACTAATCCACTATAATATGCTTTCTACAAAGTATATTATACTGTGGATTACCCCCTCCCCCACCCCCCTTTTTAGTGCACTGTACAGCAATACCAAAACATTTGCAGCCCTTTAAATTACTTTTGTGGACATTAACAGAGCGATTTGTGTCACTGCTGACGATCTCTAACTGCCCCTACAGCACAGACTGGATACCTGTCCCTATACTGAAGAGACTGTAATAGACCGTATACCGAAATACCAGCCCTTTAAATGACTTTTGTGGACATTAACAGAGCGATTTGTGTCACTGTAGATGATGATCTCTCTAACTGCCCCTACAGCACAAACTGGATACCTGTCCCTATACTGAAGAGAGACTGGACCTATACCGAAATACCAGCCCTGAAAATGACTTTTTTTTGGACATTAACAGAGCGATTTGTGTGACTGCAGCCGATCTCTAACTGCCCCTAAAGCACCGACTGGATACCTCTCCCTAAACTGAAAAGATACTAGTAGACCTATACTGAAATACCAGCCCTGAAAAGGACTTTTGTGGATCTTCACAGCGCTATTTGTGTCTAGAAAACTCTCCCTCATGAGCACAGGCAAGTTCTCCCTACACTGGCAGAAAGCGGAATGTGAAATGGCCGACAGGTCAGGTCTATTTATAGGGTAGGGGGACTGTCCATGTGCTGGAATGTTTCAATTGGCTGTCCCGTTCCACCTGATGGCTGTGTCATGGGTGAAAGTTCTCCCCAATGTAAACTAATATGGCCGCCACGAACGACGCCATGTGTTCGCAAATTTGGCGGGCATCGAACAAGCAAAATTTGCCGTGAACCGACTGCCGGGCGAACCGCAAGGCCATCTCTACTGTACTGTGTACAGAGAGATCCATGCATTGCACTCTATATAGAGAGATCCATGCACTGTGCTATATACAGAGAGATCCATGCATTGTTTTGTAGAGAGATCCATGTACTTTTCTGTGTACAGAGAGATCCATGCACTGTATTGTAGAGAGATGCATGCACTGTATTGTATATAGAGAGATCCATGCACTGTATTGTGTATAGAGAGATCCATGCACTGTATTGTAGAGAGATCCATGTACTGTACTGCATATAGAGAGATTCATGTACGGTATTGTAGAGAGATCACTGTACTGTATTGTAGAGAGGTCCATGCATTGTGTTGTAGATTGATCCATGCACTGTACCATACCTCCCAACTTTTGAACTTCGCAATGAGGGACACTGAAAGAGAAACAAAACCGCTGCGGCAAATTGTGGGTGTGGCTAATTGCTTAGCAGTGGGAGGGGCTTAAGGGATAGGGTAAACAAAACCCAGACTTCCTAGTACTTATAAAATATGCTTTAATTGCTCAGCCTACCTTAAAGAAGAACTTCATTAAAATAGTCAGAGACTGCATAGCAACCAGCAACTGTTGGGACAATGAAGACTTTGGTGAGAAGTATATAATGTACAGTATTGTGTATATAGTGCAGGAGAGTGTAATGTACAAAATGCAGGAGACAGGAGTATGTAATGTACAGAATGCACGAGACAGGAGTATGTAATGTACAGAATGCAGGGGTGCACCATCCACCCCCCCAACTCTATACACCCCAAATGCCCACCCAGCTCCATACACCCCCCCCCCCATCCACCCCAAATGCCCCCAGCAGCTCTATCCACCTCAAATGCCCACCCTAGCACTATCTATCCCAAACACCCATCCAACTTCCAAACACTCTAAATGCCCACCCCAGCTCCATTCATCCCATATGCCCGACCCAGCTCCATCCAACCCAAATGCCCCCTTTTGGGGGGCGCAAACAGAAAAATGTAATTGGCATTGCTTTTGCGGCAAAAAACGCTGTTAAAAATTGCGTGACTTTGAGGTCACAAAAGTGTGAAAGGGGCCATCAGTAATCAAGGTAGAGTGTGCCCCCTTCAATGCAGAGAGACCAGCGTGCCCCCTTTCAATGCAGAATGGCCAGCGTGCCCCCTTTCAATGCAGAATGACCAGCGTGCCCCCCTTTCAATGCAGAATGACCAGTGTGCCTCCCTTTCAATGCAGAATGACCAGCGTGCCCCCTTTCAATGCAGAATGACCAGCATGCCGTGCCCCCCTTCAATGCAGAGAGATCATCGTGCCCCCTTTCAATGCAGAGAGACCAGCGTGACCCCTTTCAATGCAGAATGGCCAGCGTGACCCTTTCAATGCAGAGAGACCAGCGTGACCCCTTTCAATGCAGAATGGCCAGCGTGACCCCTTTAATGGAAAATAACCAGCGTGCCCCCTTTAATGCAGAATAACCAGCGTGCCCCCTTTCAATGCAGAATGACCAGCGTGACCCCTTTCAATGCAGAATAACCAGCCTGACCCCTTTCAATGCAGAATAACCAGCCTGACCCCTTTCAATGCAGAATAAACAGCCTGACCCCTTTCAATGCAGAATAACCAGCGTGACCCCTTTCAATGCAGAATGACCAGCGCGACCCCTTTAATGCAGAATAACCAGCGTGCCCCCTTTCAATGCAGAATAATCAGCGTGACCCCTTTCAATGCAGAATAACCAGTGTGACCCCTTTCAATGCAGAATAACCAGCGTGACCCCTTTCAATGCAGAATGACCAGCGTGACCCCTTTAAATGCAGAGTGACCAGCCTGACCCCTTTCAATGCAGAAAAACCAGCTTGACCCCTTTAATGCAGAATAACCAGCGTGACCCCTTTCAATGCAGAATGACCAGCTTGACTCCTTTAATGCAGAATAATCAGCATGACCCCTTTAATGCAGAATAACCAGCGTGACCCCTTTCAATGCAGAGGGAGGGAGGGATGACAGAGGGAGGGAGGGAGAGAGAGATGACAGAGGGAGGGAGAGAGAGATGACAGAGGGAGGGAGGGAGGGAGAGAGAGATGACAGAGGGAGGGAGGGAGAGAGAGATGACAGAGGGAGGGACAGAGAGATGACGGAGGGAGGGAGGGAGGGAGGGAGAGATGAGGGATGACAGAGGGAGGGAGGGATGATAGAGGAAGGGAGGGAGAGATGCGAGATGACAGAGGGAGGGAGGGATGACAGAGAGATGAGAGATGACAGAGGGAGGGAGGACAGAGGGAGAGAGGACAGAGGGAGGGAGAGGACAGGGGGGATAGAAGACGGGGGGGAGGACGGGGGGATAGAAGACAGAAGGGGGGATAGAAGACAGAGGGAGGGGAGAGAAGACAGAGAGAGGGAGGAAGAGGGGAGAGATAGAGAGGGGTGGGGAGAGGGGGGGAGAGAGGACGGAGAGAGGACAGAGAGAGGGAGGGAGGGAGAGAGGACAGAGATGGGGTGGGAGGGGGATAGAGGACAGAGAGAGAGAGGACAGAGAGAGGAGGGAGGGAGGAAGGGGGAGGAGAAGACAGAGAGAGGAAGGGGGGGGAGTGTGGACAGAGAGAGGAAGGGGGGAGGAGAGAGGGGGGGAGGGAGGACAGAGAGGAAGTGAGGACAGAGGGGGGTAAAGAATGGGAAGAGAGGGAGGAGAGAAGAAAAAGGGGGGAGAAGAGAAGAGAAGAGAAAGGGGGGGAGAGCTCCTCCTCCATAGACATGCTGGATATTGTAGTCTCACAAACTCCCCTCTACAATGGGGCACACGGCAATCCCGCCCAGCCTCTGCCTCTCTCACACACAGCCGTCTACTCACAGGGCATGTACCTCTTCCAGGGCTGCTCCCGAGTCCCGCCCGCAGCCCGCAGGTCCTGTTCTCACTCAGCACTTCTCATGTAATGTGTCAGGGAAAGGGGAAAGATAACTCCACTGCCGCCTGACACAGATGGTAGTTAAAAAGGGCAGGAGTGAATTGGACAGCCCGCTGCAGCATGGAACACATACAGAAACCATGCCCTGTATCTCCAGCAGCTGAAAGCACTTTTTAACTACAGTCTGTGTCAGGCGGCCGCAGAGATATCTTTCCCTGACAGACAGGTTGTTCAGATTGTTTCCCCCTGCAGCGATCGCGGCGCTGAGAGGCAGGAGCCAAAGACGGGGGCGGAGCTGGGAGGAGGAGGGGGGAGAAGAGATGGCCGGCCAGATGATTTTGCGGGACTTCAGCCCGGCTCCGCGGGACTCACTCCAAATTGCGGGACAGTCCTGCGGATTCCGGGATGGTTGGTGTCAGGGTTACCTGATCCGAGGCCGAGGTGCTGAGAGGGCTCCCCTTGCGGCTCAGTGCGGCACACCCCTGGAGATGGTACAAAGGGTGTGGCGCCCCAAGTGGCACGGGTTACCAGCTGCAGGCAGGTAGGTAGAACCAGAGCAATCCGAGAGCGAACTGGAACAGGCTGGAATCGCAGCAGGGTATGAGTCTTCAAGGCTCTGAAGCAGCCGGGCTACCTTGTGCCAAGGAATAGTCTCTAGTAGCGGAAACCGTGGTACAAGCCGAGGTCATGCACAGGAGACAACCAGAATAGCCGAGGTCTTGAAGCAAGCCGGGGTCATACACAGTAGGTAACGGAAGCAAGGTCAGTGGGAGAAGCCAAGGGTCAAACCAGGAGCAGGAGATCAAACGGAATCAGGAACAAGCCAAGTCACAACAGGAAATCCAAACAGGAAACAGGAAACACAGGAAGCTGAGAGATAATCCAGCAATGAGTCTGATCCTATGGCCACCTTTTATAGGCCATTTCCCTGACAGGCCAGCAGAGGGCTGTGTCAGTTGAGTCAGGAGCATCCATTTCTATTACTGGCAATGTTGCCAGTTCTCCTATGGCCATTTCCCTGACAGGCCAGCAGAGGGCTGTGTCAGTTGAGTCAGGAGCGTCCATTTCTATTACTGGCAATGTTGCCAGTTCTCCTATGGCCATTTCCCTGACAGTGCCCCCCCCCAAGGGGCAGCCTCCGGATGCCCAGACGGGCCAGTCTCTCTGAGTGTCTGTTGTGGAACTCCCGGATCAGTCTAGGAGCGTGTACATTATTTGCAGGCTCCCAGGAATTTTCCTCTGCAGAATACCCCTTCCACTTGATGAGGTACTGGGTTTGTCTACCCCTCTTTCTGCAGTCCATTATGGCCTCCACTTCATACTCCGCTTCACCCTCCACCAGGACTGGAGGAGGGGGTAATTCATGCCTACCAGAAAAAGGGCTGGGTACAACTGGTTTTAGCAGAGATACATGAAATACTGGGTGAATTTTGTAGGAGTTGGGTAAAACCAGTTCGAAAGCCACAGGGTTGACCTCCCTTTTGATCTCAAAGGGTCCAACGAATCTTGGACCCAGTTTTCGGGATGGGCAGGAAAGTTTCAGATTAGCTGAGGAAAGCCACACTTTGTCCCCTCTTTTAAAGGTAGGTTCGTTTCTTTTCTTTTTATCATAGAACCTCTTGTAATCCGTTTGTGCCTTCTGGACGGCCTCCTGAAGGAATAAGTAGTTTGTCTGAATAGAATTAATCCGGTCTTGGACTGCAGGGACAGATGCTTCCGGAAGGGTATTGGGCAAAAAGGAGGGATGGAACCCATAATTCGCCCAAAATGGGGACTGGTTAGTGGAGGCATGTACCGAATTATTGTATGCAAACTCCGCACATGGGAGAAGGGATATCCAGTCATTTTGGGCAAAGGTACAGAAACAACGAAGATACTGTTCTAGCGTCTGGTTTGTTCTTTCTGTCTGGCCATTGCTTTGGGGATGGTAAGCGGAAGAAAGACATATTTTAATGGACAAGGTCTTACAAAGATCCTTCCAAAATCTGGAGGTGAACTGTACTCCTCTATCGGAAACAATATTATCCGGAAGCCCATGTAGTCTGATTACTTCCTTGATGAATATTTTTGCTGTTTCTGGGGCTGATGGAGTGCCGGTCATAGGCAGGAAGTGGGCCATTTTGGTCAGACGATCCACTACCACCAAGATGGTAGTAAAACCCCCAGATGAAGGTAAGTCAACAATAAAGTCCAATGAGATCATCTTCCAGGGTTGCTCAGGGATGGGTAGAGGCCTTAACAGACCCCAGGACTTGGTGTTGGACCCCTTGTTGCGCTGACAGACAACGCAGGAGCTAACATAAGACTGGCAATCCTTCCTTAAACTGGGCCACCAGAAGGAGCGTTGGATAAGCTCAAGGGTCTTTCGTACACCAAAATGTCCGGCCAGCTGATGGTCATGGAAAGTCTTTAGAACTTGGAGCCTGACTGGTTGGGGAACGAAAACTCTGTCCTGGTGCCAAAGGAACCCGTCTCGACTCTCCAAGGGGGGTATTTCTGTGTCCGCATACTGGGTGGATGCCTGTTTAATTGAGGATTTTAATTCTGGCTGGATCAGGAAAAAATGTTGTGCTGACAGAATGGTACTTGGTTCCACAGACTCGGGGGCATCAGGGAACATTCGGGAGAGGGCGTCTGCTTTCCCGTTCTTGGAGCCTGGTCGGTAAGTTATGTGGAAATTAAATCTTGAGAAAAATAAAGCCCAACGGGCCTGTCGTGGTCTCAGACGTTTAGCGGCCCTCAGGTATTCTAAATTTTTATGATCAGTGAAGATCAAAATTGGGTGGGCGGCACCTTCCAATAAATATCTCCACTCCTCCAAGGCGGTTTTAATGGCCAACAGTTCTCGGTCACCCACATCGTAATTTCTCTCTGAGGGGCTCATCTTTTGAGAGAAAAAGGCAATAGGGTGAAGTAGGGCCTTAGGTCCTTGGCGCTGAGACAAGATGGCTCCTGTGGCTATTTCTGAGGCGTCTACCTCTAACACAAAGGGTAAAGCCGGATCTGGGTGCTGTAAGACTGGTGCAGAGGTGAACAGTCCTTTGAGTTTGTCAAATGCTGCCTGAGCTTCTGGGGACCATTTGAATCTGGTCTGCTGGCGAGTCAACTGCGTAATCGGTGAAATGATAGCTGAAAAGTCTTTTACAAATCTTCTGTAAAAATTAGCAAATCCTATGAATCGTTGAACACCCTTCTTGTCTGAAGGGGCTGGCCATTCAAGGATAGCTTTCACCTTTTGTGGGTCCATTGCGATTCCCTTGGTAGATATGATAAGACCCAGGAATTGGATGGAAGTCTTTTCAAATTCGCACTTTTCTGCTTTAATGTATAAACCGTGCTTCCTCAGAGTTGCAAGGACTTTTTTCACGTGAGCTCTGTGGAGATCCAGGGTAGCAGAGAAGATGAGGATGTCATCTAGGTAAACGATTACGAAATAGTCCAAAAATTCCCGGAAAATATCGTTTACGAAGTGCTGGAACGTGGCTGGGGCGTTACATAATCCGAATGGCATAACTAAATATTCAAAATGTCCGAACCGGGTCCTGAAAGCCGTTTTCCATTCGTCCCCCTCCCGGATACGAACAAGATTGTAAGCTCCCCGTAGATCAAGTTTAGTAAAGAGCTGGGCAGTTCGGAACCTTTGGAAAAGTTCAGGGATGAGGGGAAGTGGGTATCGGTTTTTAATCGTAATTTTGTTAAGTTCCCTGTAATCCACACATGGCCTTAGTGAACCATCTTTCTTCCCGACAAAAAAAATTCCAGCTCCAGCGGGGGAGGAAGAAGGGCGGATGAATCCCTTTTCAAGGTTCTCATTAATATACAGTCGTAAAGTTTCTAGCTCAACCTCAGATAACGGAAATATACGTCCGAAAGGAATCTCGGCACCAGGAAGCAGTTCAATGGGGCAGTCGTAAGGCCGATGAGGTGGGAGAACATTGGCCGCCTTCTCATCAAAAACATCCAAAAACTCATGATAGACTGTAGGTATAGCCTGACTGACATCTGGAATTGATTGGATGGTTGAACAACTGGCGGGACTGCTAACCCCAGGAACGAAGCAGTGTTGCAGGCAGTAGGAAGAGGTAAAGGAAATCTCCTTCTTGGCCCAGTTAATCTGTGGATTATGGGCTTGCAACCAGGGAATTCCCAGGATGATGGGGAACATGGGAGAGCAAAGGATGTCAAAACAAATGAATTCCTGGTGGCCAGAGTTTGTTATTGTGAGGATGGGCTTGGTTTCCTGGGTGACAAGTCCAGAACTGGGCAAGGAACCATCGGCCAGATGTACCTCAAGTCGCTGACGTTTATTGCAGAGGGGTACACGGAGTCTTCTTGCCAAAGTCAAGTCCATAAAACAGCTGCAAGCCCCCGAATCAACTATGGCTAGGAGCCGGACCTCCTCTTCCGCCACCTGTAGTGAGACAGGAAGAACGAGATGAGATGGAAAAGATCCGGAAACTTGGAAGTAAGGGCTTTGTGGGAGGAACTTACGGGGTCTCACGGGGCAGTTTCGTAGGAAGTGTCCAGACCCTCCGCAGTAGAGACAAAGATTGGCGTGTCGGCGGCGTTGTCTTTCATCTGCACTTAGTGAAGAACGCACTTGGCCGATCTGCATTGGTTCATCCTCTGCATGGGTAGCAGGGAAAGGTGCTGGTGTTGGAGTGAAGTGGTAAGGGGCCCTAGGCAACATCCAGGTTGGGCGAGAAGTCTGTGAGCGCTCAAACCGACGCTCCCGGAGGCGCCTATCGAGCTGGATAGTAAGTTGAATCAGTCCCTCTAGAGTAGTGGGAGTCTCTACCCTGGCCAACTCATCCTTAAGAGATTCGGATAATCCCAGACGGTATTGGTACCTGAGGGCCGCCTCATTCCAGCACGTATCAGTGGACCACTTGCGGAACTCTACTGTGTAATCTTCGGCGGGGCGTTTTCCCTGCTGGAGGGAATGCAAGGTAGCCTCAGCCGTAGCCACACGCTGAGGATCATCATAAAGTTGGGCCATTAGATCAAAGAAGGTGTCAATAGAATTGAGAGCAGGGTCCTTTTGCTCCAGCAGGCCATGGGCCCAGGCCTGTGGCTCCTCCAACAGTAATGAAATCACAAACCCAACCTTTACAGTCTCTGAAGTGAAAGTCCTAGGCTGGAGGGCCAGGTATAGCTGGCATGCGTTTCTGAAGGCCCTGAATTTCTCCCGTTCACCAGAGAAGCGTTCAGGTATTGGCACCCGTGGCTCAGGGGGAGGAACCATCATAGTGTGGGAGGAAACTGGCTGTCCCGGGAGGGATGGAGCAGAAACTGTGCTGGTGGATGAAGGACTGGGATCCGCAGGAGCAGGAGAAGTTGTCAGATGTTGCAGTCGACCTTCCAGTTGGAAGTATCCCTCCTGCAGACGCTGTACTGCCTGGGTAAGGGCAGTGACCTGGTGGCATAGAGCCACGAGTGGGGAAGCACCTCTGTCGGCCTCTGACATGGCTGGATTATACTGTCAGGGTTACCTGATCCGAGGCCGAGGTGCTGAGAGGGCTCCCCTTGCGGCTCAGTGCGGCACACCCCTGGAGATGGTACAAAGGGTGTGGCGCCCCAAGTGGCACGGGTTACCAGCTGCAGGCAGGTAGGTAGAACCAGAGCAATCCGAGAGCGAACTGGAACAGGCTGGAATCGCAGCAGGGTATGAGTCTTCAAGGCTCTGAAGCAGCCGGGCTACCTTGTGCCAAGGAATAGTCTCTAGTAGCGGAAACCGTGGTACAAGCCGAGGTCATGCACAGGAGACAACCAGAATAGCCGAGGTCTTGAAGCAAGCCGGGGTCATACACAGTAGGTAACGGAAGCAAGGTCAGTGGGAGAAGCCAAGGGTCAAACCAGGAGCAGGAGATCAAACGGAATCAGGAACAAGCCAAGTCACAACAGGAAATCCAAACAGGAAACAGGAAACACAGGAAGCTGAGAGATAATCCAGCAATGAGTCTGATCCTATGGCCACCTTTTATAGGCCATTTCCCTGACAGGCCAGCAGAGGGCTGTGTCAGTTGAGTCAGGAGCATCCATTTCTATTACTGGCAATGTTGCCAGTTCTCCTATGGCCATTTCCCTGACAGGCCAGCAGAGGGCTGTGTCAGTTGAGTCAGGAGCGTCCATTTCTATTACTGGCAATGTTGCCAGTTCTCCTATGGCCATTTCCCTGACAGTTGGGAGGTATGCTGTACTGTGTACAAAGAGATCCATGTACTGTACTGCATTTAGAGAGATTCATGTACGGTATTGTAGAGAGATCACTGTACTGTATTGTAGAGAGGTCCATGCATTGTGTTGTAGATTGATCCATGCACTGTACTGTGTACAAAGAGATCCATGTACTGTACTGTATACAGAGATATCCAAATTTGTGGCAGTGTTGAATTGTAAGTTTGGTAACTTGCTGCACATTTTCACTGGCAAGTTATAGGCTTGCAGAACACTTGAAGCATAAGTTCTAGTTGTCACTTTCCAATTTGTGGCAAATTTGCATGCCAAGTCTCTAGGAAGAGGAAAGTTGCAGTGGTGAGTCTACCAGCAAGAGCTCTGCAAGTCTACAGCATGAAAATTCAGCCACAGTGACCCCTGGGGTGGGATGACTTTTGCACAGGCTATCTGAACCAGAACTTGCAGCAGACTTGCAGAATGTTTGCAAAAAAAGTTGATCAGGACTGGAGTCATTCAATAGCTTAGCAAGTCATTTTCAACCTTGCAGCACAATTGGTTGCTATGTGGGATGCATTGTGCTGTATATGCAGATCCATGAATTGTACTGTATATAAAGAGATCCATACATTGTACTGTATATACAGAGATCCATACATTGTACTGTATATACAGAGATCTATGCATTGTACTGTATATACAGAGATCCATACATTGTACTGTATATACAGAGATCCATGCATTGTACTGTATACAGAGATATCCCTTTCATAAGAAAGAGGAAAATGTGGGTACTTTTGTCACCATCTATACCAGGCTCACCCCACACTAAAGAGGTCTCAGGTCACATGATATCTTACTGGTCCAGGCATGCCTTATCCCTGACAGTAAAGAAGAGAGATGAGCGGAGGGTTCCCCTAGTACTTGTTCTGCCATTGTGCTGTATTGGGGTTGGTCTATAAATGCTTAGATTTGCCTCACAGGGCCGGCCTTTTGGGGTGTGCGAGCCGTGTGGCCGCACAGGGCGCCATGGGCAACAAGGGCGCCGTGCGGCCATCACAGCTCGCAGAGGATCAGGTGATTCAGGCCGCACAGCGGGAGGTGAGCGGCGACCGCGGCCTGGACAGGGTTAACACAGGCCGCGGCCGCCGCTTACCTCCCGCTGTGCGGCTGTGCCTCGGTCACCTACAGATGCAGAGAGGCGAGCTGTGTATTACACACAGCTCAGCCTCCGATCCTTCCACGCTGACGATCTCTCCTCCCTCCCTGCACTGACGCCAGAGGAGAGATCGTCAGCTCCTCCTCGCCCCGCCCCTTCTCCTCCTCCTCCCGCCCCGCCCACACTCCCGGGGATGTGTGGGCGGGAAGTTTAAAGAAAAAAAAAAGCTGCAGAGAGCGGAAAGTAAGTGAGGTCTCTCCTTCAAAAAATGTAAGGGGGGCTTTGTGTGGGGAGCTCTGTGTGAGGGGGGGGTCTGTGATGTAAGGGGGGGCTCTCTGATGTGGGGGGCTCCATGGGGGGATGGTCTGATGTAAGGGGGCTTTTTTGTGGGGGGGTCTGTGATGTAAGGGGGGGCTCTCTGATGTAAGGGGGCTGTGTGTGTGTGGGGGGGCTCTGATGTAAGGGGGCTTTGTGTGGGGGTCTGTGATGTAAGGGGGGCTCTCTGATGTGGGGGTCTCTGTTTGGGGGGGCTCTGATGTAAGGGGGCTTTGTGTGGGGGGTCTCTGATGTGAGGGGGGCCTTGTGTGTGGGGTCTCTGATGTGAGGGGGGCTCTGTGTGTGGGGTCTCTGATGTGAGGGGGGCTCTGTGTGTGGGGTCTCTGATGTGAGGGGGGCTTTGTGTGGGGGGTCTCTGATGTAAGGGGGGCTTTGTATGGGGGTCTCTGATGTAAGGGGGGCTTTGTATGGGGGTCTCTGATGTAAGGGGGGCTTTGTATGGGGGGTCTCTGATGTAAGGGGGCTGTGTGTGGGGGTCTCTGATGTGAGGGGGGCTCTGTGTGTGGGGTCTCTGATGTGAGGGGGGCTCTGTGTGTGGGGTCTCTGATGTGAGGGGGGCTCTGTGTGTGGCGTCTCTGATGTGAGGGGGGCTTTGTGTGGGGGGTATCTGATGTAAGGGGGGCTTTGTATGGGGGTCTCTGATGTAAGGGGGGCTTTGTATGGGGGTCTCTGATGTAAGGGGGCTGTGTGTGGGGTCTCTGATGTGAGGGGGGCTTTGTGTGGGGGGTCTCTGATGTAAGGGGGGGCTTTGTATGGGGGTCTCTGATGTAAGGGGGGCTTTGTATGGGGGTCTCTGATGTAAGGGGGCTGTGTGTGGGGTCTCTGATGTGAGGGGGGCTTTGTGTGGGGGGTGTCACGGAACCATGAACCAGACGTACAACAACAGATAAGTGAAAATAAGACAGCTTTATTGAAAAACAAGCTATAAAGCAAAAGTCCAAACGGATGGCGAAACCGATGCAGAGTCTTTGCGAAGCCAGGGGTCAGGAACCAGCAGGGTAGTCAGACGAAGCCAGGATCAGGAACCAACAGGGTAGTCAGACGAAGCCAGGATCAGGAACCAACAGGGTAGTCAGACGAAGCCAGGAACAGGAACCAGAAGTAGCAGCAGTCTTAGTAGCATGTGAACACAGGAGGACCAAGCAGGGAACTGAAGCCACAGACCTCCTATATATATGAGCTAGGCATCCAGCTCCTCCCAGTGGGAAGGAGGAGCTGCAGGGTGGGAGGCTACAAGAAACCCAGAAACCAAGATGGCCGCCAGCACATGTCAAACGAAGGAGAACAGCAAGAAGGTAAGACCATGACAGTACCTCCCCCTCAAGGGCCCCTCCTCCGCGGAGTAAAGAACGGTTTCTGAGGGAAGTGTGCGTGGAAGGCTCGGAGCAAGGCAGGAGCATGGACATCTGCGGAGGGAACCCAGGAACGCTCCTCTGGACCATAACCACGCCAATGAACCAAAAACTGCACCCGACCGCGGACCAGGCGTGAGTCCAGGATATTGCTCACCTCATACTCCTCACGATTGCCCACTCGGACCGGACGAGGCCGAGGAACCGAGGAAGTGAAACGATTACACACCAGAGGCTTCAACAGGGAGACATGAAACACGTTGGAGATCCGCATGCCAGGAGGAAGCGCAAGGGCATAGGCTACCGGGTTTACCCTGCGAAGCACTCGGAAGGGACCAACAAAGCGAGGCGCCAGCTTGGGAGTGGGCACTCGAAGGTTGAGGTTGCGGGTGGACAACCATACACGGTCTCCGGCCTGGTAGGAAGGAGCAGGCGTTCGTCTGCGATCAGCCTGGAGTCTCTGGCGCTGCACAGAGACCTCAAGGGACTTCTGGATCTGTACCCAAGAAGCACGTAGGACGGAAAGGTGATCCTCCACAGCCGGAATATCCTGGGGAGAGAATACCTCCGGTAACACGGCAGGTTGGAACCCATAGTTGGCCATGAAGGGAGACGTCCCAGAGGAAGAGTTCACCGCCGTGTTCCTGGCAAACTCAGCCCAAGGCAGGAGGTCAACCCAATTGTCTTGGTGATCGGAGACATAGCAACGAAGGAATTGCTCCAATGCCTGATTGGATCGTTCTGCGGCCCCATTGGACTGAGGGTGGTAGGCCGAGGAGAAGGAGAGATGAATCCCCAACTGGGAGCAAAAGGCGCGCCAGAACCTGGACACAAACTGACTCCCCCGATCCGACACAATCTCCTTGGGCAAACCGTGCAACCGGAAGACCTCCCTGGCAAAAATCGTGGCCAACTCCTGTGCAGAGGGTAACTTCTTGAGAGGAACACAGTGACACATTTTGGAAAACCGATCCACAATCATGAGAATGACCGTATGGCCTCGGGATGCAGGGAGGTCCACAATGAAATCCATCCCCAGGTGTGACCATGGGCGCTCCCCGGTGGCTAAGGGTTGCAGAAGGCCCAACGGAAGGTGCTGAGGGGACTTACTCTGGGCACAAACGGAGCATGCCGCTACATATGCGGCGATGTCGGAACGTAGGGAAGGCCACCAGAACAGACGTGAAACAGCCCAGGACAGCTCATTCTTTCCAGGATGCCCCGCGGTCTTGGAGTTATGGTAGGTTCGCAACAACCGAGTGCGCAACTCCTCAGGCACAAAACATCTGCCGTTGGGTCTCCCAGAGGGAGCACCAGATTGAGCCGCCAAAATCTGCTCACCCAGGGGAGAGGTCAGGCTGGTGCGAATGGCAGCCAGGATCTGATTCGGAGGTATGACCGAAGTCGGAATCGACTCCTCCCTGGACAGGTCGGAGTACTGCCGTGATAAGGCATCAGCCCTGATGTTCTTGGAACCGGGTAGGTAGGAGACCACGTAATTAAAACGTGACAAGAACAGAGCCCATCTGGCCTGACGTGGTGTCAATCTCTTGGCCTCAGAGAGGTAGGTCAGATTCTTGTGGTCCGTCAGGATGAGGACCGGAACCACCGAACCCTCGAGCAAGTGCCTCCATTCTTTAAGAGCCTGCACGATGGCCAATAACTCCCTGTCACCAATCTGGTTGTTGCACTCCGCGGAAGACAGTTTCCGGGAGTAAAACCCACAAGGAAGCAGAGGACCCTCTGGTGTTCTACGCTGAGACAGAAGGGCGCCTACTCCCGTCTCAGACGCGTCCACCTCGAGGACAAAGGGCAACCCAGGGTTGGGATGCGACAGAATCGGAGCCGACACAAAGGCGGACTTTAGAGCCTCAAAAGCTCGGATGGCCTCGGGCGGCCAGACCTGGGAATTACTGCCCTTCCTGGTCAGATCCGTGAGAGGCTTGGCTAGCATGGAAAAGTCCCTGATGAACTTCCGATAATAATTGGCGAAGCCCAAAAAGCGCTGCAGGGAGCGAAGACCACTGGGCTGGGGCCACTGTAAGACAGCCGAAACTTTCTCAGGATCCATGGAGAACCCCTCAGCGGAAATGATGTAACTTAAGAAGGTTACCTGGGATCGGTGAAATTCGCATTTCTCAAGCTTACCGAACAGCTTGTTCTCTCGTAACCGTTGCAACACTCGTTTGACATCCAGAATGTGGGTCTCCATGGACTCAGAATAAACCAAGATGTCATCCAGGTAGACCACCACACACTGCTGCAACAGGTCACGGAAAACATCGTTGATGAATTCCTGAAAGACTGCGGGCGCATTGCACAGCCCAAAGGGCATAACCAAGGATTCATAATGACCGGTCCTGGTGTTAAACGCGGTCTTCCACTCATCGCCCGCCTTGATCCTTACGAGGTTATATGCCGCCCTCAGGTCGAGTTTGGTAAAGACCGTGGCCCCTTTAAGGCGATCGAACAGCTCGGAAATCAAGGGTATCGGGTAAGCGTTCTTGATCGTGATGCGACTGAGACCCCTGTAATCGATGCAAGGCCTCAACTCACCGCCCTTCTTTTTCACAAAGAAAAATCCAGCCCCTGCCGGGGACGAGGATTTGCGAATGTGTCCACGTGAAAGCGCCTCCCTCACGTACTCCTCCATGGCCTCATTCTCCGCTACCGACAGTGGATAGACTTTGCCACGAGGAGGAACGGCACCAGATTGTAACTCGATGGCACAATCGTATGGGCGGTGCGGAGGTAGGGCAACCGCGCGCACCTTATCGAATACATCCCGGTACTCCTCGTATTCAGGGGGCAACAGAGAGTCCGAGGAAGTACACAGCAACTTGACAGGCCCATGGATGCAACTAGTCCCACACTGCGGTGACCACGAGAGGATCTCGGCCGATCTCCAATCGAAAATCGGATTATGCTTCTGGAGCCAGGGGTACCCCAACACCACCGAGTAGTGTGGAGACGAAATAACCTGGAAGCAGACCGACTCTCTGTGGACGGCACCAATGGCTAACCCCACTGGAAGGGTCTCATGAGTCACGTGTGGCGGCAGAAGGGGTCTGCCGTCTATCGCCTCAAGAGCCAGAGGAGAACCTCGAGCCTGCAGAGGAATGGAATTGGCGGCAGCGAACACACTATCAATGAACAAACCACCAGCACCAGAGTCCACCAACGCCTGGGTCGTCACCGAGCCCCCGACCCAGGAAAGGACAACAGTGATCAGTGGTTTGTCAACACGGGAAACCGGGGACGAGGAGACTCCACCCAAGATCTGCCCCCGACAGGATCTCAGGTGCGAGCGTTTCCCTGGACAGTTCGGACATGCCAACCGAAAATGCCCACCGAGACCACAGTACATGCATCGGCCCTCGCGTCTCCGGAGTACCCTCTCCCCCTCGGACAGGCGAGCAAACCCCAGCTGCATGGGTTCACCCCCAGACAAGTCATCCCCAGGAGGCGTGGGAGGAGAGGGAGGCACGGGTGGGACAACAAAGGTAGGCGCCAATCTGTTAGGAGGCCTCCGCAGACTCTCCTTAAAGGAAGGTCTCTCCCTGAGTCTGGTGTCAATCAAAATCAGGAAAGAAATAAGAGACTCGAGCTCCACTGGTAGGTCCTTAGCTGCAACCTCATCCTTCAAGGCATCCGAGAGACCATGAGAGAAAGCAGCGACCAGAGCCTCATTATTCCAGCCCACCTCTGCTGCCAGGGTACGAAACTCAATGGCGTATTCAGCTACGGATCGTGAACCCTGTCTGATGGACATAAGGAGCTTCGCAGCAGAGGCAGCACGAGCCGGCACATCGAATACCTTCCGAAGAGAAGCAACAAAACCGGAAAACTCGGCAACCACCGGATTGTTGTTCTCCCATAAAGGGCTGGCCCAGGCCAAGGCCTTGTCCGAGAGCAGCGAGATTAAGAAGCCCACCTTTGATCTCTCAGTAGGAAAGGCATGTGGCAGCAACTCGAAATAAATGCCCACCTGGTTAAGGAAACCTCGGCACTGAGTTGGCTCTCCCCCAAAGCGCTGTGGAAGGGGGGCAGAACCGGACATACCCCGAAACACCGCGGGCGCAACAACAGGTGTCGGGGTAGACTCTGGCGCAACAACCGGAGCGGCAGTAGGAGCGGACCCAGGAGCGACAACCGACCCATCGGCAACGGGAGCGAAATGAACCGTGCGTTCAAGCAGGGTTTGCAACGCCACGGCGAACTGACCCAACAGGTGATCCTGCTGATCAAGTCTGGCAACCAGCGTGGGTAGTGAGGATGGCCCTGTACCGTCAGAATTCGTGGCCTGTGGTACTGTGCGTTCAAGCAGGGTTTGCAACGCCACGGCGAACCGACCCAACAGGTGATCCTGCTGATCAAGTCTGGCAACCAGCGTGGGTAGCGAGGATGGCCCTGTACCGTCAGAATTCATGGCTTGGTCCTAATGTCACGGAACCATGAACCAGACGTACAACAACAGATAAGTGAAAATAAGACAGCTTTATTGAAAAACAAGCTATAAAGCAAAAGTCCAAACGGATGGCGAAACCGATGCAGAGTCTTTGCGAAGCCAGGGGTCAGGAACCAGCAGGGTAGTCAGACGAAGCCAGGATCAGGAACCAACAGGGTAGTCAGACGAAGCCAGGATCAGGAACCAACAGGGTAGTCAGACGAAGCCAGGAACAGGAACCAGAAGTAGCAGCAGTCTTAGTAGCATGTGAACACAGGAGGACCAAGCAGGGAACTGAAGCCACAGACCTCCTATATATATGAGCTAGGCATCCAGCTCCTCCCAGTGGGAAGGAGGAGCCGCAGGGTGGGAGGCTACAAGAAACCCAGAAACCAAGATGGCCGCCAGCACATGTCAAACGAAGGAGAACAGCAAGAAGGTAAGACCATGACAGGGGGTCTCTGATGTTAGGGGGGCTTTGTGTAGGGGGGCTTTGTGTGGGGGGTCTCTGATGTGTGGGGTCTCTGATGTAAGGGGGCTTTGTGTGGGGGGTCTCTGATGTAAGGGGGCTCTGAGTGTGGGGTCTCTGATGTGAGGGGGGCTTTGTGTGTGTGGGGTCTCTGATGTGAGGGGGGCTTTGTGTGTGTGTAGGGGGTCTCTGATCTTAGGGGAGCTTTGTGAGGGGGTCTCTGTGGGGGGTCTCTGATGTGTGTGTGGGGTCTCTGATGTAAGTGGGGCTTTGTGTGTGGGGTCTCTGATGTGAGGGGGGCTCTGTGTGTGGGGTCTCTGATGTGAGGGGGCTCTGTGTGTGGGGTCTCTGATGTGTGGGGGGTCTCTGTAAGGGGATATTGTATGGGGGTCTCTGATGTAAGGGGGGCTTTGTATGGGGGGTCTCTGATGTAAGGGGACTGTGTGTGGGGTCTCTGATGTGAGGGGGGCTTTGTATGGGGGGTCTCTGATGTTAGGGGGGCTTTGTGTGGGGGGTCTCTGATGTGAGGGGGGCTCTGTGTGGGGGGTCTCTGATGTGTGGGGTCTCTGATATAAGGGGGGCTTTGTGTGGGGGGTCTCTGATGTAAGGGGGCTTTGTGTGGGGGGTCTCTGATGTAAGGGGGCTCTGAGTGTGGGGTCTCTGATGTGAGGGGGGCTTTGTGTGTGGGGGGTGTTGGTGATTTCTCTTTATATTCACCCTAGATACCTTAAATGTTAAAAGTTAAGTCCCTGACTTAATAGCAACGTCTAGTCTGTTCTATGCAAATAAGGCAGAGCTCTGGAGAATGTTCTATCCTGCTAAAGAAAACACGTCCAAACCGTGATCAGTCTAAAACATTCTTAACTTTATTTGCAAAGCGGGGTAACTATTATACACAGTATTGAACAGGAAATACAGTTGGGAGGGGGAGTGGATACTCTCAGGAAGAGTCAAGTTCTCACAAAAGATGAACAATGGGTTAATACAGAATGTTCGTTAGAAATTGCAAATTACGCCTTGTCTAGACCCTATAGCTCAACTTAGAATAAAAGGAAGCAGAATGTGTTAGGTACAAAGGAAGTGGGGATGTATCTTTATCTTGAAGTGTCAGAACATATCGGGTGATTTACTTAGGTCATTGTTCATGTTTAACTAAAGACTTAAAGTAACCTTAACTGAAACAAGTCATTACAAGTCACAGTTGTAAGAAAGAAAATGGTGTTACACAGGTCAAGCTAGGAAATGGTTGCCAGCAACTAGAAAGAGGTCCTGTCATTCCCCTTCAATCCCCTCTAAAAAATCATAATTTCATATGCATGATTTTTCTCCTCATCATTTATACGGTGTCATCAGAGGACACAAGGCCTCTCTGGAAAGGAATAACAGGTTAGGCGACAATGTCCTTTGTTTCCTTAGTATAATCAAATAAGGACCTAAACCTGCCCACCTAAACGGTAGACTTAGCTTTCTTAGCTTTATAAAACTTTACATATTCCTGGTAATCGAAAGGGGTTTTGGGTTTGTTGGGTCAGAACACCTTGTCTAGCTGTTAGAAATGTGTCAACATTTTCAGCATCTCTGTTAAAGTACAAACTTACATAAGATCCCCCTCTGCTAGCTGAGTCTGGGTTCTTTGTGGTTTTAGCGATTAAACACATAATAAGCTTAAAAAATGCATATAAAAATAATAGAAAAAGTAAAATCATCACAATCATCATAGCAATGTCTTTTAACCAATGTCTTTGGAAAACACTCCTCCAAAACCAAAACCTCCCATACCTACAAAGGGATACCAGCTTTTAGCAATGTTACGGGCCTCTTCTTGCAACTTATTGACCTCCTTTCTGTGTTGGGCAATTATGTCATAATAATTTGGCACTTCCAAAGTGGTATTGTATATCCAAGTGCAACATTCATAGTCCTCAGTATGCTCACAGAGGCCAGTGAGGGCAGCACTCATACTTTCTATGGCTAGATCATGTAATTCTAACTTCTTCCTAATGGCCCTTTGTTCAAGATTTAGCAACTTAATATCATCTGAGTTTTTTTCCATTATCTCATCAATGATTCCAGAATAATTATTTAATTTTTTCATCATATCGATTGACCACCCAGTCCAGGAAGGAAGCCACACCCACGCGAGGTCTCCCTTGCTGAACAGATCTCTTTTGATTCTATGTCTTAAAGGGTATCTTGGATGTGCACTTGCTTCAAGCATGTGCTCATTGTTGTCATTATCCACAACTTCCATAATTGGGACCACTGAAGCTAAATAACACCACCCTGAGACATGGAGGGGGACCCAGGGGTAACATTCCCTCCCACAACATACATATATACTCTTTCCCAGTGAAAAGGGTCTCTGGGCAACGTATTCTTGTAGGCGTCTATTCTGTACTGTGGTCACAAGGTGTTCCAGTACTTTTAATATGTCTTTAGAGAAATTCTGGTAATTACTCATAATGGTCTTATTTAAACTAGGACTTGATATGTCAAACAGAGAACATGATTTTTCAATGGGGCCTGGCAGGAAGTAATATTAAAAATTGACTCTCTGCAAATGGAAGGGTTAACACATGTGTTATTTCCTAGGCTAAAACACCAGTCTGGGAAATGGCTTCTACCATCTACTGGGAAGGTGATATTATTATTACTTGATACATTGGTTAAAGTAGCAGAGGTCTCTTTTAAGAAACTGGGTAATATTCAAAGGGACAGCAATAAGAGGGATGCGGGCTGTTTCTGGATGGAGTTTGCTACATATCCAACATTTCTCAAAACCGGACTTCCTAGCATAAGCATATTTAAATTTTGTTAATAACATTTCACTATGAAAAGTGGGTGGATTCTCATCTACATTATGCTCAATACTCAATTCTCTCTTTGTTCTGTTATGTGTCTCATATGCAGGGTATGGTCCGCATATACTTCTCATGACACCCAAATCTTCTGGGTGATAGATACAGTTAGTAACAGTCCATACAAGGGAAAACACTGAAAATGGAATCAGGATTATCAGCAGCCACAGTTTGCCTGAGTCCGGTGCAACTGGAAAAGTCATTTTCTACAGGGTCTGGGCGGTCTGCCCCTGTCAGTACCCCCTTTTCTTGACTCTCCTGTTCAAGGTCAGGGCAATTTGCCCCCGTTAGTACCTCTCTTGCTTCTGGATCCTCCTGTTCAAGGTCAGGGCGTTCTGCCCTCGTTAGTACCTTCTTGCTTGCTTCTGGATCCTCTGGCTCAGGTCCTGTCCGCACCAACTTCACTCTAGTGGCATGGATCCAAGTAGGGCTGTGTTCGGTCAAAACAGCGATCCTGGTAACTGCTACCACGGTGGTCTCTGGGCCGTAGGCGAAATCCTTTTGTTTCTTTCCTTTGGGCAGCAGCTTCATCACCACTACGTCTCCTTCTCTGAAGGGATGGGTATTTTCCTGTAAAAAGAAAAGAAAAGGTGCGAGCAACTTTTCGTTCCGTTCCACTTGATTCTTAAGTTTCAATTACTCTTTATTTGTGCTATTCATTCTTTTCATTATACCTGAACTCTGCAGATAATCTATTTTCAAGATTTTAACTAGTTCCTGGCATATTTTTGATATGAAAACTGGAGCATAATTAAGCCTACTCCAAGGCAGGCACCCCCATCCAGGAATAATCTCCTGATTGAGAATGCATGCCACCGTGTGGGCATCTCCCTTTTTGTGGTCCTAAAAGCTTCTACTCATCTGCTAAACACGTCCACTATTTGACTAAAAAGAACTCTTATTTCTTCCCTGCTTTGGGCCTATATGTGAAATCTATTTGTAGATGTGTGAATGGGTTTGATGGGTATTGGAGATGCTCATGTTTGGATTGTTTGTTCCCAATACAGGTGATGCATCTAGCAACATATGCTTGCACTAAACTGTCAGTAATACTTCATATGTTCTTTCCCACCCCCTGTGTCCTATTCCATAATACTAGGCAATAAACAGTGGGGCGCTAGCTGCGAGGATACACACAAGATCTCCCCTCTTTTAGAAAAAGGCTACTCTCAACTTTTTCTAAAACATGACCTAAGTCCTTAAAACATGTTCTGTAGTATGTGTTTGTAGCTTCAATAATGTGTGATCTTTTGGCTTGGAGCAGGAAATTAACTACAAAAACATCCTCTGCTCCCTCTATGGCTGCCTATATATTATGTTGTGGTGTAACACAACCTTTAATACCAGTAGCCCATTTAAAACTGGGGCCTACCTAGGGTAAATGATGTGGCCATCCCCATTACCATCTCACAAGATGCTTTGTGCTATGTTCGGAGTCACTTCAGGCATGCCTTTAGGCCTGGACTGCGACCATCTTTGGACAAAAACTATAGGGCAAAGTCTACCACCATACTCCTGGGCAAGTACACCTGCCATGGTCTTACAATTGTCCCTTGCATAAACACAAAACATTTTTCCATGATTTGGGAGGCCCAGTGCAGGCGCTACAACCATAGCATTTTTCAGATATATAAACACATTCAACATTACTTGTGACATTTCTGGACCTGTGGTTTGTCTCAAAATGTTATTATAGATAGGAGCAGTCTGGATCCATAACAATTAATGATCCTGTGGGCGGGCAAGACCCACTGTGGGCTGGCAAGACCCACTTCTTATATGACTGACTCTACTATCACCTGTGAGAACAACACCAAGGTAAACAACACTTTACTGACACTATTGTCATAATTCCTGTGACACTTTGTGTCCACATACATGTACATTTCTTCAATAAACTCACTCGCTCTGACTGGCCTCCACAGAGTGACTACATATGTTATCCACATATTGTAGCGGGACTGACCCATGAGCAGGTGTCCATCCCCTCTTGCATGGTCTGGAGAACTATAGAGCGGACAATTGAATTGTCTGCTTGGCCCTAAGGCATTTCTACACCAGGTAAGTTACCTGGACTGAAAAATAAGAAACAAAGATGGCTGTGTCTCCTCGTCCAATAGGACGCTTGAAAAAAACACACTACTTAAACCAATCACTGTACAGTGGGTAGCATCGGATGGTATGGCTGTCAGTAGAGATGGCACATCAGATACCACTTGCATGCTATGATCAGATAAAGAACTAAAAAACTTTTTGGCTTAGTGCCAATTTTCCAAAAAAACTTTTTTTTTTTTTTTTTTTTTTTTCAGATTCTAACAAAAATCTGGCCAGAGGTTCCCCTCTTTTAATAGAGGATACACATAAAACATAATTTAAAAACTATAATCAGATAAAAAGTTAATCTGATTTGGAAACTTTTGGCTCTGTGCCAACAGGGTCCAATGGTCACACTAATTGCGGTAACTCTTTCTGTCCAAAAATAAATTCCATAATTATGACAGGAATAAAGATATGACATTTGAACGCTTTCTTGGCAAATAGCCAATTTTCAAAATTTTGCAGGAAGGCTCCCCTTCACATAGGAGACCATTTGCCAAATATAATTTTTCATTATCTATAATTCTATAAAAAATAACTTCAAAATATCCTGCCGACAACGGCAATTTATATTTTTTCCTAGTATAATAGTGTTTTTATTCATTATTACTACGCTCATACAAGATGGGCACAAATGTATAAAAGGCAAAACTTCTAAAAAATTCTATAAAAATAATTGCATATGTATGGGGATTCTACAACTGTTCTAAATTAGGGAACTAATGCAGAAGTGCATTTGCAGCAGTGACCCCCCCTCTTTTCCCCTCGTGTAAGGAAATGTACTAGTTTTAAATGTATCTGACACATAAACATTTTCTGCTCGTCTGACATTACGAAGAAAACTACACCTACCTTGGAGAATGAAACCGTGGGGTGCAGGTGTGGTCAGGGGTATTTGTAAGGTAATATTATTATTATAGGGGGGTCTATGTTGGAAATGTCCTACTCTTTGATTTGCCTCTTCTGATAAGGTCCTTGGAAATGCGCCCTGACAGGCTGCTTTTCTTTAGACAGATCAAAAGAGCCAGCCACATCGCTCTCTGTTATGGCTTTTTTGAAAACCTTACAAAGCTTTAGTAGCCCAATCAGAAACTTGCTGTTTTACAATTAACATGTACTGTGACTTTAAATTAACGGCAAATGTTTGAATTCTAAGACTGTGCTACTCAGCAATGACACTTCACTGCCCAAAAATGCCAAATTCTCACCCGTCTTCTGTCTATAGGCAATCGCTGTGGTCTATATCTACGTATTTAAAGACTTTCACTTTCACTTCTAGTAGCTCTTTGTAGTTTTTTTTTTTTTTTGTGTACTAATACGGGGCATAAATAAACCAATTTGCCCCACTTTTTCCATGTACTTTATATTACAACTAAACATTTACTAAAAGATTTACTTGTATCCTAATATCTCTAAGGCTGGCCACACATGTCCGGACAACTCTTTATCGTACAATTTTCTGTTAGATCCACCACAAACCACATAAGAGGTCAAAATTAAACATATTCATCTGCATTCAATTAGGCAGACATTTGTACTACATAGCTGAAGGTAAATTTCAAGAAAACCGCACTGAAAATTGTAAGAAAATTGTATCATGTATGGCAAGCATCAGACCTAAACCTTCAGTATAATTTCACAAAAGCATAAACAAAACATGTCTCTAAGATTTACACATTCACAAAATCACTTAAATGTATCTGGGTCCAAAGACCCTCTTTATGGTTAAAAACCCTCCTGAAAAGCCATTTGGTGTATGTATATTACACCTTATACTCCCAGGTATAGTGGCTATCAAGAAGGCTTTCCCACCATTATAGACAAACAAACAATACACATAATAAACATTCATCTTGATTTGTCTGATAACCTACGATCGGTCAGTCAATTTTTACAGTAATAATGAAACTGTCGTTATCAGTGTTATATTAACAGTCAGCAGGCGCAATTTTTACAAGTCATGTATAATTATAGACACAGTTTCCATATATGTCAAACCAGCAATATAATACTCCAATACAATATGACAATATTTTCAAATGAAATAACAAAATAATCACGTGATGAATGAACTTATCTACTTACTAAATAAGCTTTTTTAGATCACACAAACAAATTATCTTATACTCTAAATCTTACAGTTTCTATGCGATAGAAAGATAGAAGCAAGAAAAGGAAAGTATTTGTTTTCTACACAGAACAGACTGACATCTATTTATTATTCACTAAAGGAACGGGGTTTTCCTAAAACCCCCTGGGCTTCCCTGAAACCCAAAGAAAAAAACTGTCTTTGTTGAAGACAGCTTCAACGCCTCCCAGAGACGTTTTATTTGTCCCTCCCAGAGGAACGGGATTCTTCTCGAGAAAAAATCCCCTGGGCTTCCCAGAAGCCCCGGATATTGTCTTTCCTTATAAATGACAAATCCTGTGTCTCCCAGAGACACTGTCTCGATATGTTCCCGGAATGTATTCAGGTTCAACAACCTAACATATAATATCTTTCCCTGAAAAATATTATTCTGGCTTCCCTGAAGCCTCTCTATATATATATTAGTATTCAAGCTTCCCTGAAGCTTCTATATATATATATATGTAAAGATCCAGAGCGTCTCCCAGAGCTGCTCTATTATCCAACACGCTCCCTGAGCGTTTGGTGTCTATGGCTCAAAGAACGGAACCAGGGCCAAACGGCCAAGTCCCACCGGACAGGCAAACAGATAAAATAAAATATCTCCTTACCCAGACCGGTGAATCCTTGGACCCGTGATGGCCGCTCTCTCTCCGATCCCAGACGTAGCCCCCAATCTGTTGGTGATTTCTCTTTATATTCACCCTAGATACCTTAAATGTATACTCAAAAGTTAAGTCCCTGACTTAATAGCAACATCTAGTCTGTTCTATGCAAATAAGGCAGAGCTCTGGAGAATGTTCTATCCTGCTAAAGAAAACACGTCCAAACCGTGATCAGTCTAAAACATTCTTAACTTTATTTGCAAAGCGGGGTAACTATTATACACAGTATTGAACAGGAAATACAGTTGGGAGGGGGAGTGGATACTCTCAGGAAGAGTCAAGTTCTCACAAAAGATGAACAATGGGTTAATACAGAATGTTCGTTAGAAATTGCAAAATACGCCTTGTCTAGACCCTATAGCTCAACTTAGAATAAAAGGAAACAGAATGTGTTAGGTACAAAGGAAGTGGGGATGTATCTTTATCTTGAAGTGTCAGAACATATCGGGTGATTTACTTAGGTCATTGTTCATGTTTAACTAAAGACTTAAAGTAACCTTAACTGAAACAAGTCATTACAAGTCACAGTTGTAAGAAAGAAAATGGTGTTACACAGGTCAAGCTAGGAAATGGTTGCCAGCAACTAGAAAGAGGTCCTGTCATTCCCCTTCAGGGGGTCTCTGATGTGAGGGAGGCTTTGTGTGTGTGTAGGGGGTCTCTGATCTTAGGGGAGCTTTGTGAGGGGGTCTCTGTGGGGGGGGTCTCTGATGTGTGTGTGTGTGGTCTCTGATGTAAGTGGGGCTTTGTATGTGGGGTCTCTGATGTGAGGGGGGCTCTGTGTGGAGGGGTCTCTGAAGTGAGGGGGGCTTTGTGTGGGTGGTCTCTGATGTGGGGGGGGGCTCTCTGATGTAGGGGGCCTCTAAATTAAGGGGGGCTTTGTGTGGGGGGTCTCTGATGTAAAGGGGGCTCTGTGTGGGGGGTCTCTGATGTAAAGGGGGCTCTGTGTGGGGGGTTTCTGATGTAAGGGGGGCTAAGTTATTAGTGATGATAAAAAGGAAAAGTCAAATAAAGTGCAAAAAAGGTGCAAGAAAATGCGTGCGGGGGGGGGCGCCACAGGATTAGCTCGCACAGGGCGCCTTAACACCTAAGGCCGGCCCTGTTGCCTCATACATTGCATGCAATGTCTAACATTTCCCTCGTACATTCTTTTGACTCCTTCTTTAGCTTTATTCCTGGCTGGCTGCAATCTCTATAATTATGCATCTGCTGCCTCTCGATCTGAAAACACGATGATTCCCATCATGGAATGCCCTATGTATTTGTGTATATTATTATACAGGATTTATATAGCGCCAACAGTTTGCGCAGCGCTTTACAGTGTGCGGAAGACAATACAGTTACAATACAATTCAATACAGGAGGAATCAGAGGGCCCTGCTCGTTAGAGCCTACAATCTAGAAGTATATGTTGTGACAAACAGCCCCTGTCATTTATTGATGGAGTGTATCTGTCATATAGAATCATGGGTGGCAGTGAGAGGTCTGTAGGTAGAAAGGGGTTAAGCACTGACAACACCTTGCTCCCCACCTGGGGTATAATTGGTCTCACCTGGGTTAATCAGGGTAGGTGCTGAGAAAGGAGACAGGTGTTCTGTGAGGGAACATGCCTGCAGGAATGGAGCAGACCCGGTGTGGTCTGTTTATTAGCCAGGAGGCTTACATTTTTTTACTGGACTTTTGTCTTTAGGACTGTTTCATACCCCTACATGGGAATCCTTTTGTTTGATTGTACATGCTGACCAATAAACATGGGCAGGAAGCCCTTAACCTTTCATGTGGCTTGGATCACCTCTCTGAAAACCCTCCACTTGAAGCTGAACCCCGCAATGTGTATGTGTTATCTGTGGATCAGTGTGTCTGTTTTACTCACCCCCCACTCTTCCATTTCTCTCTCATTCCTTTAGCCCAGTGGTTCTCAACCTTCCTAATTCTGCCACCCTTTACTGTAATATAGTTCCTCGTGTTGTGGGGACCCCCAACCATAAAATTATTTTCGTTGCTACTTCATAACTGTAATTTTGCTACTGTTATGAATGGTTATGTAAATATCTGATATGCAGGATGTATTTTCATTGTTACAAATTGAACATAAGTAAAGCATAGTGATTATGCGCCCTTCCTGCACCGCCGCCCCCCCCCCCCCCCCGCACTAATTTAACACAACTAGAGGGTGATAAAATGAAATGGAATCAACATACAGAGGATTACCTCTTCTGATCTTCTGAGAGATATAATTAAGGGAACACTCTAACTACCATAACCACTTCAGTGATTTGAAGTGGTGATAGTGGTAGGAGTCACAGAACACTGCACATGCTGGGATACTGACAGTTATGTGTGTGTGTGTGTGGGGGGGGGGGATAGTTACAGTTATGTGGGGGGGGGGATAGTTGCACCCTTAGCACATATGACTTAGGCAGCCAGAAAATGTCATGTCCTTATATATACATGTATGTACAGAGACATGACAGATTATGACAAAACACAACTACTTATTATATGACATATTGCAACAATTTACACTCACTAATACACAGATCTTCTCTACTTATTTTACAGACTGCTGGTGGATAATGCTGGCGGTTACTGCTGGCAGGTAATGCTAGCGGGTAATGCTGGTGGGTAATGCTGGTGGTTACTACTGGTGGGTAATGCTGGTGGTTACTGCTGGCGGGTAATGCTGGCTGGTAATTCTGGTGGGTAATGATGGTGGGTACTGCTGGCTGGTAATTCTGGTGGGTAATGCTGGTGGGTACTGCTGGTGGGTAATGCTGGTGGTTACTGCTGGCTAGTAATGCTGGTGGGTAATGCTGGTGGTTACTGCTGGCAGGTAATGCTGGCTGGTAATTCTGGAGGGTAATGCTGGTGGGTACTGCTGGCAAGTAATGCTGGTGGGTACTGCTGGTGGGTAATGCTGGTGGGTAATGCTGGTGGTTACTGCTGGCGGGTAATGCTGGTTGGTAATTCTGGTGGGTAATGCTGGTGGGTACTGCTGGCAAGTAATGCTGGTGGGTAATGCTGGTGGGTACTGCTGGTGGGTAATGCTGGTGGGTAATGCTGGTGGGTAATGCTGGTGGTTACTGCTGGCGGGTAATGTTGGCTGGTAATTCTGGTGGGTAATGCTGGTGGGTACTGCTGGCGAGTAATGCTGGTGGGTAATGCTGGTGGGTAATGCGGGCGAGTAATGCTGGTGGGTAATGCTGGTGGTCACTGCTGGTGGGTAATGCTGGTGGGTAATGCTGACACTGCTGGCAAGTAATGCTGGTCATGCGGGTACTGCTGGAGGAAAAGATCATATAAATAAATCGCAATAATTGCAATTTTAGCTGCGCAAACTCTTCCAATAATGAATCCCAGTGCTAATATAGTGTACCCATACAGTACTTTATATAAATATATATATATATATATATATAATCACCAAAAAATACAATACTCAACACAATCCTTATATTCAAATATGGGTGATAAAGTGCTTCAGTGCAAAGTGTTAAATCTATAAATACATATAAACACGAAGAAAATTTAATCAAAAATACATGGAAAAATTATTTATAAATATACAAGTTGTGCAGAAAAAAGAGTCCACTAATAAGCCAGAATGTGACATGTACTCCTTTAAGGGTCACAGCCAAAGTATATGCACTTCTTGAAAGTAGCAAGTGCCAGAAGTAATAGTGGTGACACCCTCCGTGTTCAGTGGGATTGGGGAAGAAATTCAAACTCACCATATGGTCTTGCAGGTAACTGTGCCACTTCTCTTTTATTGGTGAGCCTGATTGTTCTTTTCTTTCTTGTAGTCTCAGGTTTCCTCACAGGAAAGAGGTGTGCACACTGCTGGAAGAAGCAACGGCTGCAGTAGAGAGCGGAGCCGCTGCCTCCTGTATGGCTCCTGACACAGGCGGGGGAGGGGTGCATTTCATATCACTCCCCCTGTGACAGAGCCGGAACTATACAGGAAGCAGTGGATCTGTCACTGATTGCAGACATCCTAAGTCTCCCGTGGCAGCCGGGAGATCGGCGGGAGACTTGGGATGTCTGCGCCTGGAGACTTATAGAGGAGCGGTGCCCCGGTTCCTAAGACCATCGGAAATATGTGTTTTCCAATGGTCTTAGGCAACCCCTGTGAAAGAGTCGTTCGACCCCCAAAGGGGTCACGACCCACAGGTTGAGAACCGCTGCTTTAGCCGGTCCTTGTCTTAGCTGTGTCACTCACTCCCACTCATCCCCTGTGGACCTGAGCAGGGAGAGGGCCACAGTACCATGGGAGCTCCACAATGCGTGATTCAGAGCTGCACATTGTTCTCTAAGAAGTCAGAAAGACATAAAATGTTGGCTCCCAATCATAAAATGCTAATTTCACCTTAGTAAAGAGTAGAGCACGAACCAACTGAGTTTTGAATATTTAGATTGGCTATTATGATGATCCCATCCCCTCTTGTCTTGTTTACAACATACAATGTCCTAATTACCGGTTACAGCTGAGCGTTATTGTGTCTAAAAATGAAAACACTTAATTTTGGTGCTATGTAATAATTGGATGTTTTTCTAAACAAGCCAGTTCCAGATCCAAGCCCAGAGGACAGATAAAGATTATTTATTTTTTTGTATCATTTTAGTATTCTTGTAAATGTTCTTTTTCATGTTTTGTTAAATGTTGAACTTAATTTAAAAAAATAAAAACCTGTAAGATATAATATAGCATTTTGTATTGATTTTATTAAAATATTGTAATGTTTTCATTTAGATCAGTTTTGTCTTAATGCACTATTCGGTGAATTGAGGTATATTTTCACGGAAATGTTAAAATATAGGCCAAAAAAGCTGAACTAGAAATATTTTAAATGACAGATTTTTTTTTTTTTACTTCAGCCACTTTGGCATAGATTTTGCAAATCTCCTTTCAATTCACCTCTCTTCACTTTTTATTGAATAGACCCTATAAAAACTGAGACTTGCATAACTTTTGCTAAAGACTTGCGGGGCTCTTGCTGTAGACTTGCAGGGCTCATGCTGTAGACCTAACACTGCAACTTTTCTCTTGCTGGACTTGTCATGCATATTTTCTACAAATTGGTGTCAACTAGAACTTGTGCTCAGGGCCAATTCTACCTATAGGCAAGATAGGCGCCGGCTGCACTTGACTCCACTAATCCCCCTGTTCAGTGCGCGTTGTGTTGAGCCTCGCTCAGTGTCAAGTAGCACACTCCACCACCACCACCGCCCACTCACCCGCCAGCTGGCTCGGTCTAGGCTCAATAGGCTAGGTCTGCCACACCTCCTCCCCATGTCCCCCCTGTGCCTGCCCACAACCCCCCCCCCCCCGCATGTGGCCAATCTGTGCCTGGGAAGAGGGTGAGCGGGAGATTTCAAAGCAGCCAGTGCTCCTGTCCTGATGTCTTCCTGAGCCTCTGAAGACAATGCTGCCTTGAGTGAGTAAACTCTCCCCTCTCTCTCTTCCTTAAATGTGCCATAGCCTTCCTTCCTTAAATGTGCCATAGCCTTCCTGCCTTCCATGTGCCATAGTCTTCCTGCTTTCCATGCACCATACAGATCCTTGCTTTCTGCCTTGCATGTGCCATAGTGGTCCTTCCTTCCTGTCTTTCCATGTTCCATAGTGATCCTTCCTGCCTTCCATGTGCCACAGTAATCCTTCCTGTCTGCCTTCCATGTGCCATAGTGGTCCTTCCTTCCTGCCTTCCATGTGCCACAGTGATTGTCCCTGCCTTTCAGGTGCCATAGTGCTCCTTCCTGCCTTCCATGTGCCACAGTGATCCTTCCTGCCTTCCATGTACCATAGTGATCCTTCCTGCCTTCCAGGTGTCATATTGATCCTTCCTGCCTTCCGTGTTCAATAGTGATTAGGGTTGAGCGAACACCTAGATGTCCGTGTTCGACGGGTTCGGCCGAACTTTAAAAAAAAGTCCGGGTCCGTGTCCCGGACTTTTACCGAACTTTTCCCGGACACCGAACCCCATTGAAGTCAATGGGGACCCGAACTTTAAGGCACTAAAATGGCTCTAAAACACCAAAGGAAAGGGCTAGAGTGCTGCAAATGGCAGCAAAACGTAATTAAGAGCATGGCAAGTGCTCTGCAAACAAATGTGGATAGGGAAATAACTTAAAACAACAAAAAAAAAACAGAAAAATAAAACAATGTTCTTCTTCATCTCTGAAGGACGAGGCCCATATGGAGTAGGAGGGAGGTTGAGGTGGTGGTGGATGTGGCGGTGACATAGGCGTGCGCACAGGGTGTGCTGGGTGTGCCTGGGCACACCCTAATCACCTAGGGCACATAGCATTGCCAGTGAGGAGATGGGAAAGATCTCCCTGGGACCTGCTCTGCTCTATTTCTCCTTGCCTACAGGTACATGGCCCCGATACATTACTCTCCCTGCTGGCAAACACATGCATGTGTATTTCAACTTTGGGGTGCACACCTTAATGCAATAGGCTGCGCACACCTATGGGCGGTGTAGGTGGAAGCGGCGGTGGAGGAGGACCAGGGCCGGATTAACAGCATCATGGGCTTGGTGCTGAGGATTTTGAAGGGCCTTAAGGGCCGTGCCTTGCCATGCACCCAGAGGAGGAAGGGTGCAGCCATGCATGCCTAATTCAACATGGGATGCTGTCTCTGAAGCCCATAAACACATCCATGCATCGCCAACTGTCCCTCCTTGTCCGGCCTTCACGCTGTGTGGGGAGGTTCTAAGGGTGCTGCCTGGGGAAGCGAGCATAGAAGCCAGACTTCTGTGTTTACAAGTGACAGAAGAGCGGTAACAGTGAATATGGCCAATCCGGGGCCTATATAAAAGGTAGGGGCCTGGAGCTGCAGCTCCAATAGCCCCTACATTAATCTGGCCCTGAGGAGGAGGACGAGGTAGCCAACACTGCTTCTTTTCAAAAATTTTAAATGAGGGTACACCCCAAAAGAGTGAGAAAGAGCAAAAATGGAACAATGGGTGGGTAAGGTCGGTATCCATTGCTATTCTGCATAAGGTACGGAAAAGTCCCGTGGGATCCATGCCTGGTTCATTTTAATGAACGTGAGCTTGTCCACATTGTCTCTGGACAGGCGGCTGCGCTTGTCTGTTATAACGCCCCCAGCCGTGCTAAATACCCGTTCAGATAATACACTGGCTGCAGGGCACGCCAGCACCTCCAAGGCGTAAAGGGCAAGCTCAAGCCATGTGCCCAATTTGGAGACCCAGAAGTTGAAGGGGGCAGACCCGTCATTCACTACATGTAGGCGTGTGCACACATACTGCTCCACCATGTTGGTAAAATGCTGCCTCCTGCTAAGACGTTCCATCTGAGCTGCTGGTGCTGCTGTTTGTTGTGGCGTGCTGACAAAGCTTTTCCACATTTCGGCCATGCTAACCCTGCCTTCTGAGGTGCTGGCGGTGCCCTGGTTGCGTTGGCGACCTCCTCCTCCTCCTCCTCTGCCTTGTGCTTCCACTGTGGCCCCGCTGTCAGATGGGAATGCCAGCAGCATGGCGTCTACCAGCGTGCGCTTGTACTCGCGCATCTTGCGATCGCGCTCCAGTGAGTGAATTAAGGACGGTACGTTGTCCTTGTAACGGGGATCCAGCAGCGTGGCCACCCAGTAATCAGCACAAGTTAGAATGTGGGCAACTCGGCGGTCGTTGTGGAGACACTGCAGCATGTAATCGCTCATGTGTGCCAGGCTGCCCAGAGGCAACGAAAGGCTGTCCTCTGTGGGAGGTGTATCGTCCGTGTCCTCTGTATCCCCCCAGCCACGCACCAGTGATGGCCATGAGCTGGCCTGGGTGCCACCCTGCTGTGAACATGGTTCCATCTCCTCCTCCAGCTCCTCCTCCTCCTCATCCTCCTCATCCTCCAGAACTGTGCCCCTGCTGGACAATTGCGTCCCTGGCGTTTGCGTGTGCAGGAACCCACCCTCGGAGCCCCTTGCGAATGACTGCCCTGAAAGCCTTGGAAATGTTACCTCTTCATCCTCCTCCTCCTCCTCATCCTGTGCCACATCCTCTTCCATCATCGCCCGAATTGTTTTTTCAAGGAGGCATAGAAGTGGGATAGTTAAGCTGAGAACGGCGTCATTGCCACTGGCCATGTTGGTGGAGTACTCAAAACAGCGCAACAAGGCACACAGGTCTCGCATGGAGGCCCAGTTAAATTAAATAGCGGAATAGAAAATATGATCCAAAAAAAGTGTATGTATATCACACGTACACAACCACACTGGGCCCCAATTACTATTGTTTGTACCCCTAAAAGGCTAGATGAGGAGTAGGGGGAGTATGGAACAGGCAGCACCCTCAAACCTTCAGAAGTATGAGATGAACCCCAACAACTTGGAAAGGTGGATCTCTCTCACACGTACCGACACAGACTATCCCGCAATTCAATTGATCCTCAAAGGTTTTTATTGAATAGCGGAATAGGAAATATGATCAAAAAAAGTGTATGTATCTCGCACGTACACAACCACACTAGGCCCCAATTACTATTGTTTGTACCCCTAAAAGGCTAGATGAGGAGTAGGGGGGGTATGGAACAGGCAGCACCCTCAAACCTTCAGAAGTATGAGATGAACCCCAACAACTTGGAAAGGTGGATCTCTCTCACAAGTACCGACACAGACTATCCCCCAATTTAACTGATCCCCAAAGGTTTTTGATTAAATAGCGGAATAGAAAATATGATCCAAAAAAAGTGTATGTATATCACACGTACACAACCACACTAGGCCCCAATTACTATTGTTTGTACCCCTAAAAGGCTAGATGAGGAGTAGGGGGGGTATGGAACAGGCAGCACCCTCAAACCTTCAGAAGTATGAGATGAACCCCAACAACTTGGAAAGGTGGATCTCTCTCACACGTACCGACACAGACTATCCCCCAATTTAACTGATCCCCAAAGGTTTTTGATTAAATAGCGGAATAGAAAATATGATCCCAAAAAAGTGTATGTATATCACACGTACACAACCACACTGGGCCCCAATTACTATTGTTTGTACCCCTAAAAGGCTAGATGAGGAGTAGGGGGAGTATGGAACAGGCAGCACCCTCAAACCTTCAGAAGTATGAGATGAACCCCAACAACTTGGAAAGGTGGATCTCTCCCACACGTACCAACACAGACTATCCCCCAATTTAACTGATCCCCAAAGGTTTTTGATTAAATAGCGGAATAGAAAATATGATCCAAAAAAAGTGTATGTATATCACACGTACACAACCACACTAGGCCCCAATTACTATTGTTTGTACCCCTAAAAGGCTAGATGAGGAGTAGGGGGAGTATGGAACAGGCAGCACCCTCAAACCTTCAGAAGTATGAGATGAACCCCAACAACTTGGAAAGGTGGATCTCTCTCACACGTACCGACACAGACTATCCCGCAATTCAATTGATCCTCAAAGGTTTTTATTGAATAGCGGAATAGGAAATATGATCAAAAAAAGTGTATGTATCTCGCACGTACACAACCACACTAGGCCCCAATTACTATTGTTTGTACCCCTAAAAGGCTAGATGAGGAGTAGGGGGGGTATGGAACAGGCAGCACCCTCAAACCTTCAGAAGTATGAGATGAACCCCAACAACTTGGAAAGGTGGATCTCTCTCACACGTACCGACACAGACTATCCCCCAATTTAACTGATCCCCAAAGGTTTTTGATTAAATAGCGGAATAGAAAATATGATCCCAAAAAAGTGTATGTATATCACACGTACACAACCACACTGGGCCCCAATTACTATTGTTTGTACCCCTAAAAGGCTAGATGAGGAGTAGGGGGAGTATGGAACAGGCAGCACCCTCAAACCTTCAGAAGTATGAGATGAACCCCAACAACTTGGAAAGGTGGATCTCTCTCACACGTACCAACACAGACTATCCCCCAATTTAACTGATCCCCAAAGGTTTTTGATTAAATAGCGGAATAGAAAATATGATCCAAAAAAAGTGTATGTATATCACACGTACACAACCACACTAGGCCCCAATTACTATTGTTTGTACCCCTAAAAGGCTAGATGAGGAGTAGGGGGAGTATGGAACAGGCAGCACCCTCAAACCTTCAGAAGTATGAGATGAACCCCAACAACTTGGAAAGGTGGATCTCTCTCACACGTACCGACACAGACTATCCCGCAATTCAATTGATCCTCAAAGGTTTTTATTGAATAGCGGAATAGGAAATATGATCAAAAAAAGTGTATGTATCTCGCACGTACACAACCACACTAGGCCCCAATTACTATTGTTTGTACCCCTAAAAGGCTAGATGAGGAGTAGGGGGGGTATGGAACAGGCAGCACCCTCAAACCTTCAGAAGTATGAGATGAACCCCAACAACTTGGAAAGGTGGATCTCTCTCACACGTACCGACACAGACTATCCCCCAATTTAACTGATCCCCAAAGGTTTTTGATTAAATAGCGGAATAGAAAATATGATCCAAAAAAAGTGTATGTATATCACACGTACACAACCACACTGGGCCCCAATTACTATTGTTTGTACCCCTAAAAGGCTAGATGAGGAGTAGGGGGAGTATGGAACAGGCAGCACCCTCAAACCTTCAGAAGTATGAGATGAACCCCAACAACTTGGAAAGGTGGATCTCTCTCACACGTACCGACACAGACTATCCCGCAATTCAATTGATCCTCAAAGGTTTTTATTGAATAGCGGAATAGGAAATATGATCAAAAAAAGTGTATGTATCTCGCACGTACACAACCACACTAGGCCCCAATTACTATTGTTTGTACCCCTAAAAGGCTAGATGAGGAGTAGGGGGGGTATGGAACAGGCAGCACCCTCAAACCTTCAGAAGTATGAGATGAACCCCAACAACTTGGAAAGGTGGATCTCTCTCACACGTACCGACACAGACTATCCCCCAATTTAACTGATCCCCAAAGGTTTTTGATTAAATAGCGGAATAGAAAATATGATCCCAAAAAAGTGTATGTATATCACACGTACACAACCACACTGGGCCCCAATTACTATTGTTTGTACCCCTAAAAGGCTAGATGAGGAGTAGGGGGAGTATGGAACAGGCAGCACCCTCAAACCTTCAGAAGTATGAGATGAACCCCAACAACTTGGAAAGGTGGATCTCTCTCACACGTACCAACACAGACTATCCCCCAATTTAACTGATCCCCAAAGGTTTTTGATTAAATAGCGGAATAGAAAATATGATCCAAAAAAAGTGTATGTATATCACACGTACACAACCACACTAGGCCCCAATTACTATTGTTTGTACCCCTAAAAGGCTAGATGAGGAGTAGGGGGAGTATGGAACAGGCAGCACCCTCAAACCTTCAGAAGTATGAGATGAACCCCAACAACTTGGAAAGGTGGATCTCTCTCACACGTACCGACACAGACTATCCCGCAATTCAATTGATCCTCAAAGGTTTTTATTGAATAGCGGAATAGGAAATATGATCAAAAAAAGTGTATGTATCTCGCACGTACACAACCACACTAGGCCCCAATTACTATTGTTTGTACCCCTAAAAGGCTAGATGAGGAGTAGGGGGGGTATGGAACAGGCAGCACCCTCAAACCTTCAGAAGTATGAGATGAACCCCAACAACTTGGAAAGGTGGATCTCTCTCACACGTACCGACACAGACTATCCCCCAATTTAACTGATCCCCAAAGGTTTTTGATTAAATAGCGGAATAGAAAATATGATCCCAAAAAAGTGTATGTATATCACACGTACACAACCACACTGGGCCCCAATTACTATTGTTTGTACCCCTAAAAGGCTAGATGAGGAGTAGGGGGAGTATGGAACAGGCAGCACCCTCAAACCTTCAGAAGTATGAGATGAACCCCAACAACTTGGAAAGGTGGATCTCTCTCACACGTACCAACACAGACTATCCCCCAATTTAACTGATCCCCAAAGGTTTTTGATTAAATAGCGGAATAGAAAATATGATCCAAAAAAAGTGTATGTATATCACACGTACACAACCACACTAGGCCCCAATTACTATTGTTTGTACCCCTAAAAGGCTAGATGAGGAGTAGGGGGAGTATGGAACAGGCAGCACCCTCAAACCTTCAGAAGTATGAGATTGTGTTCACTGTACCCCACAAAGATTGAGTTCACTGCACCCCACAATGATTGTGTTCACTGCACCCCACAAAGATTGTGTTCACTGCACCTCACAAAGATTGTGTTCACTGTACCCCCCAAAGATTGTGTTCACTGCACCCCACAAAGATTCTGTTCACTGTACCCCACAAAGATTGTGTTCACTGCACCCCAAAAAGATTGTGTTCACTGCACCCCAAAAAGGATGTTGTTCACTGCACCCCAAAAAGGATGTTGTTCACTCCACCCCAAAAAGATTGTGTTCACTGCACCCCACAAAGATTGTGTTCACTGCACCCCAAAAAGATTGTGTTCACTGCACCCCAAAAATGATTTTGTTCACTGCACCCCAAAAAGGATTTTGTTCACTGCACCCCAAAAAGGATGTTGTTCACTCCACCCCAAAAAGATTGTGTTCACTGCACCCCACAAAGGATTTTGTTCACTGCACCCCAAAAAGATTGTGTTCACTGCACCCCAAAAAGGATGTTGTTCACTGCACCCCAAAAAGGATTTTGTTCACTGCACCCCAAAAAGATTGTGTTCACTGCACCCCACAAAGGATTTTGTTCACTGCACCCCACAAAGATTGTGTTCACTGCACACCAAAAAGGATTGTGTTCACTGCACCCCAAAAAGATTTTGTTCACTGCACCCCAAAAAGATTGTGTTCACTGCAGCCCAAAAAGATTGTGTTCACTGCAGCCCAAAAAGATTGTGTTCACTGCAGCCCAAAAAGATTGTGTTCACTGCAGCCCAAAAAGATTGTGTTCACTGCAGCTCACACACAGAAAAATGGATGTGGATCACTGACACCTGCCTATCTCCAATCCCACACCACACAGCAATATCGATTGTAGTTTGTAGAACACAGTTTCCCTAAAATTCAGCAGACTCTGTCCCTAACAGGATTGAGAAGAGATCGTAGATCAGGATTGAGTGCAGATTCACCCCACCCCCCACACAGCAATATCGATTGTAGTTTGTAGAAGACACTGACCCTATAATTCAGCAGACTCTATCCCTAAAATGCCTACAACTCGCCCTGCCTAAACACTCCGACCTGTCCCTCAATTCTATCCGGACACAAATGGTTTTTTCCTGCCTATCTTTCCCTAATCAGCAGCCAGCACGTTGATGTGTGCTCTGTCCCTGAATCTAAGCAGCATAATGACGCCGCTGCGGCTGCCTCGAACTTATAAAGACTTGGTCACATGCTTCAGACGGCCAATCACAGCTACTGAGACATTTGCAGGCATGGCTGGGATGGCTTAAGGTACACCAGTTAAACGATTGTTGATTGGCTGTTGAAAGCCCGCCATGAAAAGAGCGCCAAAGCATGCAAAACCCGGAAATAAAACGACCGAACACGGATTTTTACCCGAACATACAGTAAAGTGTCCGTGTCCGTGTTCGGGTACAAAAAATCCAATTATTCGGTACGAACACGAATAATACAGTCCGTGTTCGCTCAACACTAATAGTGATCCTTCCTGCCTTTCTTGTGTCATAGTGATCCTTCCTGCCTTTTGTGTGCCATAGTTATCCTTCCTGCCTTCCATGTGCCATAGTGATCCTTCCTTCCTTCCATGTGCCATAGTGATCCTTCTTGCCTTCCAGGTGCTATAGTAATCATTAATGCCTTCCATGTGCTAAAGTGATCCTTCCTTTCTTTCTTCCATGTACCATAGTGATCCCTTCTTTCTTCCATGTACCATAGTGATCCTTCCTTCCTTCCATATACCATAGTGATCCTTCTCTCTCTCCCTAAGGGTTGGTTCATACTGCATACTGCAGTACATTTTCTCTGGCTCCATCCCGGGTTCTTCAGGTTCTTTAAAATCCTCTATTTTAAGCTCTCTGTCTATTTTCAGTTTATACAAAACCAGATGTATTTGAAGTAATTTCCCAAATTATTGTGTTGAGGTTTAAATGTATTCCCGAGACTCCAAAGTGTGGCACAGAAATTAAAGCCTATTTTACAGGTACAAAGAAGCCCAGGTTTTGCTTAACCATGACCCTTAAGCCCCTCTCACAATCATTTTTGGTCACACTCACCTGTTGCTGCAGTGCTCTATGTGAGCCGTAGGTCACTGTCTCCCTGAAGTGTCCCTAATTCTCAAGTTCAAAAGTTGGGAGGTATGCATTGAAATGGGCAGAGCAAAGGGGGGGGGAGTCAGGGGTGGAGCCAAGGGGGTGGCAAAATGAGGTTTCGAATAGGGTGTCAAAAATCATTGCACCAGCCCTGCTTGTAGTTCAAGTGCTGTACAAGTGTACAACTTACCAGTGAAAATGCGCAGCAAGTTAACAAGACTTACAATTCAACACTGCCACAAATTTCTGACAAGTTATCCTTCCTATAAGGGTAGAGAGCTAGATACAGAAATATATAGTGTCTTCTTCTAAATTGTTATGGGGATTAAACAGATACATTAGAAATTATGAGATACAAAAACATAATCATTTTAATTTTTAATTCTTATTAATTGTATGTGAGTGGGATATCATTTACTAGTATTCTACGGAGATGGATAAAATTATACTATAGCCATAGATGGTTCAAATCTCAGCTGGTTTAGCAGGAACTGGCTGAGATTCGAAATCATGTAAAAGCAGGCTGAATGTACCAAGAGGATCTATCGATCAACTTGGGTTGAACCAGCCTGCCGGATTCAGTTTCAGTGCAGTGTTCTTGTGCAGTGTTCTTAGCACACTACACATTTCATAGTCCCTAGTCCATCTACATACAGTGGGACCATGGAGAACAAACATAGCTACCATCTAACAGGATGTCAGATCACAGCAGCAAAAAAAGCAATTTGGAGGAGGCTGAGAGCAATAGAAGATACTTTTTTGAGTTAAGAATACATACTTTAACGTTTTTTTTTTTTTAATCAAAATTTTGTGTCACTTTAAATGGAACCTGAGAGGAGTTTTTATTGTTATATTATTTTATTTGGCAATAAAGCCCATTTTTAAAAAAAAACCTCTCAACATGACATCATGTCAAAGTTCGTAAAACATTTTAAAATTAGTCCAGAGACAGAGATCTCAACCATGACTTGGAGCTTACACACGCCATCTTCATTTCATTCTTGGCAGCCAAGTGGAGAAGCAGAGAAGTGGAAGCAAGCTAAATGGGTGCATCAGCTGGGATTGGCTAACCGGTTGCTCTTCTGTGCTTTGTATAAACATTAAAAAAATTGTGCTCCTTAGTGCAAAAAGAGATAATGCAGCAACCTACTCTATAATCCGGACACATAGGAATTACAAAAATATTTAATCTAAAAGGTGCGCAAAACCAATATCTCTGTAGTGATCAACATAAAAATGTTTGTGTGAAAAAATACAATTATCTCATATTAAATCAAAATAAACAATGTCATCAAATAAATAATGAAATAGCAGTCCCATAACATATAATGTACTTATCCATAACAAAGAAATAAACTTTGAAGATAAGTAGATAAAAGTCCAAATGTGAAATCTTAAAAATGATAAAAATCCATGTGTAAAGCCGGATACACACTATACAACTTTTGTTGGTAGATTTCCTTTAGATTTACCTTCAACTATGAAGTGCCTGACTGCATACAAATTAAAAGTGTTTAGGTCTGACCTCATATTATATGGTTTTGGTAAAGCTAAAGGAAAAAATCTTAAAAAAATTGTAAAGCGTGTATCCAGCTTAAGAATCCCAAACCACCTCACAGACAATTGCACAGAAAAAATTATCAGAGGAGGTCCCAAAGGCACCACACCCAACGAATTAAAGAACAGGACACTTGAGATGCTCTTTCAAAAAGTTGAGATTTTTTAGGTGCCAATAACTGGAGTTAAAAAATATACATCGTATTTCAATCAATTTATTCAAATATTTCATAATAAAAGGACAAAAAGAAAAATAATTTTTAGGGGATTTGTTAAAGACAGGAGTGCCAGTTCCCCTTACCAACCAGTAATGATCTCCAAGTGATAAGAGATCAATAGTGCAGAAATCATCCAATTGAGGGGGCCACCACTCAGGATACCACTGATTCCACCGCCTCCATGGTCCTTCACTGGCTATTCAAAACCAGCACCTCAAAGTAATAATAGGAAAGAGAAAAAACAAAGAACCATAGAGTAGTATGCTAAAATCACATGATTTATTACCAGTAGATATACTCATAAATGTTAGAGTAACACAGGCAAAACACACCACACCAGAGATCAACAGCAGGTGTACAACATCATATGCCACTGGCCTCACCCTACGTGAGGTCTGGTACAACGGACGTCTTCACGGGATAAAGAAAGTGGACACTGGCATATAGTGGATATACAGTATATACAGTATATAGGGTCGCTGGTTCGAATCCCACCACGACACTACCTGCCTGGAGTTTGCATGTTCTCCCTGTGCCTGCGTGGGTTTCCTCCGGGTACTCCGGTTTCCTCCCACACTCCAAAGACATGCTGGTAGGTTAATTGGATCCTGTATAAAATTGATAAAAATATAAGAAAGGTTGAAATCGGCGCTACCTTCAAAGTGCTAATGTGCCAAATAAATAAATAAATAAATAGTGTATGAAATAAAGTGCTGGTGTGTCTAATATGATAAATATTATTTATTTAAAGTGCTCATATGCTGAGTGATAACAGGTTAAATATTGCAACACTTATCAATCATAAGTGCTAGTGCCAGAAAAAACTTGAAAAGAAACCAAACCCAGTGCTTTATTCAAATTAATATTGTGTGTTACAGTGGTAAATCGTGGAAGTTTACATAAATAGCATATAAACAAAAGGTGCTTATTTTATTGAAAAAATGACTGTAAATTAATAACCTGTTATGACGTGCTGTGATCAAAAAGTGATGTGAAACTTCACATATATATATACAGGTGAAAAAATAAATGAAGTAGTGAGTCCTCTCTAGTAGAGAAATGAGAAAACAGGTGTTGATAAAAAGAAAAGGAGAGCACGGGTTGCAAGCACCAATGTAGCCACTAGGTGTCGCACCCGGCCAGTATACCACCTGTATATCAATAGGGACCAATATGGAATCCTGGGGTTCCCTCACCACGATCTCTCCTCGTCCCGAGTACCTCAGAATACAAAAAGAGAGAGAGAGGGGGACCCCTTGGTGCGATGTATGGTGCCAATTTTTTAAGGGCGAGGTAGTAACTCACAGTTAGGCTGTCCTCGATCAGTGAAGAGAAGCCGGGAAGCTTCCGCGTTCCACGGCCCAAGCTCCAAATACCGGAAGTGACGTAGTGACGTAAGACTCCACCCTACGCGTTTCGTAATACAACGTCTACTGGAGCGGCCTGTATAAAATTGGCCCTACTGTGTATGTATGTGAGTTAGGGACCTTAGATTGTAAGCTCCTTGAGGGCAGAGACTGATGTGAATGTGCAATGTATATGTAAAAGTGCTGCGTAAATTGACAGCGCTATATAAGTACCTGAAATAATACTAATATATACTAGGGTTGTTCAAAATAATTGTTAAATTGATGCATCGCGATTTAGCTGTGAACGATTCTGCATCGATGCAGAGGACGGCTGAATCGGGATTCAACAAATGATGTCATCCTGGTCACCCCGCCTCTCCTGGGACAGCCCTGCCAGCGTACTCTAAAGGGAAAAAAATGACTGCCAGTGCCCCTTTTTATATATCTTTCCTACACTGTGTCTGTGTCATTGTAAACCGATGCCTGTAAATAACTTATTAGTTCCATTCTTTCCGGCCACTCTTCTCCTCCCGCTCCTCCTCCAAGTGTAGCTTTAGATTGGAGAAGGAGAGCGGTCATGTGACTGGCCATGAAAGATCACAAGGGAGCGGTCACGTGACCAACCGCAAAGAGCAGAGCTAAGCAGGTATTTACAGGCATCAGTTTACAATGACACAGTGTGGGAAGGATCTTTAAAAGGATAGCGAAGGTCCTAAACAAGGTAAGGGGGGTGAGATCCTCATAATATGCAATATGAAGTGTAGCACCCTCTAGTGTGTGCTAGAAGTTAGTGTAGTGTGTGTTAGAACTTAAGAGTAGGTAAAACATAATTTAGCTCAGGGCTAAGCTTGAACGGTGGAATCTGGGTCAGGGTTAAGTGAGTCAGGACTGGATAACTCATCCTGACAGCTCCTCTGTTGCTTCCCTCTCTGGGACATTGGAGAATGTTCTAGAGCTAGTAGGTGGAGGTTAGTAGGAGCTGCCTGCAAAATGTATGAGGCCTTTGCCAATCCTCAGTAGGGGGCTGGCAGGGAGCAGAGCTTACCTCTAAATAGGCATGAGCCATGCCAGCAGGGGCAGTTGGGTGGACGATGGAGATAAATTGCTGAGGAGGCTGTCAGTGGCCCTCAGGGGTGCCCCCTAGGAGGGGTGTCCTGCCTTGGGCCGGGGGCTCAAAAGCTGGAAGGATTCTGCCACAAAACATGGGAGGAAGCCCTTCCTGGAGGCATTGGAGCAAGAGAGGACAGTGTGAGTAGATCAGCACTGCTGGGGAGTGGGGACTAACAAGGAGGAAGACTACCACATGTAGCCAGTCTCCCTGAAGACAGCTGTATGCTTACGTCTTCATCCTTCCCTAGGAGATCTCCTGGTGAGAGTCAGCTGGGTGGGCTGGTGAAGAGTCAGTCTGGAGGACTGGTGTAGAGAAGTTAGCCTGGAGGGCTAGTGAAAACGTCAGCTGCAGCCGGGTGGGTTGGCAATGCCTGAAGATGTGGTGCTGGGTCCAGGAGACACAGAGGAGAAGTGCAAGCTGTTTCACTGTAATTTTTGCTACACAACAAGGGGCTGCAAGTCTCTGCCTGTAAAGGGCCATTGCTAAATCCCACTGAGAGCCTTTTAGATCAATTAACAGTGATTCAGCTGGAGCCAGCGTGCAAGTGTGTGCAGGAGGAGAGTGGAGGAGACGGTATATAGACTGTATATAAGAAGATGTCCATGAAAATGTTGCTGAAGTTTTGCTAAAATCAAGTGGGCATTCCATAACCTCCCATCCCCATCCAACTTATTAACCCTCAATAAATACCAATAACAAAGTCACGACTGTTCTCTGACTCTGGAGTGCCTGTGAATATTTGGTGTTCTTGGCTGTTCAGGAGTGGGGGATACAAAATTCATCAGCAGTCCCTACGGCTCTACAGAAATCTTGGTTTGTACTCTACTCTTCACTTAGAGATCTAACGTGACTTTGGCATTTTGTGATTGGGAGCCGGTATTTTCTATTTTTCTTCTTAGATAACAATGTGCAGCTCCGAATCACTCATTCTGCAGCTCCCACTAAATTACACAAAGTAATAGCATGCGGCCCATATTTGCCACTGGAGCCACTCCCACTTGGAAATATTAGTTACCAGCTTACAATAGGAGCCTATATCTTTCTGTATGGATCTTTCACTATACAGTACAATGTATGGATCTCTCTATATACAATACAATCAGAGTAATCTGCCCTGTTGTGTGCCTCTTGCCCTTTTGTGTGCCAGGTGATGTGCCCAACTGTTTACCCCCCTGATGTGTCCTACTGTGTGCCTTGTGATGTGTCCTACTGTGTGCTCCATGGGGTGTCCTACTGTGTGCCCCATGATGTGCCCTGCTGTGTAACCCATGATGCGCCCTGCTGTGTGCACCATAATGTGCCCTTCAGTGTGCCCTGTTATATGTCCTGCTGTGCCCCATAATGTGCCCTCCTACCCCATGTTATATGCCCTGCTGTGCCCCATAATGTGCCCTGCTGTTCCTTAAGACGTGCCCTCCTGTGTGTCCCATGATGTGCCCTACTGTGTGCCCTGCTGTGTGCCCCACTGATATGCCCTGCAGCGTGCCCCGCTCATATGCCCTGCTGCGTGCCCTACTGATGTGCCCGGTTGTTTGCCCCATAATGTGCTCTGCTGTGTGCACCATGTGTCCTCTAGCCTCCATGTAATGTGCCCAATAATGTGTCCTCTTGCCCACATGTAATATATCCTTCTGTGCCCCATAATTCACCCTCTTGCCCCCATGTAATATTCCCTGCTGTGCCCCACAATGTGCCTCATAATGTTCCATGCTGCCCCCCCCCCCCTCCATGTAATGTGCCCTGCTGCTCCCCATGTAGTGTGCCCTCCAGCCCCCCACCTTTGTTCTGACCTGCCGACTCCTTTACTTTGCCATCTTTCCCCCCATGCTCTGCCCTGCTGCCCCCTGTATACTTTGCTCCCTTGACCCTCCATGCTGTGCCCTGCTGACCCCTGTGCACTGCTTATCACAAGTTATTTTCCTAACTTATTAAACATTTATTTTGAACATAGTGTAGAGAAATTCTGTGACTAATGTAATGTGGACAGTGCAATATGTAGGTGGAGCTTTGTGAGGATGTGGCTTGAGTGTGGGCGGGGATGCAGGGTGCCCTACGGTCTCCTATTGCCCGGGAGCCACGTGTGTTGTCAGTCCGCCCCTGGTGGTGCTCAAGCCTCTGCTCCCTGCTACAGGCTCCTCACTTCTATAGATAATGAGTAGGCTGAAAGGTGATCGGTGAGTGGGTGAATGTGGGAGGAATGTGCCTGCTCCCACTCACACTATCCTCATGTCTCCTTCTTGCCTTCAGAGCTCAGCTTTAAAGGGGGAGGCTGGAGGGATGTGCTACAATGTCAGTGCATCCCTACAGGGTTTAGAGGAGCAGAAAGTATGTTGCAAGCATGCGCAGCTGAGATCTATCTGAGCACTGGGTACCGCAGGAAGGGACACAGGGCTAACCCATTACCGACTGGGGTGCTCCAAATGGTCCAACTGTGCCAATGCTCATCACTGAGGAGGCAAGGAAATCCTCTCTTTTTAAACAGAGCAAAACAAAAAAAGGAGGTTGGAATAAAATGAAATTATGACAAATAGAGATGGGCGAATTGTTTGAGCCGAGGATAAGTTCGGCCTTAACATTGTCTGTTCACCCATACGGCGAACACCCGAATTTGAAGGGCGCTCAGCAGGATGTTCACCCGTTGAGTGCTCCACAATGCTCTGCTCACTGCCCAATCAGGGCACAGTAATTAGCTGTTGTTAAGGAGCAGAGCCGGGAACTGGCCGTTGCGTCCTTAAAATGATTGTAAACCATGACTTGTGAAAAAACCTAATGAAAAACAGCTGTAAGGCAATTGTATAATGTGCTAGTATGCATTGCATGCTAGCACATCATGGAATATTTACCTTAGAACGAAGCTCTCCACCGGTATTTCTTCTGGGTTTGCATGCTTCGGCTGTGTGATTGGCCAGAGCTGCAAAGACGTAACGCCCGAGCATGCACGCAGGTGCCTTCAGTGCCGGCACAAAGATCTGAAGTTCCGGCAAGGTATGCTGGACCTTCAGAGCGCATGAGCCAGTGATGTCATTGGCTGCATGCAGGGTGAATATCTCCTAAACTGTGCACATTTAGCAGATATTCGTTTTACCTACAGTAGTTAAGAATCAAAGAATCACAAAGTGGGCTTTACTACTGCTTTAACAAGGCTTCCCCACTAACAGCTACATGAAAAAAAAAACACATTGCCGGGAATAGAAAACAAATTTTAAAAAAGAGTGCCCCCCCCCCCCCCCCAAATCCATACCAGGCCCTTCAGGTCCCCATGCCAAAATGTAAAAAAAATATTGTGGGGGCCCCCCACAATCCACACCAGACCCTTATCCGCGCATGCCACCTGGCAGGCCAGGAAAGAGGGGTGACGAGTGAGCCCCCCCACGAACCATACCAGGCCACATGCCCTCAACATGGGGGGGTGATTTGTCCCCATGTTGATCTGTACAAGAGTCTCTTCCCCACGACCCTGGGCTGTTGTTGTGTGGTCTGCGAGCAGGAGACTTCTCGGAATCTGGAAGCCCCCTTTCACAAGGGGGCCCCCAGATTCTGGCCCCATATGTGAATGAGTATGGGGTACATTGTACCCCTATTTATTCACCAAAAAAAGTGTCAAATATAAATAAAAACAGTGCACAGGTTTTGCCAAGTCCTTTTATTAAATAAATTTAAAACAACAAAAAAAAAAACGTCCCCTGATGTAGATTCATCTCACTCACTCACGATGCTACCACCACTGCCAGACCAGAAAAAAAGAAAAAAATGCTTTGCTCTCAATGAAGGCTTACCGCCTACTGTAGGCTTGGATAATGGTCTGGTATAGATTTTGGGGAGGACCCCACACTTTTTTTTTTTTGCCGTTTTTTCAATTTTTTGTTTTTATTGCCTGCTTGCAGCCACGTACATTTAAATGCATTTATTTTATTTTTTTTAGAAGTGTCAGTTTTGCTGCAGTAGCTTCTATACACTGTACAGATTCACCACTTTACAGGCAGACTAAGGGGAACCCCCAGGCACTACATTTAAAGGAATTTTTCTTTTCTATTGTTTCACTTTAGTCATTATTAAATCACTGCTACTTTAATAACTATTGTTTTTTTAAAAAAAAGTTTTCGCATTGATACATGTCCCACAGGGCAGTACCTGGGCCCCATCCCCTTTTTATGGCCAATAACTTGCATATAAGCCTTCAAAATGGGGACTTTTAATTTTTTTTGTTCGGGTCCCCCAGACTTTAATAGAGTTCACGGCTTGGGGCCAAACTTTTTCCGTGTTCGGGAATTCTGATGTGAACCGAACAGGGGGGTGTTCGTCCCATCTCTAATGACAAATAATATATACATATAATACATTTAATATATACATATTATCTATTTATTTATCTATGAACTTCCTAACATTACCATATTCTGAATTCTGAACTCATCTTGGACTCTATTTAACCACACCCCTTTAAGCCATGTGCAATTAAAACCACACCCACTGTTTGCCATGGCACATAAAGCTCACCAAAATTTTTTTTTTTCTCGATGCCCAGAGCCCACTTTTGATCTTGCACATGGACCCACTAACTTCATTAAAAGGCCCCTGAATACATTGCATTGATCTGCATATTACAATAAAATGCATGAACCTTTCTATATACAGTAGAGATCTTTGTGTATACAGTGCAATGCATGGATCTGTATATACAGCACAATGCATAGATCACTATATCCAGTACATTGCATGGATCTCTATGTACAGCACAATGTATGGATCTCTCTATATACAACACAATGCATGGATCTCTGTATACAGTACAGTGAATGGATCTCTATATATGGCACAATTCATGTATCTGCATTGACAGTACAATGCATGATCTCTCAGCATCCAGTACAGTACATGGATTTCTCTACAACACAGTGCATCTCTCTATATCCAGTGCATGGCTCTCTATATACACCCCCCCCCCCCCCATAGCTGGTGGTATTCTAGATTGTTACTGTATTGCTGGGATTTGTAGTCCTCTATACAGTGGTGGAACTACCAGTTTTTTTGTACTGGGTCTCTGAGGTTTCTACTTATGCCTCTACTTATGGTTACATACACACATGTTCTGCAAAATCTCATTCCAAATTGTGCTACACCAATGAGATATTAGGGTTAGTTACTCCTTGATTTCTTCTTCCCTAAACTCTATATCAGATCTCATGATTACCACTCACCTCTCTGCACACCACTTCCAAAGTGATTGTAAAATGGCTGCCAGCACCAATTAAAGAAACAACTTACACACAGCAAGGGAACAAAGATGAAAATTCAGCCACAGAGACCACTGTAGTGGGATGACTACTGCACAACATAACTGAACCAGAACTTGCAGCAGACTTGCAAAATGTTTGCAAGGAAAGTTGATCTGGAGTCTTGTAATGCAGTCATTTTCAAGCTTACAGCACAATTGCTTGCCATCTGGGATACACTTATTGGTATTGTTTTTATCAAAGACATGTAGCAGAATACATTTTGGTCACAATTTATGAAGAAATTTAATTTTTTCATTGAATATGTTTAACTGCAGAAAGTAATATATATATATATATATATATATATATATATATATTTTTTATATTGCAAAAAAAAAAAAACCCAGTGGTAATCAAATACCACCAAAAGAAATCTCTATTTGTGTTAAAAAAAAATTATATAAATTTAATTTGGGTACAGTGTGGCATAACCACACAATTATCAGTTAAATTAGCACAATGCTAAATACCAAAAAAAGGACTGGTCATGAAGGGGGTCAAATTCCGGAGTTTTTAAAGTGCTTAAAATTTTTTTAAAAAAAGGTGAAAACATCATCTAAAAACCAACAAAAATTGTGTATTTCATTAATTACAGCATTATTATTAGAAATCATGATAAAAATACCCATCTATAAACTGTACACACTACTTACTGTAAATATTTACTATCTGATAAAATAGATAGTACATTCCCCCTGGAGGGCGATGTGTATATATTTTTACCTCTTATGGTATGGTATCATTTATTGGATATTCATCTACTAGACATTTTCCATGTCTCACCACCCCACCGGAGTTTTTCCACTTTTTTTCCCCTGGGTTTGGTTCTTGGCTTTGCTTAGGACACTTTCTCACTTCCCCCATCCCCCTTCCCAACTGCTCTCCTTCTTTCTTATCATTGTTTTCACCCCTGATCTTTTCTTCACCCCCTTCCCTTCCTCCTATCTTTCTTCTTTTTCTTGGCCTTCCTACCACTATCCTTCTTCCCCTCTTTTCTCCTCTCCTTTCCTCCCCCCCCCTTTTTTCCTTTCTTTCCTCCCCTTTTTCTTTCTTTCCCCATTACTTCCTTTCCCCTTTTCTCCCCCCTTGTCTCCTTCTCCTCCTCCCTCTCGTTTTCCATTTTTCTCTCTTCTTTTCTCCTTCACTTTTATTTATCTTTTTTTGATATCATGGAAATAGTCGTTTTCATCCATCTCTAAAATATTCATCGTTATCTCATTTCACCACTATAAGGTCTCCCATGTCCGCCGGTGAGAGTTTAGTGGTGGCTGACCCACCAGTAGGGTTATGATCCATGCTGGTCTCAGGTAAGCCCAGGCCCTGCCCCACATTTGTAATAGATAAGTGATGCTATATTTTTTGTATAATCTGTATTGTACAATATTGTATTTGTTCACTTTTGTGCTAACATATTATAGAGTGCATGTATATCCTCCTGAAGAAGCGGTCCTGCCGTGAAACATGTAGAGGAATGCACATCTGAACGGCATTTTTTGTCTCTTAGCTATGTATCTTTTGAAGTGATGTATTCAAGATGCCCCTTTGTCCTTTTTAACACGTATCATTGTTTTTCAATAAAAATAGTTTTGATATAAAAAATTTTCATGTGAAGTATCCATCAGTTAATATGGTACCCCAAAAATCCCGTTAATTTCCCTTGTTCCCATTCCCCTTCCCGGGACCGTTTCTGTGGGGCAAATGGTTTCCCGTTTCCTCTCAACACTTTGTAATAAAATAAGTGCTATATAATTTCATCACCTCTTTCAAAATAAAATAAAACAGTGAATAGGCAGGACAACCTAAATATAAAACTCTAACTGTTATTAAAAAAACAATTCTACAAACTAGGCTTTTAAATTATACTGTATATCCATCGAGTCTCCAAATGTGAAATCGATTGAATATTGTTACTGCCCCTCCAATGTGGGGAAAACTTATTGGTAAAGCACAAGGTGGGGGTTGAATTTTAGTGTGAAGAATACAATTTATTGATGCTGAAAATTTATGTGGCAAAATTTCTGGTGCTAAAACTCTTGTGTCCAACACAAAGAAGCCCCTTTGCCATAAATTAGATCTATTATTCACAGTTTATTCAACAGAACTTTTTTTTAGATCTATATTTTTGCTTGCAGATGGAACGGGAAAGACTGGCTGTGATAGAGCGAGATAACCAGGTCCTCATAGAGAAGATCAGTCACATTATGCGCACCAGAGGTGAAGTTGACAATTGGAACACTCCTTATATACAAAGGCAAGTTTTGCTGTTAGAGAATTTAAGCAAGATTGTACATTTTGACCAAATTTTTCACTAAATCATGGTGATTTAAAGCTGAATTCCTGAAATTTTGCTTCTTTGTAAAAGCTGCGCACATACAATGAGTTAAATCTACTGAGGTGCCTGCCACCTTGTAGACATATCTCTATTATTCACATCTGACAGGTTTATTGTGCTCCAGGAAGATAGATTCTGAAGCTCCAATGCTGCTCACTGTGGTCTCAGTTACTTCAAGAGCAGAGTTGCTGGAACTGTTATGACCGTTCCCTCGCCTCCCCATTCACAGAAGCCTTTGTATTATATGATCGTATTTACAAAATACAAAGGTTTCTGTGAACTGGCAGCAGAGGGGAAGGGCAGGTATAGCTGCTCTGTGCTCCTCTTGGAATGCAATAAACCTATCACAAATAAGTGATAGAGATATGTATTGGAGGTGGCATGCACCTAATTGGACTTAACCTCACAGTGTGCCTGCACTTTTTGTGAAGTTGCTAAATTCTTGGAATTCAGCTTTAAGGACCAGAGGTACCTTTAAGGCATCTCTGGAGCTCAGCCACAGTGATCTTTGGGTTCTTCTTTACCTCTCTCACCAAGGCTCTTCTCCCCCGATAGCTCAGTTTGGCCGGACGGCCAGCTCTAGGAAGGGTTCTGGTCGTCCCAAACGTCTTCCATTTGAGGATCATGGAGGCCACTGTGCTCTTAGGAACCTTAAGTGCAGCAGAAATCTTTTTGTAACCTTGGCCAGATCTGTGCCTTGCCACAATTCTGTCTCTGAGCTCTTCAGGCAGTTCCTTTGACCTCATGATTCTCATTTGCTCTGACATGCATTGTGATCTGGAAGGTCTTATATAGACAGGTGTGTGGCTTTCCTAATCAAGTCCAATCAGTATAATCAAACACAGCTGGACTCGAATGAAGGTGTAGAACCATCTCAAGGATGATCAGAAGAAATGGAAAGCACCTGAGTTAAATATATGAGTGTCACAGCAAAGAGTCTGAATACTTAGGACCATGTCATATTTCAGTTTTTCTTTTTTAATAAATCTGCAACAATGTCAACAATTCTGTGTTTTTCTGTCAGTATGGGGTGCTATGTGTACATTCATGAGGAAAAAGAATGAACCTAAATGATTTTAGCAAATGGCTGCAATATAACAAAGAGTGAAAAATTTAAGGGGGTCTGACTACTTTCCGTACCCACTGTATATATATAGTGATGTTGCACATCAACTTTACAGCCTGTAAGCAGTTAGCTGAAAGGGGATTAAAAGTGACATAGCAAGCACCATAAGGTACCTTCTACTGTCTTCACCATGCCTGCTAAATCTTCCCAATCCATTTCTGAAATGACAGGAGTCTTAAACTTGATTGGATTGCAAACATGCACACTTGTTTGCGAATGAGTGCTTGGGGTCTCAACAATATGTTGTCAGACATGTGAACTGCCACATGGTGGGCTGCCAGTTCCATTGGATTTTTTAGGGGGTGAATGGTGCTTGCTATACAGTGTCTTATTTTTCTTTCAGTTAACTGAGTTCACTTTAATAGAAATGAGCTATGAAAGTATAATTTAGTATAAGTAGAATTTAGTAAAAATATTGATTATTTATTAGATATATGTATGTGAAATATACCCATTTGTAAAACAAGTTTAATGGTTTTAAGATGTTGTCATTGCTCCACTCAGCTGGTTTTGCTTTTGCATCTTTGTAGCTTTGACTAAAAAAAAATTCCACCAGCATTTTCTCCATTTCAGTGATGTCTTTGTCCTGTACGTTATTTTATTTTATTTTTGAATTCGTAGTCCACTCTAACATATACCTTTTTTTTTCAGACTGATAGGGCTTTTTATATTTTTATTTCCTTGGCTTTTTTTGGGAATAAATAGTTAAAAAAATAAATAAATAAATAAATAAATAAATAAATAAATAAAAGAATTTACCAGTAATTTCCCCATTGCAACGTTTCCATAGTTTGCACACTCGTTTGTTCCCCCTAAAGTACAACCAACAAAGTTTGCAGATTAAAATGAGATCACATTAGTGCAATGTTTATGTAACAGTGGAATGATAGGCTCAAAGTGAACATATGTGTTTTTCTTTAGAAGAGCTTTATTTCACTTTTAAGGCAACAATGCAATGCACGCAGGGGAAAAAAATGGTTTGTACATATTGGTAGCATAGCATTAATATAACATCAAGTTGGGAGTGGTGAAGGCACACATTAGCACTATGATGACTTTTTCATAGGTTTGTGATTGCTAAAAATCCAAATTGTATTGCATTCAGACTAGTATTTGTTGCTTGCACAGAAAATGCAAATACCATGCAGTTCATCTGACATAATTGTTGGCTTATGGTATTTGCAGTCTTCTATCACCTTGATAAGGAAACAGTCCAATGCTGATAAAACTGTGTCTTTTCATTTAAGGAGCAAAAGATAAATATGGTAATCTGTGTATTTTTCCCAAGCACATTGTTAAACATTTAACATCATTGTAGATAAGATTATAGAGTTTATTTATCACAGGCAAATAGGTTGTTCACTTTGCAAGGGAAATTGAACTTTGCAAGGGAATTTTCCCTAGAGCTTAGTGAATGAGGTGAAGCTTTGGAGACTTCCATCACCCATGTTGGAGCAACAATGGTGTTTTTTTTTAATTTTCCTTGCATATGATTGGGTATTTCTTGCAAAGTGAAACTTTACCACTTTCTCCAAGCTCTGGGGCAAATATCCTTGCAAACAATCCATTTTATTTTCAAATCAACCTCTCTTATGATACAAACATTTTAGTGTTTATCCTAACTTTACATTTAGAACATTTTGAGTTATAGTCAAAAAAGTACAGTAAAACCTTGGATTGCGAGCATAATTCGTTCCGGAAACATGCTTGTAATCCAAAGCACTCTTATATCAAAGCAAATTTCCCCATAAGAAATAATGGAAACTCAGATGATTCGTTCCACAACCATTTATTCATAAGTCCTTCAGTTTATAGTACCATATAAAAAGATAATAGCATTGTGATAGGTTGTGTAACCATAAAATGTCCATCCACAAATGGCGCCTCCACAAGGGGATTAGAAGCAAAATCCAGCAGGAGCTACAGAGTATCAAAGAGAAGAGAGGCGCCTCTAAGTGTAGCAATATGGTTCCATTTAATGAAGGTACAACATTTAGCAACTCACATGGTTGATGAATAAAACAGGCACGTCTAAGTATGCAGGCATCCTTCTGCACTGCTGGCTGCCAGTCTGTAATCCTGACCGGGAAGACCACCCTGGAGTAAAGCGATCTCATAGCGAGGGGCAGCATGGAAGGGATGACGTAGATGGCGGTGCGGAGGATGGTCTAAGTGGACAGCTTTACCCCTGATGCCTGCATACTTAGATGTGCCTGTTCCAATCATCAACCATGTGAGTTGCTAAATGTTGTACCTTCATTAAATTTAACCATATTGCTACACTTAGAGGTGCCTCTCTTCTCTTTTATACTCAGCTGTGACTTGAGGCTACTTGTATATCAAGACATCGCTTGTATATCAAGTCAAAATGTGTTTGAAAATTTTGCTTGTCTTGCAAAGCGCTCTTAAACCAAGTTACTCTCAAACCAAGGTTTTACTGTAATATTCAAATTGGATGCATTTTGGATTGAACACAATATGCAAAGTGTTTACTTTTCCTCTTTAACTACTTGCCACCTAAGCCAATTCTGACACTTCTCTCCTAAATTTTTTTTTTAGATACCTAACATGTCATGCTTTAAAATTGTGCACACTCGTGGAATGGCGCCAAACTTCGGTTCCTAAAAATCTCCATAGGCTACACAGTTTAGAGTTGCAGATGAGTTCTAATGATCACATCTATGCCTCACATGTGTGGTTTGCATGCCGTTTACATATACAGGCGCTATCTACGTACGCATTCGCTTCTGCGTTCGAGCACGAGGGGGCGGTCTTTAACCACTTAAAGACTGCCCGCCGCAGTTTTACTGCGGGAAATCGGCTCTGTCCCGCGAGACTACGTAGCTGTGATCAGCGGGTCTGGCGGCCGCAATTGCCGCCAGACACCCACGATCGCTCTTCGTGGAGACAAAATGGCGGTCTGCCATTGTGAACATGGCAGACCACTGTTCTGTCAGTTATAGACACAGGGATCCTGTGTTCCTCTTATGTAGGAACACAGGTCTCTGTGTTCATGCAGAAAGCCCATCCCCCCCACAGTTAGAAATCACCCCCTAAGGACACATTTAACCCTTTGATTGTCCCTGGTGTTAACCCCTTCCCTGCCAGTGTCATTATTACAGTAACGTTGCATATTTTTAGCACTGATTACTGTAGTAATGTTACTGGTCTCCCCAAAAGAGTAAATGTCAGTAAGGGGTCCGATCTGTCCACTGCAATGTAGCAGTCCCGCTAAAAATCGCTGATCGCCGCCATTACTAGCAAAAAAATAAATACATAAAAAATAACCTAAATCTTTCCCCTAGTTTGTAGACACAATAACTTTTGTGCAAACCAATCAATATAGATTTATTGGGATTTTTTTTACCAAAAATATGTAGCAGAATACAAATTGGCCTAAAATGATGAAAAAAATTAGATTTTTAATTTTTTTTTTTATTGGGAATGTTATATAGCAGAAAGTAAAAAATAGATATATACATATAAAGAAAGCTCTATTTGTAGGAAAAACCACACACAACCGCGCAATTGTGAGTTAAATAAACGCAGTGCCGTATCGCAAAAAATTGGCCTTGTCATTAAGGGGGTAAATTCATATCCACATCCACATATTATACTTACCAGTTGGTTTAGCACAGAGCAGCCTGGATCCTCCTGTTCTCGGGTCCCTCTTCGCTGCTCCTGGCCCCTCCCTCCTGTCTAGTGCCCCCACAGCAAGCAGCTTGCGATGGGGCACCCGAGCAGAGCTGCAGCTCCGTGTGTCCATTTAGACACGGAGCTGCAGTTTGGCCCCGTCCCCTCTCTCTCCTGATTGGCTAACTGACTTTGATTGACAGCCACGTCTCAGCCAACCAGGAGGGAGAGTCACGGACGGCCGAGGGACTTGTGGACAAAGATGGAGCTCAAGTAAGTATTAGGGGGTGCTGGGCAGGCTTCTTCACACAGAAGACTAGAATGCATTAAGATAAAAAAACCTGATGACTTTACAACTCCTTTAAAATCCCTATGTGGTCTTACGGTTACTAGACAGTAGTGCTCTATCACTAGTATGGTACTGTAAGTTCTTCTGTAAGCAGTGATTTCTGTGAATCAAAGCTGACCAAAAAAGGCAAGGCAGGGTGTAATCAGTCAAAGCATACAATTTATTTGAGCAGAAAAAAGTTTAATGGAGATCTATCACTTTCATTGTAAGCATTGCATTGTAATAGCAATACAAACAATATTTATTTTTGATAATCCAATATAAGATTAGTTGAAAACATTTCTTTCATGCTGTCAGTGCTGCCTATCTGCTGACCATCAATTTCCATAACTTCCTGGATTCCCTACATGCTTTGCAGCTTATGTTCTGCTGTTTACTTTCATTTTCAAAAGACTACATATCCCATGGTACCTCACTGTCTGCAAGCAGTGTTTTCTGTAATGACTCCGCCTCCTAAAACTCTTCCTCACACCACCTCTGCAGTTCAACAGGCAGAATCTGTATAATGTGTGACCCAGCCGTGCTTACTCACAGGGCATATTGACTACGTGTCACAGAATTCAAGAATGTAAATGTGTGGGGATCTTCACAAATTAAGTTCACAAACTTTAACCACTTGCTACCCACCGCCAAGTGACGGCAGAGCGATACGGCTCTCGTTCTGGGCTGACGTCATATGACAGTGGCCCATTCTAGCAGGGCATGTGCACGATCGTGTGCGCTCAGCCCTGTACCGTCGGTGGCGGCGTGTCCCCGAGACATAGCGCGTCACCGGGTAAACAGCCAATGAGCGGGGCTGTTTACCAGGTGATCGGCTGTGATCCATTCACAGCCAATCACATGACTCTGCCCCTGTGTAGACTGCGCATGTGCGCGCTTGGAAGCGCACTGCACAGTCATGACGTTGGCAGCATGTTCCCAGGAACACAGCTTGTCACCGACAGTGGTAAACAGCCAACGACAATGGCTGTTTACCACGAGATCGGCCATGATCCATTCACAGCCAATCAAAAAATAAACACAGAGTGATAACTGGCTGTTACCAGCTCTTATTTCCTCACACACCATTTACAGTGTAAGGGGAGAAGAGCCAGAAGCAGTGAGTTACCGATCTGTGTTCTGTCAGTTTACTCTGCACTACACAAATTAAGAGAGCCTGTGCCCATACAGTGTTCAGTACCCCCATTGTACCTGTCACCACATCAGTGCCCATAAAGTGCAAGTGTCAAACATCAGTGCCCATAAAGTGCAACTGTCACCACATCAGTGCCCATAAAGTGCAAGTATCAAACATCAGTGCCCATAAAGTGCAACTGTCACCCATCAGTGCCCATAAAGTCCACCTATCACCATCAGAGACAGCCATCAGTACAGTCAGTGGTGCACCTGTCACCCATCGGTGACCATCGCCCGTCACCTATCACCCATCAGTCACCCATCAGTGACTGTTGCCTGTCACCCATCAGTGACTGTTATCAATCACCCAGCAATCACCCATCAGTGACCGTCACCTGTCACCCATCAGTGACCGTCACCTGTCACTCATCAGTGACCATCACCTGCAACCTATCAGTCACCTGCCACCCATCAGTGACTGTCAGCAGTCATCTGTCACCCGTCGCACAGCCCATCACAGCCACCATCATGTCCAAAAAAGTGTACAGCAGTGAGGAGGCATTTCACATCCTCTCCATGACTGAGGAGAGCAGTGGGGAGTTCTCATCAGATTCCGATTCTGAATCCAATTACGAATTTGAAGTAGTGGATCGGTGACGGAATCGGAGGAAGAATGAGTCCCTACTAAAAGGGCACGGTGCTCTGGAAACCAGGCAGCCAACAGCAATAGACCGCAGGTTTAAATGCCCACGCCCAGTACCAGCACTGCCACCAGCGATATACCCCAGGATCAAATGTCCAGCACCAGTGCTGCAGTATCACCCCCAAGTACCAGTGCAGGAATTTTAATTCCCCCAACTACCAGCACTGGAGTGTCACATCCCCCAAGAGCGTGGGCTACTACATACCTCCCAGATGCTCTTGCCAACCCAACATGGCTGCCTTCCAACTCGGGATCAGCAAGCATTCCCCCTTTCACCGCACAGCTGGGTGTGCAAGCCAATCCTAAGAATTACTCAGAAATTGATTTTCTTTATTTTTTTTCCCAACACTTTGCTGCAATTTATCGTGGGCCAGGCCAATCTCTATGCCCAGCAGTATATTGCAAACAACCCCTAATCATCCTATGCCCGTCCGTTTGAGTGGAGAGATTTGAATTTGGAGGAGTTCAAATTGTTTAAGGGCCTCACTCTAAACATGGGGCTTACAAAAAAAAAATGAAGGACATGCCTATTGGTCCACCAACCCCATTCACCACATGCCCATTTTTTCTGCCGAAATGTCCAGGTCCTGATATGAAATGATTCACTTCAGCCACAACACCCAGTGCCCTCCCTGAAGCCATCCAAATGATGACAAATTATGTAAAATTCGCCCCCTCCAACATTTTTTTTCAAAAGATCTTCAGAACTTTATGTCCCTGATCAAAAACATATGTGTGGATGAGTCCTTGGTACACTTTACAGGCCGACTAGGAATAAAACAACATATTCCTAACAAAAGGGCCAAATACGGGGTCAAAATTTACAAGTTGTGTGAAAGAGTCACGGGATATCTGTATGCGTTCCAAATATATGAAGGAAGGGATTCCCAGCTCCAGCCCCCTAAGTGCCCCGCCTACATGGGCACAACCAGAAAAATGTTATGGGACCTGGCATACCCACTGCTGAATAGAAGGTTATCATATATACCTGGATAACTACTATATCAGCCTGCCCCTTTTGAAACACCTACACCTTGCAAAAACCCTGGCCTGCGGAACCCCCAGAAAGAACAGGAAGGGCTTTTCACAAAAAATGCAAAGGGGGGAAAAAGCAGCTTTGAGAAGCAATGAAGTGCTTGCCTTGAGGTGGAAGGATATGGAATGTATATATGATGTCCACCATCCATAATGACACCACAGTTGAGGTTCAAAGAAGACGAGGTTCCATTCAAAAGCCAACGTGCGTCCAGGAATATAATCTTTACATGGGGGGTGGATTTTAATGACCAAATGCTTCAGCCCTACTTAGCAACAAGGAGGTTCAGTTTCTGGTACAAGAAAGTTGCAATTTATTAAATTAATTTGGCCATTTATAATGCATATATTATCTACACCAGGCATGTCCAACCTGTGGCCCAGGACCGCAGGCAATGCGGCCCACCGCCCGCTGCCCGCTGATATTTTTTTTTTTTTTATTCGGAGGAAGTCACGACAGGGCCGCGGTGGCCGACTATTGCATTATGGGAATTGTAGTTTTTGATTCGGAGGAAGTCACACCAGGGCCGCGGCGGCCGACTATTGCATAATGGGAATTGTAGTCCATGCACGCTCAAGCTCCAGTGAGTGGAGAACTTACAGCAGCACAGCTAGAAAACTACAATTCTCGAATCACAGAGGCAGGCAGAGAAAGGGCACGCCAGGGAGTGGGGACAAATGTGACTGGCTCGGGCTGCGGGGCTGAATGCTGGCTGCTGGCTGCAACTGTACTTGACTCCAGGACAGGAGCATCAACCCCCCCAGGACTGGAGGAGGCCGTGTGAGTACCTGGAACTGAGCTGGCAGCTGCCATCACTGATGTGAGAGACCCTGGCATCCCCAGCCGACCCCTACATGATCATCCCATCTATCTCCCTCCCCCATTTACCCTGCCCCAATGCCCACCCAGTAACCTCAAAATAGGCCTCAACACTGTGGGTCCTGCTGGGAGATGGCCATGGCCTGTGGGTCCAGCTGGCAGCTAGCCACGGCCTGTGGGTCCAGCTGGCCACTAGCTACGGCCTGTGGGTCCTGCTGGCCGCTGGCCATGGCCCGTGGGTCCTGCCTCTAACCTACAGGCTAGCGGGACCACTCGATTAGTGACCAGCAAGACCCACAGGTCAGTGGCAGGCAGGACCCACAGGCCATGGCCAGCAGGACCCACAGGTTGGTGACCAGCAAGACCCACAGGTCAGTGGCCTGCAGGACCCAAAGGTCAGTGGCCAACTGGACCCACAGACCATGGCTAGGGGCCAGCTGGACCCACAGGTCAGTGACCAGCAGGACCCACAGGTCATGGCCAGCGACCAGCAGGACCCACAGGTCTGTGGCCAGCTCCCAGCAGGACCCACTGGCTGTGGGTCAAGCTGGGAGCTGTCCGTGGACTTTTGGGTCCTGCTTGCCACTGACTTTTGGGTCCTGCTGGATGCTGGCCATGCCCTGTTTCTTCTGGAAGCTGACCATGGCCTGTGGGACCTGCTGGCCACTAGCCTAGGGGGTGACCAGATGTCCCTAGTTTTGTCCCGCTTTGCAGGGCTGATCCTGGGCAGGTGCACCACAAGCTGGAGCAGAGGGACTTCCAGGGCCAACCCTACCATGGGTCCCGCTGGACCCATTGGGCTGTTTTGGTGGGGAAGGGAGGGGTGAGCGCTGCCGGATTACACAGAGCGGGGATTTCCCACTTACCCGGAGGCCGCTGTCATGTGACGTCCTGCCTCCTGGACTGGCTCCTATGATAGACAGCACACTGTGTAATCCGGCAGCTCTCCTCTCTCTAATCCTCATGCACTGAACAGGCTGCATTTATGGACACTGGTGATTCTGAACTTATGGGCACTGATCAAGCTGCATTGATGGGCACTGGTGAGACTGCACTGATGAGGCTGAGCTGATGGGCACTGACGAGGCTGGGCTGATGGGCACTGATGAGGTTGGGCTGATGGGCACTAATAAGGATGAGCTGATGGGCACTGATCAGGCTGCATTGATGGACACTGGTAAGGCTGCATTTATGGACACTGGTGAGGCTGAATTGATGGACATTGATGGGCCAGCACTACCTGCCAGCAGTAACCGCCAGCACTACCCACCAGCAGTAACCACCAGCATTACCCGCCCGTAGCAGTAACCACCAGCAGCAGTAACTGCCAGCAGTCTGCAAAATAAGTAGAAAAGGTATGTGCATTAGCGTGTGTAAATTGTTGCAATATGTTTTTTAGTTGTGTTTTGTCATAATATGTCATGTCCTTGTTCATACATGTATGACTAAGGACATGACATTTTCTGGCTGCCTAAGTCACATGCGCTAGGGGTGCAACTATCCCCCCCCCCCCCACCCCACATAACTGTATATATCCCAGCATGTGCAGTGATTCTGACTCTAACCTCCATGACCACTTCAGTGATTTGAAGTGGTCATGGTGGTAGGAGTGTTCCTTTAATATCTCTCAGAAGAAGTTTAACCTCTGTATAATGATTCCATTTTATTTGATCATCCTCTAGTTGTGTTAAATTAGTGTGTGGGGGGGGGGGGGGGGGGCGACGGCGTGGGAAGGGCACGGTCGCGTTTTATTACTTCTATACCTTAACTATATTATATATTTTATATGCGGCCCGAGAAAATTTCTCTACACTCAATGTGGCCCAGAGAAGCCAAAAGGTTGGGCACCCATGATCTACACCAATCCCCTGAAAGCCCCACCCCCTTTCTTAAATGAATCGAAGAAATTGTCACGTCTCTCAACTATTAACAAAGAAAGCAGAAAACCTTGCTCTGATGCTGTTAGCCGGCTTCATGTGCGCCACTTCCCTGACAATATTCCCTCATGTGAAGCATGCTGAAGACACCAAAAAAGATGTTGTGTATGCAGCATTTCGTAGAGATACCAGCTACCATTGTCCCCAGTATCCCTCCCAACCCGGCCTGTGCATTGGAGAATGCTTTCAACTTTATCACACATGCCTAAAATATTAGCCCATATTTTAATCATTTCCCCATTTTCATCTGTGCTGACCATTTTCCATGTTTCCTCAAATAACCATGCCATTGCCTTCCACATAAACTGACCCTGGCCTGTTTTTCGACTATGCCTCTGCCCACCGTTTGGACTGCTTTCACATGAACGGACCCTGGCCTATTTTATCGATTATGCTTGAACTGACCCTGGCCTGTTTTATTAACTACGCTTCTGCCTACTACTTGGACTGCTCACACATGAACTGACCCTGGCCTGTTTTATCGACCATGCTTCTGCCTACAGCTTGGACTGATCTGTTACCCTGCTATTGTAGTACACAGGGGTCTCACATATGTTAGGGGTTTCAGAATTGTTTATCAGGATGGAGAAAAAAATATTTGGTTCTCTCCGGGTTTTGTAATTTCCGGATTAGAGTCTGGAGTCCCGAGGCTTTAAAGAGATTTGAGTGGGAGAAACCTCTACCCCTGTCCCCAGGTCTTACCTGACCGAGGCCCTCAGCCTGCTGCTGACTTACTACCATCATGCCTCTGCCTGCCACGTGAAATTAACTGTAGCTGGAGAGTGATACAATAATGAGTGTCTGCAGGTAACAGTGTACCAGGACCAATATTATGGCTGTGTTGACCATGTCTTTGCTTGTACAATTCCTGTGGAAAAAGATGCTTTGGCTGTGCTGAAAGTATCCCAGTATTGACTATAGACGATATTCCTGCCTGCTGCATGGATAATTGCTATTGTAGTCGCTAAGCATGTCCCTGCCTGCTGCCTGGAACAATGCTCTCCTCTGTGGACAACTGCACTACTAAAACCAAAAGTAATAATTTTTTTTTTACACTTTCCTCAAGAGAATGTATTTTGTAGTGTAATTATTGGTATGTACATGCTATGTGTTAGAAATATGAAGGGCCTTCAAAAATAATAGGTTGTCAGGAAACTGGATGTACCTTAAAGATTATACGTGTGTTTGCTTTCCGAAATGGGGTCATTTTATGGGGGTTTCCATTGTCCTGGTGCTCCAGGGCCTTCAAAAGTGCGATAGGTTGTCAGGAAATTAGATGTGTAATTTATGCTCCTAGAACACCTGACGGTGCTCCCTGCATGTGGGGCCTCTATATGTTGCTAGGCTGTGAAAAAGAGTGCTGATTTTTACATGTATGAGAGAAATGTCAGAATTTGCTTGGGCTGGAAGTAGTTATTAGGACTAGCCTAGAAATAACTGAGATACAATGTGTAAAATAAAATATCATTTTACATTTTGGCTACACTTGGATACACTTTAATTTTTCAGTCCAATGACTGCAGTCAATTATTTTTTAATATCTATTGGTAGCTTTGATCCCAACAGTAGAACTCCTAAAGTAAATTCTATGCTACCTTGCACTTGACTCAGTTTGCCAAATATGTTAATATATGATTTTCTTGAAGGTGCTATAGTTAGCATTATAGAATAAGGATTACCAGGAGAAAAGTATGGATTAAATACGTACTTGTTATCCAGGTCCACCAGCACTGACAAAATAGCTGCATAAGGGGTTACAACAAAACTTTAAGTGAAATTCCAGGCACCACTAATATAATGTTAAAAATGCTTCCCCCTCCAACACCTAGACTGACTAATTGTCACGATCTGGATGGAGACCGGAGTGCAGAGAAGGCTTCCCTTGTAGCTCAGTGCGAGTCAGCCCTGGAAGTGGTACAGGAGGTGAAGCGTCCCAAGTAGCACAGGTCGTCTGTGATGAGCACCAGATGATTTCAGGAACTCTGGGTAAGGCAGGCAACTAGAGGAGTAGTAAAAGCCAGGCCGAGGGTCATGCACAGGTGATCAGTCCAAGAGCAAGGTAAGTAGCAGAACAGGGACGAGCCGGGGTCATACACAGGTGAGCAGGCAGAAACAGAGTCCTTTAGGCAAGCCGGGGTCATACACTGGGAAACAGGCAGGTAGTAGCAAGAACAAAGTCCGAGAAGCAAGCCGAGGGTCAAACACCAGGAGGAGATCAGATGGTACAGAAACAAGCCAGGTCACAACAGGAAGTCCAAGACGATAACAAGGTTCAGGTCACAGGAAGCTGACGAGATAATCCAGTGTTCCGTGAGAATTACCTACCCGTGAGAAAAACCTACCCTCGTCACTTCCGGTTCACGGCAGTGTGTGTAACGCGAGCAGTTACATTAAAACAGCTGTGCTGCAATACGAGTCATCCCTGCTCCTGTCCCTGTCACTTCCCTGATCTGGGCTAGTAAATATAAAAGCGGCGGCTGTATGAAAAGATAAAACACTGAGCCTAGAGCCGCTTTTATATTTACTAGCCAAGATCAGGGAAGTGACAGGGACAGGAGCGGAGATGACTCGTATTGCAGCACAGCTGTTTTAATGTAACCCCCGCGTGGGTAGGTTTTTTTCACGGACACCGTGTTCTTTTCATACTAGTGAGCATGCGCACTAGTCAGATCCTCAGCTGCTCCATTAGGTATCCGGGGCTGTGAGCATGCGCACTGCTGTGCTGCTCAGCTGTTCCTGGCAGGAAGTGATGAGGGTAGGTTTTTCTCACGGGGTAGGTAAGTCTCACGTTACACCAGCAATGAGGCTGATCCTATGGCCACCTTTTATAGGCCAGCAGAGGGCAGTGTCAATTGAGGCAGGAGCGACCATTGCTATTACTGGCAATGTTGCCACTTCTCCTGCGGCCATTTCCCTGACGGGCCAGCAGAGGGCTGTGTCAATTGAGCCAGGAGCGTCCATGACTAGTACTGGTAGAAATGCCAGTACGACAGTGTCCCTGACACTAATCTGCTGACTGTAAAGGTATATACTTAACTTCCAGCCCTTCTACCAAACTCACAACATCTTTCTGGAAGCTGTCTGGTATACGTGTCAGCCATTCCAGGAGGGAATAAGTGTAGTCAGCTTCAGGCTCGGTTCTCATGTCTAGAAAGTGGGCCCCTTGCTCTGGCACAGCCTTACTAACTAACTGACGGACCTCTCTTTCAGCCCACCCAACGTAGGGTATTCCTACCACAGTGAACAACTCTAACCGGCTATCCTGCTCTTGTCCCCAGGCGGTGGCAGTAGCTGAGTCCATTCTCTTTGCACTTCTTGGCTCTTCACATGACTTGCTTGAGAATGCCATTAAGGGGTGTAGCACCACCCCCGCAGGAGCTGCTGATTATATTATTGGGTCTACACCCTGCCTAACAACCCAATCAAATTGGCTCGATCCCTCCTCAGGCACAACTGACCCAGAATAGGACTGGACTATCAAATAGATACACAGGTTGGAATACAATACTTCACTATGCAACAATACCTTGTTACCTTCTTGAATAGTAGTCCTTCTGGGTGACACAATGGAACAACGCACAAGATTGTAATTAACCAAACTTAGTTTACTATGTATCAAATTGAATAGGGGAGATACAATACAATACAATACAAGTCCATAAAAGGTTATTTAAAACAGCTTTAAAAAGGTAAAAGAATGCCCCCACACTCCTCCTGCATTAAGGCTAGACACAGTACCAGGTAGGTGGGCCTATCTGAGTCCCTCCCCCAGAGTTCTCTTCTTTCTTGTTGATCTTCGCTAGCAAGGTTATTGAATAGAGCTCATTTGTAATCCAGATTAGGAATAAAGATCAAGAGAGAAAAAAAACAACGAGCTGTTAGTTGTCACCGCAGGGTGTCTGCGTAACTGAGCAATAACTTCTGCGAGAGAGATAAGCCTCTGGCGACTCCTTTACAGACCTTATTGTTTGTCTATGAGTCTCCTGAGAGAGTATGGTGATAAACCCCGGGGTTTTATCACCTCCTGCTGCGCTACCGCTATCTGTAGATAAAACTGTCTCTTCAGCAGATAAAGTCAGTTATTGGGCATGTGCCCTCTCACCAACAGAAGTTTCTCCTTCGCGCGCTTCCACTGCGGTCTCAGTCCTTTGGCTATATGCCAGCCGCGCGGGGTCCTTCTGGCGGATGACTTCCGGTCTCGGCAAACAGCAGTATGACCTCCAGGAATGTGCCTCGTGCTTGAGATGGGACGGTTCCACGTCGTCCCTCCAGGCTAAAAGGCTCTGGCCCAATATCCAGTGTCAGTCCTTCACTCTCGCTCGCTGGTTCCTCAGAGTCCAGCACAGAAAGGCCCCCCCCCTTCGCGCGCTTCTCTCTTCCTTTAAATAACCTCCCCCATAGTGCCGTGCGGTGCAGCCGTGCACCCTGGATCTTGCAAAGCAGCCTGGGAGATGTAGTTTCTTCATCTTGTGAAAAGGAAGTCACAGCCCGGGAAATTCCATGCAGCTACCACTAGAGGGAGCCTAGTTCCTGGATCTTGCAAAGCAGCCTGGGAGATGTAGTTTCTTCATCTTGTGAAAAGGAAGTCACAGCCCGGGAAATTCCATGCAGCTACCACTAGAGGGAGCCTAGTTCCTGGATCTTGCAAAGCAGCCTGGGAGATGTAGTTTCTTCATCTTGTGAAAAGGAAGTCACAGCCCGGGAAATTCCATGCAGCTACCACTAGAGGGAGCCTAGTTCCTTCCCACATATCAAACAGTGTCTTTAGGCATGTTTAACCCCGCTACACACTCCCCCCACTTGAAAAACTTTGGTCCCCAAAGAGGTCAACAGTATGTACCCTAGTGCATAGGTTGGCATTATACAACAAAAACATTAACATTTTGCTGAAATAAGTCAATCTGAATATATCCAATTTTGTATTCTAATAGCAGTGCAACAGTAAAACGATAAAGTGCAATTAATAAGCAAATAAGTGATTTCTACAGTGTTAATATAGTGCTAATTTCTAGTGCTTTTATATAGTGCTCCTTTAAAAAGCACATGTGCCTTTGCAATTTCTTAAACACTTACATCTTAAAGTTTGTGTTGAAAAAAAAACATCAAAAGGTGAGAAAGAAAAAAAACATATAGTGAGATCAGAGCAACAAAATGTGCGCAAACATTAACTCACAAAGTAAACCAAATTGTGAACCTCAAAAACTGTGCTTATTATAATGGCCAAACCCAATATCCTTATGTACAAACTTAAATGCAAACGTTTTCTACTTCAATACTTTGTTCTCATGATCTCTCACAGACCCCCCAAAACTTGGGTGGCTTGTACAGTTGTGCCTGGGGGTGAGCTAGGGTTGTCCCCCACCAAATCTACAGTGGAGGAACTAGGCTGGTCAGGAGATCTTTTGGAGGTAAAAACAGCTTCTTCCGAACATTCACCCAATTGATCATAGGTCAGTCTCTTAGGTGGGTGAATGACTCTCCTTTCCCTCTGTTCCCGTGGAGGCATGCTCTCAGAGGTGCTAGGATCAGGCACTTCTGAGGATTCTTCAATGTCCCCCTCCTCATGTTCCAACACAGAGGAACCTGATGGTTCAAGAGAGGTCAGTTCTTCTTCAGAGAAGGGTGCAACCTCCTCCTCAGGATCTTCATCCTCAGCTGCTTCTTCTGGAAGCATATGAAAGGGTATGAATTCAGGGGCTTCTGCCCGAAGGGCTCCTCTATCAGCCAAGTCAGATGAAGACAGGGAGGCAGGTGTGGGTTCTGGCAACTGAGATGACCACAACCAGTCGGGTACCTCCTCTTCATCTTCCAAATCTTCAGATGGAGAACTTCCCTCTCCCTCATCTGGGAGCGTCGTCTGAGATCTGGTAACTGGTCTGGACCGGCGAGAAGTCGAAGGGGCCTCTGACAAGTCTTCCACAGGGGGCATACGAACCGCTTCAGAGAGAGGCAGCAAATGGTTCCGATGCCAAGCCTTCAATGGACCCACACTTCCTTCAGGCCGAATTTGGTACACAGGAAGGTTTGGCAGTTGCTTGCAGATAACATAAGGTTGGGACTTCCAGCGGTCTGCCAACTTGTGTTTTCCCGGGACACCCAAGTTTCTCAACAAAACCCTGTCCCCTGGTTGCAGGTCATGGATCCGAACTTTTAGGTCGAAATTTTTTTTATTCCGCAGTCCACGTTGATCAGATGTGGCCTGAGCCTTGTCATAGGCCGCTTTCAGACTCTTCCGCAGTCGGTCCACATATCCTCTATGCGATGCTGAAGAGGTATGATCAGGCGAAATGCCAAAGGCCAAATCCACTGGCAACCGAGCCTCCCTTCCAAACATCAGCCGATAAGGGGAATATCCAGTAGCATCACTGACAGTGCTGTTGTAGGCATGCACAATGGCAGCTACGTGCTTGCCCCAATGCTGTTTCTTCTCTGAGCTCAAAGTCCCCAACATATCCAAAAGAGTCCTGTTAAATCGTTCAGGCTGGGCATCCCCCTGTGGATGGTAGGGAGTGGTTCTAGTCTTTTGAATGCCTAACATATCTAACAGTCTCTTGATCAGTCTGCTTTCAAAGTCCCTTCCCTGATCAGAATGGAGGCGTTGTGGTAACCCATAATGTACAAAGAACTTCTCTACAAGAACTTTGGCTACCGTTGAGGCCTTCTGATCCCTTGTTGGGAATGCTTGAGCATATCTGGTAAAATGGTCTGTTACCACAAGGACATTCCCCTGGCCACTCAGATCAGGCTCTAAGCAAAGGAAATCAATGCACACCAGCTCCATGGGTCCCTGACTTTGTAGATGGCCCATTGGGGCTGCTTGACGTGGCAGAGTCTTCCTCTGTATACACCGGACACAAGAATGACAGTATCCTTCAACTTCGGCCCTCATACAAGGCCAGTAGAACCTGTCCCTGACAAGCTGAAAGGTTCTTTCGGGCCCCAGATGGCCATGATTATCATGAAGAGCGGCCAGAACTCCCTCTCTGTATTTAGCTGGTAAGAACAGTTGCCACTTCTCCTCCAGATCTTCAGATGGACCTCTCCGGTAGGCCACTCCTTCTCTGATCTGTAACCGGGTCCACTCTCTATGCAACAGACGGGCCCCCTGAGGGGAGTCAGTTAGAAGCAACTCAGGGCTCTGGATCTCCAGAGCTTCCAAGAGAAGTTTTCCCAAAGGGTCTTCCAACTGCTCCTTCCGCAAGTCCCTTTTGGACAGCCGGGGCAAACCCTCCCCTTCAACTTGGGTCACCTGGCAGTAGCATTTGGGTACTCCGATAGCCGAAACCCCAATCTCTTCTGCTCTTGACCCTCCTCGGGATCGAAATTCAGTTCCCTGATATAGGGCACGCACCCCTTCTGGAGCCAAATGAGTCCATTCTTCCGCAGGTTCCTGTGGAACATGCAACCTTCTGGATAGGGCATCTGCATCCCTATTTCCGATTCCTGGCCGATACTTCAGGCTAAAATTGAAGCTAGAGAGGGCAGCCAACCATCGATGTCCTGTTGCATCCAGCTTGGCCGTAGTCAACAGATAGGTGAGGGGATTATTATCTGTCTTGACAATGAATTCAGCTCCGTACAGGTAGTCTTTCAATTTGTCAACCACTGCCCACTTCAAGGCCAAGAATTCAAGTTTGTGAGTAGGATAATTCCTTTCAGCAGGCAATAGGCTTCTGCTCACATAGGCAACAGGTCGCAGATGACCCTCATGCTCCTGATAAAGTACCCCCCCCAGCCCATCTCGGCTGGCATCAACATGTAGTTCATATGGTTTTGTGGGGTCCGCATAGGCCAACACAGGGGCAGTGGTTAGGGTTTCCTTCAGCTGGACAAAGGCCCCTTCGCATTCCGGGGTCCACTGATCCTGGATGGATTCCTTAGCCTTCCGGGGGCCTATGGTGGACTTCACCGGCTTTACCAACTCAGGGACATCATCTTCTTCATTCTTCAGGAGCTCATTTAGGGGTCGGGCAATCTGGGCGAACCCCTCCACAAACCTCCTGTAATAGGAGCAAAAGCCCAAGAATGACCGGAGTTCGGTCACATTTGTGGGTCTCGGCCAGGAGGCAACAGCATCCAACTTGTCCGGGTCAGTGGCCACCCCTTCTTCAGACACGATATGGCCCAGGTAATGGACCGAGGACTGATAGAATTGGCACTTCTCAGGAGAAAGTTTCAGACCTTCTTCATGTAGCCTCTTCAAGACCTTTTCCAACCTCTCCTCATGTTCTTCTAAAGTTCTGCCAAACACGATAACATCATCCAAGTATACCAGTACCTCTATCAAATTCATATCTCCAACGGTCCTCTCCATCAGCCTTTGGAAGGTAGCAGGGGCCCCGGACAACCCCTGAGGCATGCGATTGAACTCAAAGAACCCCACAGGGGTGATGAAGGCTGTTTTCTCCCGATCTTCAGGGTGCATGGGGATCTGATAATACCCACTCTTTAAGTCCATCACACTGAACCACTTCGCCCCTGACAGACTCTGTAGGGCATCTTCGATTCGAGGAGTGGTATACTGGTCTGGGATGGTTCTTCTGTTCAGCGTTCGGTAGTCGATACAAAGCCTCAAAGATCCATTTTTCTTCCGGACTACCACTATCGGGGAAGCATACGGGCTCCTGGATTCTCGGATAATCCCGATCTTTTTGAGCTCTGCCAGCTGTTGACGTAGATCTTCTAAGTCACCTAAGGGGACTCGCCGGACTCTCTCCCTGAAAGGCTTGTCCTCACTCAGGCGGATCTTATGAGTAGCGCTCCTGGCACATCCCACGTCAAACTCGTCCTTAGAGAATATTTCCCTACATCGAGCAAGTTGTGCCTTGGCCCTCTTCACCCATTCCGGCGGGAGGGCAGCGTTTCCAGAGCAAAGCTCCTCTATAACCGCTTCACCCTGTTCCTTTTCTTTGAAATCAATGGGGGCAACTGGGGTAGCCGGGTTGACTTGGCCCAGGAGCACTCTGGCCGGTACCTTCACTGGTGTAATAGAGGTGTTTCTGACACTCACTAAAACCCTTCCACGGTTTTCCTGTAACACCTTCAAAGGGATCACCTCAGGGATCACTTCTATCCCTCTCTGTCTCTCCTTTTGACCTGATTCAAAGATAATGAAGGGACCCGGCTGTTGCCATGTGAGTTTAACAGAAGCCTTAAAACAGGCCACCTCTCCTGGCTGTAAGACCTTTTCTGCTCTATCCAGCTTCCAGAGTCGTCCAACTCCTTCTGCGGGGGTCTCTTGCTCCAACACTAATCGTTGGTAGGCCTGCCGTAGCATGGGATGGATCCTTGGCGCCTGAGCATCTTGTCCCTGGACCAGTTGTATCAGAAGGCGCCTTACCAGGTCAGTGTTTGTTCCTACGATGAGAGAGCTTTTGTTGGCCCCTGGTGGACGAGGACAGACCACCGCTAAGGTGTCGAAGGTTTCCGCTTCACCAGCCACTGATGGATCAAAGGTCAACTTGATTGGCAGATACCCGTCATAGGGAAAACTTTGGGTCCCAATACCCCATATCTCCAGATCTTCCAACTTCTGCAAAGGTAGATGGGTAAGATATTTATCATAGAAGTCTCTATACAAAAGAGTCACCTGGGCCCCTGTGTCAAGGAGGGCTCTTGTGTAAATTCCTTCCACCTGAACCGAGACCACTGGGGAGGGCCCGACCAAGTTAGTTGGGAATTCTCTTGATGTAGCCTGGTTGTCTGATTCAGTTCTCTGTACCCTGGCCCTCTTCTCCTTTTTCTTCCTTGATCTGGGCCCCCGCTGAACCCGGTGTGCATTGACTTTCCTTCCCTCAGTAACCCGGAGTCTAGAACTGGGGGTATTATATTTGGGTCTGACCCCCTGACTCAGTTTCCCTGATCCTGCACCACTTCTGGAGTCCCTTAAGACTGGCGGACACCCGGTTGACTCCTTCACCGGTGTCCTCTGAAGTTTCCCGCTGGCTCGCGAGCATTTCCTGAGCTGGGACATACCCTTCTAACATGCCCAACTCCCCCGCAGTTGAAACAAGTTAACAATCTTGCAGGCCGTGGCTCTGGATCTGTGCTGAGACTAACAGGTTCATCTGGCCTCTCCGATATACTCCCCTTGGGTAGAGTGGATACCTGACCAGTCAGGATGGACACCATTTCTATCAACTGAGACACTTGGGTCTTTAGAAGTTCAATTTGAGAGTCACCCTCTTCCACACTTATCACTCCAACCCGGGCAGTTGAGTCAAACTGCCGACTTTTCTTCTTGTTGTCCAACATAACCTCTTCCTCTCTGACCATTCGAATCAGATCGGGGTATTCTAGAATGCCGCCATCTCGACGAGTTCGTAACAGTATGGCAATGGGATCTAAAGGTTGAGCCCCTTTCAGAACCTGTCGTGCACGAGTCTCATCTATTTTCCGGTGGTCTATTCCTTTCTTTAACAGAATCTGGTGGATAATCCTATCCAGACGTTTAATGAATTCGGACAACTTCTCCCCCTCTTCTTGATAACAGTGGTCCAACTGGTAGAGAAGTTCAGCCGCGTTCTCCGTCCGACCAAACACATCTTGCAGAATGTCCAAATAATCCTGTGCAGTGCAGTTCTTCTTGCTAAGCTTTAGATTACGTACAGCCTCTAATGCAGGTCCCCTTAAACTCTCTGTGATTCTCTGCTTCTTGTGCTGTTCTGGTACCTCCCATTCCTCCAAAGCCTGAGTGGCGGTATCTAACCACTCTTCGAACCCATCTTCTGCTGAAGGCACAGGCTGTTTCCCAGAGAATGTCCGGAGCTTCCTATATCCAGTCATCAAATAGCTCGAGGAGTCCCTACTACATTTTGCCACAATCTCCCCAAGAACAGCACACAGTTCTGAGCTAAAAGTCGACAAAGGTGATGACTCAGGATGCCCTTCTTGGACACCTTTTTCTTGGCTGGATACCCCAGGGGTGGTGGATGAGGGACCCGCAATAGGAACTCCTGGATGTATCAGGAAAAGTTCTGTTTGGTCAGTAGTTTTTACACTGTTTCCGTTGAAATAATCAGGGACCCCCTTCCTCCACTCACACAGTGCATACGTGTGTGGGACAGTGGTGTCAGTTTTCATGTCAATCACCCAAAATTTCCTGTCTGTGGATAGTGCCCTCAAAACAGGGAGGAGCTTTTCTTCAGTCCAGGCTTCTCCCTTGATTTCAACCACCAGGCCATTTTCCACTATGACATTCTCTTCCTTACACCACTCAGCAGCAGCGACAGGATCCATTTCTGCGTGGGAGGGGATTCTATGGCTGAGAGGGTTGTATTGCAGGACTGTAGAAATCCCGGACGAGCCCCCACGTGTAGCACCACCCCCGCAGGAGCTGCTGATTATATTATTGGGTCTACACCCTGCCTAACAACCCAATCAAATTGGCTCGATCCCTCCTCAGGCACAACTGACCCAGAATAGGACTGGACTATCAAATAGATACACAGGTTGGAATACAATACTTCACTATGCAACAATACCTTGTTACCTTCTTGAATAGTAGTCCTTCTGGGTGACACAATGGAACAACGCACAAGATTGTAATTAACCAAACTTAGTTTACTATGTATCAAATTGAATAGGGGAGATACAATACAATACAATACAAGTCCATAAAAGGTTATTTAAAACAGCTTTAAAAAGGTAAAAGAATGCCCCCACACTCCTCCTGCATTAAGGCTAGACACAGTACCAGGTAGGTGGGCCTATCTGAGTCCCTCCCCCAGAGTTCTCTTCTTTCTTGTTGATCTTCGCTAGCAAGGTTATTGAATAGAGCTCATTTGTAATCCAGATTAGGAATAAAGATCAAGAGAGAAAAAAAACAACGAGCTGTTAGTTGTCACCGCAGGGTGTCTGCGTAACTGAGCAATAACTTCTGCGAGAGAGATAAGCCTCTGGCGACTCCTTTACAGACCTTATTGTTTGTCTATGAGTCTCCTGAGAGAGTATGGTGATAAACCCCGGGGTTTTATCACCTCCTGCTGCGCTACCGCTATCTGTAGATAAAACTGTCTCTTCAGCAGATAAAGTCAGTTATTGGGCATGTGCCCTCTCACCAACAGAAGTTTCTCCTTCGCGCGCTTCCACTGCGGTCTCAGTCCTTTGGCTATATGCCAGCCGCGCGGGGTCCTTCTGGCGGATGACTTCCGGTCTCGGCAAACAGCAGTATGACCTCCAGGAATGTGCCTCGTGCTTGAGATGGGACGGTTCCACGTCGTCCCTCCAGGCTAAAAGGCTCTGGCCCAATATCCAGTGTCAGTCCTTCACTCTCGCTCGCTGGTTCCTCAGAGTCCAGCACAGAAAGGCCCCCCCCCTTCGCGCGCTTCTCTCTTCCTTTAAATAACCTCCCCCATAGTGCCGTGCGGTGCAGCCGTGCACCCTGGATCTTGCAAAGCAGCCTGGGAGATGTAGTTTCTTCATCTTGTGAAAAGGAAGTCACAGCCCGGGAAATTCCATGCAGCTACCACTAGAGGGAGCCTAGTTCCTGGATCTTGCAAAGCAGCCTGGGAGATGTAGTTTCTTCATCTTGTGAAAAGGAAGTCACAGCCCGGGAAATTCCATGCAGCTACCACTAGAGGGAGCCTAGTTCCTGGATCTTGCAAAGCAGCCTGGGAGATGTAGTTTCTTCATCTTGTGAAAAGGAAGTCACAGCCCGGGAAATTCCATGCAGCTACCACTAGAGGGAGCCTAGTTCCTTCCCACATATCAAACAGTGTCTTTAGGCATGTTTAACCCCGCTACAGGGGTATCCCAGGTAAGTCCCCAAATGTAGCACCACCCCTTAGAGAGCAGCTCAATTAATCGTTACCCCACTGGTTGCCCCAACTTTGCAGGTCTTCCGACACCAGTGCTTAGAAACACACACTGTCAAACCAAGCAGTTAAATTGTATTTATTAACCTCTTTACCACTGCTCACTGTGCCACTACTGCGGCACAGTGGCTCGTTATCGTCTGACGACGTAGACTTACATCACCAGACATTCCCCTCTCTCGGCGGCGCGCACGCCCCGCCGGAGGCGCGCTGTATTCAGACACAGCGGGAGTCAGGCCGGGGGAGGAGAGGCGGTGATCACCGCTGCTCTTCCACGATCGTCTGGGATCGAGTGAGGAAATCTCCTATGTGACAGGCAGGAACAGATTACAGGATTCAGCATAGCTGAACCTGCGATCTGTCCCTGTGTCACTCAGTCACCTCCCCCCACACATGTCAGTAAGCACCAGGCATACATTTAACCCCTTGATCACCAATAAAGTTAACCCCTTCCCTGCCAGTGACATTATTACAGTAACAGTGCATATTTTTAGCACTGATTACTGTAGTAATGTCACTGGTATCCCCCAAAAGTGACAAAAAAACTTTTGCGCAAACCAATCAAAATACGCTTATTGTGATTTTTTTTTACCAAAAATATGTTGCAGAAAACAAATTGGCTTAAAATGTTAAAAAATTTTGATTTATACATTTTTTTGGGAATGTTATACATCAGAATGTAAAAAATATTGTTTTTTTTCTCAAAATTTTCGCTTTTTTTTATTAATATCGCAAAAAATAAAAAGCGCAGAGGTGATCAAATACCACCAAAAGAAAGCTCTATTTGTGGGTAAAAAAAGGACATAAATTTAATTTGGGTACAGTGTCGCACGACCGCGCAATTTTCCATTAAAGTAACATAGTGCCGAATCGCAAAATATAGCCCGGTCAGGAATGGGGTAAAATCTTCCGGTCTTAAAGCGGTTAAAAATACGCTCATTGAGAATTTTCTTGTCAAAGACATGTAGCTAAAAACATTTTGGCCTAAATATATGATAAAAATTTAATATATTGGATATTTTTTAACTGTCAAAGTAGAAAATGTCAATTTTTTTGCTAAATTTTCGCTCTTTTTTTATTAATATCGCAAAAAATTAAAAGCGCAGAGGTGATCAAATACCCCCAAAAAGGAAGCTCTGTTTGTGGGGAAAAAAAGACATACATTTTGTTTGGGTACAGTGTTGCATTACCATGCAATTCTCAGTTAAAGTCATGCAGTGCCAAGTTGCAAAAAGTGGCCCAGACGTAAAGCAGGAAAATCCTCCGGTGGTAAAGTGGTTAAAAGAATAATGGCAATGACATTCAATAACTGTCAGAGTGCCCAAAAACCAGACCACACAGGGATGCAAGTAAAATAAAGCAGTTTATTGGAGCAAACAACAATAAATGAACAGCAAGAGTGAGGAAGTGAGAGCAGGAACATGCCGGGGTCAAGTCCAGAAGTGGGTAGTCTACCGATGCAGGGTCATCTGCCGATGCGGGTTCGTCTGTCGATGCGGGGTCGAGAGCCAGGAAAGTCATCAGCCAAGCCTGGTCATACATGGAGGAACATGGAGAACAGAAGACTGCTAGCAGAGATGCACCTTGGAGCACAAACGCACGGGCCAGGATTGCAACCCATCAGGTGATGGATATAGTCAGGTGTGCAGCATCATCACTGTGCAGCACCCAGGCAGCAGGCAAGTGATGATGCAATCAGAGTTTATAAGGGGCAGCAGTCTGCACATATCCAAGATGGCTGCCAACAGGCAGGCAAGGTAAGACCTTGATATTAACATAAACTTATTACCTGCAGGGAATTCTCTTTGACACGTAACCCTGAAATCAGAAACAGTCAAACAGCGATAACTGATTGCAGCAGAATATAAACACTCCAGGCTGCTGCTGAACGACCAGGACTTGGACTACATGTCCCAAGATGCTTTGCTCCAGTCTTAGTTCTTATTCACCCTGATTGCAGGATGTGATGACATAGAGTCCAGACTAGGCACTTGAGGGAAACAGACACAATGTTGCAGAGTGTCTCCTGAATATGCAGGCAACACATTTCTGGATTTTGCTGGAACCATTTATATATATATTCTCAGTTAGCTCATAATCAGTTCATTTCCAGGCCAGAGCAATTTCTGTGGCCCAGCCAGTAGTATCAGATGTCGAGTTAAGATCACCCCCAACCCAACTGACGGTAGTGGGAACAAGGCGTGGAGATCTGTCTCTGAATGGAAGAAATTTGTTCATTAGAGTTCTCTCCTAAAATGTCATAAGTACTAAGAAGAAGGGGAATTTGGGTTTTTAGAGCACTGGGCTCACTTTTCATTGGGGTGCAACCTATATGCTAAAGATGGTTTGCACCTAAATGGAAGGGGGACTCTTGTGCTAGGGGAGAGGTTTATGGGAAGGCTGGAGGAGTATTTAAACTAGGATTGAGGGGGAGGGTGAATTAGATTATAATGGGGCAGACAGGTCAGAAAGGGGTCAGCTCCTATTGGGTGGAATGGGGAAAGATGTGGGAGAGTTATGGCAGAGGATAAGAAGGTTCCCATGTTACAAACAACCATTGGAAATGGTACTATTTGTACCAAAACTAAAAATATGCAAAATAAGTGTGCAAAATGTGACAATGATTTCAAGTGTTTGTTCACCAATGCCAAAAGTCTGCCAAGCAAAATAGGTGAGTTGGAAGCTCTGGTGCATGAGGAGAACTATGACTTAATTGGTATTGCTGAATCTTGGCTTCATTCTTCATATGACTGGGCTATTAATATTCCTGGCTATGCTCTCTTTCGGAAAGACAGGGTGAAACAGAGCGGTGGTGGTGTCTGTCTCTATGTGAGAAGTGATCTCAAAGTGAGTGTGAAAGAAGAACTAGTTGATGGAGAGTGTGAGGAGTCTGAAGCATTATGGGTTGAAATGTACATGGGTGTGTGTGATACTAGGATTTTCATTGGAGTTTGTTATAGACCTCCCAGTATTAATGAGGAGGTGGAGAGTCATCTCCTGGCACAGATAGAAAGGGCTGCAAGGGCTGGGACAGTGTTAACAACTTAAGCCACGGAAGATTTTACCCCCTTCCTGACCAGGGGTTTTTTTGCGATTTTTTTTACTGCGTGACTTTAACGGACAATTGCGCGGTCGTGCGACGCTGTACCTAAACGAATTTGACGTCCTTTTTTTCCCACAGAGCTTTCTTTTGGTGGTATTTGATCACCTGTGCGATTTTTACTTTTTGCGCTATAACCAAAAAAAGGGCGGAAATTTTGCAAAAATAACAATATTTTTCACTTTTTATATATGAAATTCCCCCCCCAAAAAATTTAAAAATCTAAATTTTTTAACATTTTTGGCCAATTTGTTTTCTGCTACATGTTTGGTAAAAAAAAATAGCAAAAAGCGTATTTTGATTGGTTTGCGCAAAAGTTATTGCGTTTACTAACTAAGGGAAAGATTTCGGTCATTTTTGGTGTTTTTTTTTTAACGCGTAATGGCGGCGATCTGCGATTGTTTTTGCGGGACTGTGACATTGCGGCGGACAGATCGGACCCTTGACTGACATTTTTGACACTTTTGGGGTTACCAGTGACATTATTGCAGTAATCAGTGCTATACATATAGAAATGTAGGATATGCTGCGCATGTATTGGAATTGAGCACAATAGATACAATACCATTCAATAGTGACTAAAATAAATAAATGAGCTGCCAACACTTGATCCACGAATTAGATAAAACAGATCCACTTAAATAATGAAAACAAATAGGTGTAGCACTTGAAATGAATTATGGAAGAACTACACAGTCCTAATAAACAGACAGTCCATGTAACAAATGTCTGTGTATAAAAAATCTTCCAGGTAAGATAAATTCAGGTGCTCCTAAGGACACTCCAAACACCGATCACCATGTGCTGGAAGTACCACCACCAAGGTAAAGGTTTGCCTCTTACCACAATAATTTGACCCCCATGACAGAGATCAAAAACAGCCTGTTACAGCCTCCGCTTGCAAGTCCCGCATCGGCTCACTCACTGACCACGTCCACTTCCTCTAGATGAATGTTGCAGCAAAGTTCTGTTGCAGGGGCCCCTGAGGTTGATCGGGATGAGGCATTCGTCTTGGTGTCAAAGACATACACACATACACAAACATACACACAACAAGCTCTGCAAGTGCTATACATATGCACTGTTACTGCAAAATGACACTGGCAGGGAAGGGGTTAACTTTATTGGGGAGGGAGGGGTTAAGTGTGTCCCTAGGGGGGTGCTTTTTACTGTGATTGGCTGTGGCTACTAGTGTAGGAACAGTGATCAACGGTCCTACATAGTAGAACCGTGTGATCACTGTTTCTACACAGGGGAGAATGACAGGCGGCTTGTTTACATCAGCCGCCTGACTTTCTCCCTCTGCACCGATGATGGCGAGTGACCGGCGGACATCGGGTCCGCCGGTCACACGCACTGACTTCCCTGTGAACGAGCCGCTATTGGCTCACAAGGAAGTGACAGGCAAGCGACGTAGATCTACGTCACTTTGCCTGGCCGGGGCTGACCGCCGCAGTAAATAGTCGTGCGGTGGTCGGCAACCGGTTAATAATGGGGGATTTTAACTACCCAGACATTGACTGGAGTAATGGCACTGCTGGAACAGTTAAAGGCCAAAAATGTATAAACATATTACAAGACAATTTTATTGTGCAGTTTATTGAGGCCCCCACTAGAAATGATGCTCTGTTGGACCTGGTAATCTCAAACCATGCAGAGCTTATTAATAATGTTCATATAAAAGAACATTTGGGTAGCAGTGACCATAATATGATTTCATTTAATGTTAGCTGTAAGCAAAAAACGTATACAGGAAATACAAAAACACTTAACTTTAAGAGAGCAAATTTTCCAAGGATGAGGGTTGATCTCCAGGATTTTAACTGGGAGGGAATATTGGCATCGATAAGCACAGAACAGAAATGGGAATTTTTTAAAAAGACTTTTTGCAAACTAACTGCAAAGTATATTCCCATGGGTAGGAAGTTTAAAGGGCTAAAAATAAAATCTATGTGGCTCACGGCCAAAGTTAAAAAAAGCTATAGATAAAAAGAAAAGAGCCTTTAAAAAATATAAAAATGAAGGAACACTATCATTGTTTAATTGTTACAAAGAATATGTAAAAAGGAAATCAGGGACGCAAAAACACAAAATGAACAACAGATTGCAAATGATAGTAGGACAAACCCCAAAAAACTCTTCAAATATATTATCAGGTTAGGTCTGAGCATGTAGGCCCTTTACAAAATAATCAGGAGTGGGTGACTGGGGACAAAGAGAATGCAAATATATTAAATACTTTCTTCAGCTCTGTGTATACAAAGGAGCATGGGGGAGCTCATGACCATAATGAGGACGGTATTAACACAGTCCCATATTTCCCACAATGGCTCAAAAGTGATATGGTCCAGAAATATTTAGACAGAATTAGGGTGGATAAAGTGCCTGGACCAAATGGCATCCACCCACTTATTCCTAAAAGAATTGAGCGCTGTAATTTCTAAGCCTTTGTTTCTAATTTTTAGGGACTCTTTAAGGACTGGAATAGTACCATAGTACGTCACTCACCCACGAGCCAATAGGGGGTGAGCGTGCGCCGCCGGGGACGCGCTCCTGCCCCGCTCGTTCACAGGGATCCCCATGTGAGTGACCGGCGGCTTCGATGTCCGCCGGTCACTCGCAATCTCCCGCTGGAGAGGGAGAAAGGCAGGCGGCTGATGTAAACAAAGCTGCCTGTCATTCTCCCTGGTGTAACTGCAGAGATCATACAGAGATCATAGGATCGTATGTCTCTGTGGTTACATCAAAAGCCACATCCCTTGACAGTTAGAAGCACGCCCCTAGGGACACACTTAACCCCTGGATCACTAATAAAGTTATCCCCTTCCCTGCCAGTGTCATTTTTACAGTAACAGTGCATATGTATAGCACTGATTACTGTAGTAATGTCACTGGTACCCCCAAAAGTGTCAAAAATGTCAGTTAGGGGTCCGATCTGTCCGCCGCCATGTCGCAAACCAAAACCAAACCAATCAAAATACGCTTATTTTTACCAAAAATATGTAGCAGAAAACAAATTGTTAGTCAGGGGTCTGATCTGTCCGCTGCAATGTCGCAGTCCCACAAAAAAAAAAATCGCAGATTGCCCCCATTACTAGTTAAAAAAAAAAAACAATAAAAATGACATAAATCTTTCCCTTAATTATTAAACGCAATAACTTTTGCGCAAACCAATCAAAATACGCTTATTGCGGGTTTTTTTTACCGAAAATATGTAGAAGAAAACAAATTGGCCTAAAATGTTAAAAACTTTTTGATTTTTAAATTTTTTTTTGGGGGGGGGGAATTTCATATAAAAAAAAGTGAAAAATATTGTTATTTTTTCAAAATTGTCGTTATTTTTTTGTTTATAGCGCAAAAAATAAACATCGCACAGGTGATCAAATACCACAAAAAGAAAGCTCTATTTGTGGAAAAAAAAAAAGGAAATCAATTTCATTTGGGTACAGCGTCGCACAACCGCGCAATTGTCAGTTAAAGTTATGCAGTGCCAAATCGCAAAATATGCCCTGGTCTTTGAGCAGCCAAATCCTCCAGGGCTTAAGTGGTTAAGAGTCGCACTAGTGGAAACATAGCCACTAGTGTGACTTTGGAGTGTGACTTTGAGTGCAGCTTTAATCCAACTTTACACTCTCTGGATTAAAGTTGCATCAAAAGCTGCATCAAAGTAGTGCAGGTAACATTTCAAGGTTGCTGATTTTCAAAACCGCGTAGATGGAAACAGGTGCCAATGAAATCAATGGGCTGTGACTTTTCATGCCACTTTGTGTGTTCAAAGTTGCATGACAAGTCACACTAGTGGAAATGGAGCTATAGTCTAGGTTACCACTATTGCGATTTAGAGTGCGACTTTGATCCAACTTTACACTCTCTGGATCAAAGTTGCATCAAAGTAGTGCAGATAACTTTTTAAAGTCACATAGATGGGAACGGGTGCCATTGAAATCAATAGGCTGTGACTTGTCATGAGACTTTGTGTGTCCAAAGTTGCATGACAAGTCGCACTAGTGGAAACAGACCTTTGGTCTACGTTTCCACTTTGCGATTTAGAGTGCGACTTTGATGCAACTTTGGTCAAACTTGCATCAAAAGTTGCATCAAAGTAGTGCAGGTACCTTTTCAAGGTCGCTGATTTTCAAAGTAGCAAAGATGGGAACTGATGCCATTGATTAGTCGCACTAGTGGAAACGTAGACTTGGTGGGGTTGCCTGTACTATGTTTATTGTAGACTGTGAGCTGAGACCCCAGAGCACTTCCAGATACACTGGCAGCCCCCCCCCCCTCCACCTGTGTCCAGCTTCCTCCTCCTATGGGAGTCTGTATTCAAAGCCCAGCACAGCTATACTGTGTATGTGCCCCCCCCCGCATCACAGCTATACTGTATATGTGCCCCCCCCCCCGCAGCACAGGTATACTGTATATGTGCCCCCCCAGCACAGCTATACTGTATATGCCCCCCCAGCACAGCTATACTGTATATGTGCCCCCCCCGCAGCACAGGTATACTGTATATGTGCCCCCCGCATCACAGCTATACTGTATATGTGCCCCCCCCGCAGCACAGGTATACTGTATATGTGCCCTCCCAGCACAGCTATACTGTATATGCCCCCCCAGCACAGCTATACTGTATATGTGCCCCCCCGCAGCACAGCTATACTGTATATGTGCCCCCCCCAGCACAGCTATACTGTATATGTGCCCCCCCAGCACAACTATACTGTATATGCCCCCCCACCACAGCTATACTGTATATGTGCCCCCCCCCCCGCAGCACAGGTATACTGTATATGCCCCCCCAGCACAGCTATACTGTATATGCCCCCCCCCCCCAGCACAGCTATACTGTATATGTGCCCCCCCCCCAACCCCCTGTGTCCTGTGTGGATTATTTCTTAATGTTCTTATGAATTAGGATGTACAATGCATCTTTACTGATAAGAGAACACTGGGCGGGAACCTATGATCAGCTCCTCCCATTCTGTATACTCCCACTGGCTACACAGGAACAGTGCCCCTCCTTGGAAGTGATGTCACTGGCTTTCAGTAACCACACCCACTTGCTGCTCTTGGACTCAGCAGGAAGAGGAATCGAAGTCATGTGACAGCACTGAAAACTGCAAATAAAAGGGAGAAAAACTGGGATTTATTCATTTTGACACATAAGGCTGAACTCCGCTCACATTAATAATTTCAGGGGAGAATTTTAGATATTAGGCTGGACTTCCACTTTAAGTTTATTCAAATGAATGTGTGTGAGAAAGGTAAAGTCGGCCATCGATTTGGGATCAGTTAGGCCCCTTTCACACGGTCCGTTTGTCCATTTTGCATCCATCCGTTGTCAGATGAAAAACGGAAATCAATGCATCTGATACATTTTGATGTGACTAAACTGATGAACTGAACGGACCGTATGTGTGAAAGGGGCCTTACTGGTTTGCCTTTTTCCATCAGGAACTCTTGGATGGCATCTTTCAGCTCAAAAAACACTTTTGCGTGGCTCAATCATATAGTACATCACAAAATTAGACCATATCGCTATGACCTTTATTGTATTCAGTTTCAAGAAAATGATGGAACTGCCGGTGATTCAAACTCCTTGCCCGGATAAAGTTCATAATCTCAGTGACAACTTACATTACATTGTCAAGTCCTAGAGACTTGGCACACAGATTTTCGTGATGAATATTGCAGTGGTTACTCATACTCTGGGCCTCATCCATCACCATTCCTGGAGGTCTTGGACATTCAGCTGTTTTTTTTGGAGGGTAGCTTTTGCTGCATTTAAAATATCCACTCCCTTTCAGTGGACACAGAACTAAAAATTTTCCAACTCTTCCAACTTATCATCCACCCAACGAATGAAAATAGCTAGCTGAGCAGTGTCTGTTATGTCAGTGGTTTCATCCAGCCCCAAATAACATAAGCAGCCTTCCAGTTTCTTCGTCAAAGTTTCTTCAACATTTTCTCTTTCAATACATTTTTATTGAAAGGTTTTAAAGAATTCTGTGTGCGACTGCAATCAGCAGGGCCGCTGATAGGGGGGGACCACCAGCCCTCTTGTAGGGGGCCCGAGCACACAGGGGGGCCAACACAGAGAGGGGGATTAGTGATGGACAACAAATACAGAAATCTTCCTCCAGCACCTGAATCTGATCTCTATTCCTCTCCCTGCTACCAGCTTTTATCCCCTGAGAAAGAGGCAGTCGTCTCTCACTAATCCCCCTCCCTGTGTGGCCCCCCTCCCAGCACTGGCTCTAATGTTATCTCTGCTCCTGAGTTTATTTGTAACTTTGTTTCTCTCCCTCTGTCTCTCTGATCACTGAGCTACAACTGCCCAGCCTGTATATTTTTCTCATCTCATCTTCATTTTTATTTTTATTTATTAACATAGTTTTTTTTTAGATTTAGCAGGAATTATGCGAGTTATGTTATATTTTGTCTGATAATAGTGATTTTGTTGTAATTTTAGCTAAATATATCTTTAATATTTTCTTGGGGGGGCCCTGCCAGGTAGTCTGTACGGGGCCCCCTCGATTTCTAACAGAAGCCCTGGCAATCAGATATACAGATAGGAGCATAATATCAAAGACTTGCAAGCTGGTAGTAGTCGTACAAGAAGAGAAATTGTAGCAAATGACAAACAGTACACTAACCATGCTATAACATGTAGATGGAAGAAAATATGCGTCTATACCAGAGAGGTGGGACTAGTGAATGAGATATTTCTTCAACATTTTCAGCTAATTCCTCTACTCTTTGCATGACTGTCATTCTAGATAGGCTTATTTTTTTGAAGAAAAAAAATCTTCTTAGGGCACAGGCATTCCACAGCTTTTTAAAGGCACTTTTTGAGGAATTCTCTGTCTGAAAAAGAGTTTTTTTCACAATCATTTTGCTAATCGCAAAACTCACTTATACTACGCTGTAGGCATCATCTGACTCTCTTAAATACAGACTGCTGTGATTTCAATGACTTCTTCAGTAAGTTTATCTTATCTGTTCACAATTGCCCCTGAAGATTCTCTGCATGCTTTATATCATAATGTTTTCTTAAATTATATTCCTTAACCACTTAAGCCCCGGAAGATTTTACCCCCTTCCTGACCAGGGTTTTTTTTGCGATTCGGCACTGCGTGACTTTAACGGACAATTGCGCGGTCGTGCAATGCTGTACTTAAACAAATTTGACGTCCTTTTTTTCCCACAAATAGAGCTTTCTTTTGGTGGTATTTGGTCACCTGTGCGATTTTTTGATCATGCGCTATAATCAAAAAAGAGTGAAAATTTTGCAAAAATAACAATATTTTTCACATTTTTTTATATGAAATTCCCCAAAAAAATGTAAAAATCTAAATTTTTTAACATTTTTGGCCAATTTGTTTTCTGCTACATATGCTTGGTAGAAAAAAATCACAATAAGCGTATTTTGATTGTTTTGCGCAAAAGTTATTGCGTTTACTATCTAAGGGAAAGATTTTTGTCATTTTTGTTGTTTTTTTTTAACGAGTAATGGCGGCGATCTGCGATTTTTTTTGCGGAACTGCAACATTGCGGCGGACAGATCGGACCCTTAACTGACATGTTTGACACTTTTGGGGGTACCAGTGACATTACTACAGTAATCAGTGCTATACATATGCACTGTTACTGTAAAAATGACACTGGCAGGGAAGGGGTTAACTTTATTGGGGAAGGAGGGGTTAAGTATGTCCCTAGGGACGTGTTTCTAACTGTGATTGGACATGGCTACTGGTGTAAGAACAGAGATCAACGGTCCTACATAGTAGAACCGTGTGATCTCCATTTTTACACAGGGGAGAATGACAGGCGGCTTTGTTTACATTAGCCGCCTGCCTTTCTCCCTTCACGGCGAACAATCGCACTGACTTGTTAGGGAACGAGCCGGGGCGGGCGCGCGCCTCCGTGGGCGCGCGCTCGCCCGCTATTGGCTCACAAGCTAGTGACAGGCTAGTGACGTACCCATATGTCACTTTGCCTGGCCGGGGCTGATCGCCGCAGTATATGTACTTGTGGCGGTCGGCAACCGGTTAAAGGGTAACTTCACTTTCGTGGGGAAAAAAAATAGCAAATAAAGAAAAAACAATATAGCGTATACAATTGCGACACAAGTCATATTGTAATTGAATGTTATTAAAAATTACCTTTCCTTTTCAATCTGCAGCTGTTGTAATTTTCTGAAAATGCAATGCAATATGGCTACCTGGAGTTCTGTACACAGAATGTGCACTGACCACACCCCCAGAAACATAATTTCCTGCTTGTGTGATTGGCTCACCAATTTTCCCAGAAGTCTGTTTAAGAAATGTATTTTTTTTTCTTCTCTTCTATCGCTTCTTTTTCTCTTTTTCTTCTCCTTTTTTGTTAGTAAAATGGGATAAATGGGAGAGATTATAGTTGTTTACGATCTTTTGGATTAGGATTGCAAACTATGTCACATTGGAATTATAAAAGAGGGGAGGGAGAATTTTGTATCTCCCTCTATTTTTCATTTATGTAAATAATAGTTTTGTAAATGTATCTGTGATGTATTTGAACTGATAAACCCATTTTGAATTTTCAATAAAAAATTCTATTTGAAAAAAAAAAAAAAAAGAAAGAAATAAGTCAGATTTCTGGCATCTCCTGCAATAAAAATGTCATTTTTTTGTGAGATACTCCCAATAGGAACACGTCTAAAGGGATGCAGGCCCAGCAGCTTCCCTCATTAGAGCCCTGCAGCTGCACAGCTGATTATGAGACCACTCCCATTTGACCCACGCAGCACAGAGGAACAAACAGTGATTTCTTTAGAATACCAAAATGTAGGAATCTGCATCAAAGTTTGGTAATATCCTTGCAATGTACAGAGATCACCCAGAGGGGAATGATTTTTTTTCTCAAAAAAAGTGGAGTTACGCTTTAACAATCTAAACAGTTTCCTTGCATATTAGACAGAGAGGTTTGGAATCATTTTCCACTTCTAGAAGAAGTATAGCCTTTCACTGAAATTCTGAGGCACGCCGCTAAATCTCCCTATCTTAGCTGTATTGGATAAATGTGCCATTTTTGTTGTGAACTACTAAACTTGAATTAAGTTGTTGAAGGTACTGAATGGCAGACAATGAATTTCAGATCTGAAAGAAGAGAACAGTGTTAATTGTGGCTCACGAATTAGTGCAATAAACTTCTTTATTAACTACATCCTGCCCGCCCACCGTCAATTGACGGCGGAGCAGTGCTGCTATTGTTCTGGGATGCCATCATATGACGGCACACCAAAACGACCTCTATCGTGCGCCCACGGGGGGTCGCAGAGCGGCGATCGTGGCCGCGCTGTCTTGCGCGACCCCAATCTTGGTTAAGAGCCAATGACTTGACTCTTTACCCATGTGATCGGCTGTGTCCAATCACAGCCGGTCACATGTAAATGAGAACGTGCCGTTTATCGGCTCTTCTCGCCTCACACAGTCAGAGTGTGTGGCGAGGAGAGCTGATCAGCGGCTCCTCCTCAAAGGGGAACACAGAAAAGGTAATCAGGGCACTGATCATCAGTGCCCTGATTACATAAAAGCTCAAAAAGTGCCCACCATCAGTGCCCACAGTGCCCAACATCAGTGCCCACCATCAGTGCCCACCATACGTGCCCACAATCAGTGCCCATAGTGTTGCCAGTCAGTGCCTGCTCATCTGTGCTGCCCATCACTGTCCATCAGTGTCACCCGTCAGTGCCCATCAGTGCTGCCTGTCAGTGCCCATCAGTGCCGCCGGTTAGTGCCCATCAGTGCCGCCCGTCAGTGCCCATCAGATCCGCTCCCTCAGTGTCCATCAGGGCCGCCTATAAGTGCCACCTCTCAGTGCCCATCAGTGTCGCCTTTCAGTGCCCATCAGTGCCCCCTATCAGTGCTCATGAGTGCCGCCTATCAGTGCCCATCAGTGCGGCATATTAGTACCTCCTCATCAGTGCCACCTCATCCGTGCCCACCAGTGCCCATAAATGCCACCTCTTCAGTGCCCATCAGTGCAGCCTATCAGTGCCCATCAGTACCACCTCATCAGTGCACAGGAGAAAAAATACTTATTTTCAAAATTTACTGACAGAAAATAAGAAAAAACTTTTTTTTTTTCTTCAAACTTTTCTGTCTTTTTCCTTTCTTTTAGTAAGAAATGAAAAACCCAGCAGTGATTAAATACCACCAAAAGAAAGCACTATTTGTGTGAAAAAAAGTAATAATAATTTCATAAGGGTACAGTGTAGCATGACCGCGCAATTGTCATTCAAAGTGTGACAGCGCTGAAAGCTGAAAATTGGTCTGGGCAGGAAGGGGGTAGAAGTGCACTGTATTGAAGTAGTTAAGCAAAATGAAACATATTGCACTCACATGCTCCTGGAATGACACCAAGCTCAGCACACAACTGTGAGAATCTATCTTCAGAACCCCTGTATGGATGGCACCAGGTGTAATCCATTGGGTTAAAGGCTTCTTTCCTCGTGTCTGTGTGTAAGGAAGGAAAGAGAAGAGCGGGGAGCTGGCCGCAATAGAGGCTTGTGTATAACAGCCATTGAGATTATGGAGGACCTGGCAATCATACAGTAGAATGGCGTGCACCTGCAGGAGGCTATGCAGGCTGCCATAGTTATGTGTTTCGGGGTTGTGGCCTCCTTTTTCAAGTATAACACATAGACATGGGGAAAGTAACCTTTAGCCGGGTGGATTACATAGTGGCATCCATACAGTGGTTCTGATGGTGGATTTTCATGTGAGTGCATTATGTGTTATTTTATATTTGCTTGACAAAGAAATTTATTAAAGAAGTTAAGGACAGGGGTAGGAAAGAGGTGGAATCTACCTGACAGAGATCACGGGGGTTCGGCACCCTTTTTTTTTTTTTTAAAGAAATGAACTAGCAAGGCCTGGCCTTAACTAAATATTAATGAAAACTTAGAAAAATATAATAAATCAAATGTCACTGTAAAAATATCAACTTAACCTAGAGAAGTGGACAGTGTCAGTTGGGCAGTGGACAGTGGATGGAGTCAGTAAATCAGTGGATGATGTCAGTAGTTTTTAATTTGTGTTGTTTTATATTTTTATTATTTTTTTTGTACGATTTCGTTATTCATTTTTTTATTTATTAGTATTTTCTACAAATTTTTTAGCAGCTCCATTGGGCTCTGTATCACTTTTGAGACCGAGAAAAGGAACCGAGGACAGAGATTCCCCAGTCCCTTTCTCTGCTGCCTCAGCTGCACTGGACATTGAATGAATGGGAAGTGCTCTGTAACGAGTGTCTTCCTGTTCATTCATTGGTTCCAGCAGTGCTGCAGGGAGCGGAGGATCACACGTGGCAGAATCCACTTGCTCAGTGATGGATCTGTCCACTGATCTCCCTGCTGAGCAGAGCGGAGCGGGTGGATGATAGGTCTGCATCCGCTCTGCATATGTAGAGCAGACACAGACACATCCTGCTCTGTTCTATATGGGCCCTCCCATCTGCCCAGACAGAGGGCAGATCTGTTTTTTTTTTTAGCAGATCGGATTGGAGGTAGGAGGATGTTACATACCTACAAGTATGCTTACATCTGCCACTTTATAGAGGTAAATGGAGGGTCCAATAGGGTCCATCTGGAAAATAGACAGGCAGATCGTGTGATCGTGTGAAAGGGGCCTAAGGCTTTTACATTGATGCGTTTTGGTTTACCCGCACCACGGGTGGAGCACAGTGCATCTATGGCTTTTGCAACGAGTTTGCTGTGCTTTGCTATAGACTTCTACTTTACCTTGCAGGTGTGGGGCACTTTCTGAAAGTGCACCACAACTCCAGGAGTCCTGCACTTTCCTCCAGGCATTGCTGGCTGTAGTGTAGGAAATATTGCTGCTCCAAGCGGTGTTCATTTGCTATCTTTCCGCCTGGGACATAAGCCAGTCCTATAGAGCAGTGTTCCCCAACCCCCGGGCCACGGACCGGTACCGGTCCGTGGATCAAATGGTACAGGGCCGCCCGGGGAACTTTAAATGATTTCACTGTGGCGGCCCGAGGTGCAGAGCATTGCGCCCCCCCCCCAGCCCGCCCATTGTGTGACAATAGCGAATGAAAATTCCCTATTGTCACACTGATCTTCCTCCTGGCCAATCAGGGAGCGGGTCCTCCCGCTTCCTGATTGGCCGAAAGGCAAACCCCAAGCCATTGGCCGAGGAGGAGGCGCCGCGGGAGGACTGAGGTGATGCGGGAAGCCGGGGACAGAACTGAAGAGAAGTGAGGTAAGTGCACGGACGGGTCTTGCGGGGGGGAACGCTGGCACTCTGCATTGAAAGGTGGCACACTGGCATCTCTACATTGAAAGGGGGCAATGCTGTGACACTCGGAATTTATTGTGGGCAATGCTGTGGCACTCTGCATTTATTGGGAGCAATGCTGTTGCACTCTGCATTTATTGGGGGCATTGCTGTGGCACTCTGCATTTATTGGGGGCATTGCTGTGACACACTACATTTATTGGGGGCAATGCTGTGGCACTCTGCATTTATTGGGGGCAATGCTTTGGCACTCTGCATTTATTGGGGGCAATGCTGTGGCACTCTGCATTTATTGGGGGCATTGCTGTGGCACTCTGCATTTTTTGGGGGCAATGCTGTGGCACTCTGCATTGATTGAGGGCATTGCCGTGGCACTCTGCATTTATTGGGGGCAATGCTGTGGCACTCTGCATTGATTGGGGGCAATGCCGTGGCACTCTGCATTGATTGGGGGCACGCTGGTCACTCTGCATTGACGTTCCCCCCCCCCCAGGCAGGCCCCAGAAAAATTATCAAACGCTGACCGGTCCGCGGCGATAAAAAGGTTGGGGAGCACTGCTATAGAGGAAGCACCGGCTTATGCAGGGCCTTCTCCCTCCACAGCTGCTTGGTTCTTTTGGTGCAAGCTCCATCCACAGATCCACACTGATGATCTGGGCTTGCCAACCTGCCATCCTAGAGCAGGGGGTCATAGGCAACATCAGAGAGCTCTGCAGGCCACCAGTTGGGCACCCCTGATTTAGGGAAAAGATCTTCTTAAATGTCACACTGCTTTCTGTAGACGTGTGCACCAAAAATACAAAGAGCTGTACTGTACCTTAATCAGTCCTGGGGTTTATTTGTTCCACATTACTAAGTGAGTTCTATCTTTTCTTTATTGATTGGTGAGTCACAGACCAGGAACAATGATGTTCATATCCGGTTTTGGGACACAGCATATGCCTGTTCTGGCTCAGTAACTGGCTAGGTGGTAAAGCAGGATTAAGGATGACAGCCCAGGTGCATGCCCTTTCAGAAACAAGTCAACAATGGAAATTCCTTTATTTAGATCATGACAGATTGCCTTTAAGCTAAGACAAAGGGTTCTGTTAACTATTTCTGTTATCTTAATCAGTCATTCTAAGCCTATATAATAGCAGAGAGAAAAATGATTGCCTCCAGGAACAGCATATTCAAGATTTGTTATAAATTTTAGAATGGAGATTATGGTTTGATTATTTTTACCGAAAAAGCCACTGCATGTGGCAAATCCTTTTCCTGCCAAAGCTCTTATGTCTAATCTACAGAACCCACAACAAAGAAGAACAACTGTGTGCAAATTTTAAAGATGAAAAGCACTTTATTAGAATTCTACTGCTGTAATGAATTCTGGATTTGTTCCATTGAGTGTTCCTTTAGGCCTTCTATTGTTCAGTATATAGCAAGGAAGATGCAATACGTCTAGGAGATGAAAAATGTAATTAGCTTGACTTCTGTCAGATCTGCCTCCAATTATATTCTCCGCTTCGTAATACAGTAATTTGCAAATTACTGATATTAATATTTCTATTGTTGTGTGGTAAAACTAAAACTAGTAATATTATAGATACCATGAGGCCAGGCAAGAATAAAAATAGTCAAACAACTACATTTTAAATAGTCAAACAAAAATGTTTAGCAAACAGTCTACACTTAGAAATGTTGGTTCCTGTAAAAACTGTCTAAAATCAAATATCCAATACTAGCTCTCTTGACTAGAACTGTAGGTAAAGTTTGAAAAGATATTTCATTTCCCTTAAAAAATGAAGTTTATGTGTTTATTTCTTTTGCATCTATCCTCTCTGTAAAGACTGCAAATTGCCTGATCCTGCCAGACTTTTATTACTTACGTCCCCTTCCTTACATAGGCTGACAACGCTCACCTGGCTCCTAAAAAATCATGAACAATAGCATTGTCATCCCTGGTAGAGAAGCTGTTAGCTTGTCTATAAGTGGTTGGCCACTCCCAGCCTTGTTTCTCTTTTTTAATTTTCGCGTGTGCTTTAATTCTTTCTGTAACAAGTACAGCCGGGGTGCTCCGCCAGCTGTGTCCAGCTCTCTCTTTTTTCACCCCCCCCCCCCCCCATTGTGAGCAGTGACAGAGCCTGGAATTCTGTGTCTTATGCAGAAGTGTTCCTCTCACAAATCTCTTCCCTGTTGTGTGAGCAGAGCGGGTTGTGTTCCTCTCACTCCTCACTTCCCTATTGTGTGAACAGAGCGGGCGGTGTTCCTCTCACTCCTCACTTCCCTATTGTGTGTGCAGAGCGGGCTGTGTTCCTCTCACTCCTCACTTCCCTATTGTGTAAGCAGAGCGGGCTGTGTTTCTTTCACCTCTCACTTACCTATTGTGTGAGCAGAGTGGGCTGTGTTCCTCTCACTTCCCTACTGTGTGAGCAGAGCGGGCTGTGTTCCTCTCACCTCTTACTTCCCTGTTGTGTGAGCAGAGCGGGCTGTGTTTCTCTCACATCTCACTTCCCTATTGTGTGAGCAGAGCAGGCTGTGTTCCTCTCACTTCCCTATTGTGTGAACAGAGCGGGCGGTGTTCCTCTCACTCCTCACTTCCCTATTGTGTAAGCAGAGCGGGCTGTGTTTCTTTCACCTCTCACTTACCTATTGTGTGAGCAGAGTGGGCTGTGTTCCTCTCACTTCCCTATTGTGTGAGCAGAGCGGGCTGTGTTCCTCTCACCTCTCACTTCCCTGTTGTGTGAGCAGAGCGGGCTGTGTTTCTCTCACATCTCACTTCCCTATTGTGTGAGCAGAGCAGGCTGTGTTCCTCTCACTTCCCTATTGTGTGAGCAGAGCGGGCTGTGTTCCTCTCACCCCTCACTTCCCTGTTGTGTGAGCAGAGCGGGTTGTGTTCCTCTCACCTCTCACTTCCCTATTCTGTGAGCAGAGCAGGCTGTGTTCCTCTCACCTCTCAACCTCCCTTTTCTGTGAGCAGAGCGGGCTGTGTTCCTCTCACCTCTCACTTCCCTATTGTGTGCAGAGCGGGCTGTGTTCCTCTCACCCCTCACTTCCCTGTTGTGTGAGCAGAGCAGGTTGTGTTCCTCTCACCTCTCACTTCCCTGTTGTGTGAGCAGAGCGGGCTATGTTCCTCTCACCCCTCACTTCCCTGTTGTGTGAGCAGAGCGGGTTGTGTTCCTCTCACCTCTCACTTCCCTATTCTGTGAGCAGAGCAGGCTGTGTTCCTCTCACCTCTCACCTCCCTATTCTGTGAGCAGAGCGGGCTGTGTTCCTCTCACCTCTCAGTTCCCTATTGTGTGAGCAGAGCGGGCTGTGTTCTTCTCACCTCTCACTTCCCTGTTGTGTGAGCAGAGCGGGCGATGTTCCTCTCACCTCTCACTTCCCTGTTGTGTGAGCAGAGCGGGCGGTGTTCCTCTCACCTCTCACTTCCCTGTTGTGTGAGCAGAGCAGGCTGTGTTCTTCTCACCTCTCACTTTCCTGTTCTGTGAGCAGAGCGGGCTGTGTTCCTCTCACTTCCTGTTTGTGTGAGCAGAGTGGGCTGTGTTCCTCTCATTTCTCACTTCCCTGTTTTGTGAGCAGAGCAGGCTGTGTTCCTCCCACCCCTCACTTCCCTGCTGTGTGAGCAGAGCGGGTTGTGTTCCTCTTGCCTCTCACTTCCCTGTTGTGTGAGCAGAGCGGGCTATGTTCCTCTCACCCCTTACTTCCCTGTTGTGTGAGCAGAGTGGGTTGTGTTCCTCTCACCTCTCACTTCCCTATTCTGTGAGCAGAGCAGGCTGTGTTCCTCTCACCTCTCACCTCCCTATTCTGTGAGCAGAGCGGGCTGTGTTCCTCTCACCTCTCACTTCCCTATTGTGTGAGCAGAGCGGGCTGTGTTCCTCTCACCTCTCACTTCCCTGTTGTGTGAGCAGAGCGGGCTGTGTTCTTCTCACCTCTCACTTTCCTGTTGTGTGAGCAGAGCGGGCTGTGTACTTCTCACCTCTCACTTTCCTGTTGTGTGAGCAGAGCGGGCTGTGTTCCTCTCACCTCTCACCTCTCACTTCCCTGTTGTGTGAGCAGAGTGGGCTGTGTTCCTCTCATCTCTCACTTCCCTGTTGTGTGAGCAGAGCGGGCTGTATTCCTCTAACCTCTCACTTCCCTGTTGTGTGAGCAGAGCAGGCTGTGTTCCTTTCACTTCCCTATTGTGTGTGCAGAGTGGGCTGTGTTTCTCTCACCTCTCACTTCCCTATTGCGTGAGCAGAGCAGGCTGTGTTCCTCTCACTTCCCTGTTGTGTGAGCAGAGCGGGCTGTGTTCCTCCCACCCCACACTTCCCTGTTGTGTGAGCAGAGCGGGTTGTGTTCCTCTCACCCCTCACTTCCCTGTTGCGTGAGCAGAGCGGGTTGTGTTCCTCTCACTTCCCTGTTGTGTGAGCAGAGTGGGCTGTGTTCCTCTCACCTCTCACTTCCCTGTTGTGTGAGCAGAGTGGGCTGTGTTCCTCTCATCTCTCACTTCCCTGTTGTGTGAGCAGAGTGGGCTGTGTTCCTCTCACCTCTCACTTCCCTGTTGTGTGAACAGAGTGGGCTGTGTTCCTCTCACCCCTCACTTCCCTGTTGCGTGAGCAGAGCGGGTTGTGTTTCTCTCACTTCCCTGTTGTGTGAGCAGAGTGGGCTGTGTTCCTCTCACCTCTCACTTCCCTGTTGTGTGAGCAGAGTGGGCTGTGTTCCTCTCATCTCTCACTTCCCTGTTGTGTGAGCAGAGCAGGCTGTGTTCCTCTCACCTCTCACTTCCCTGTTGTGTGAGCAGAGCAGGTTGTGTTCCTCTCACTTCCCTATTGTGTGTGCAGAGCAGGATGTGTTCCTCTCACTTCCCTGTTGTGTGAGCAGAGCGGGCTGTGTTCCTCTCACCTCTCACTTCCCTGTTGTGTGAGCAGAGCGGGCTGTGTTCCTCCCACCCCTCACTTCTCTGTTGTGTGAGCAGAGCGGGCTGTGTTCCTCCCACCCCTCAATTCCCTGTTGTGTGAGCAGAGCGGGCTGTGTTCCTCTCACTCCTCACTTCCCTATTGTGTGAGCAGAGTGGGCTGTGTGAAATCCCCCATGCACTCATGCTGCAGTTCCCTCCTGACAGCAGCTGTGAGCTTGTGAGAAGGAGACTTGATGCTGCTGCAGGCAGTATGGGAAATTGGGGACAGGGGTGCATAGGACACTGGGATATGTAGTTCTTCAAGGAGAGCTGCACAGTACCATTGACAGAGCTGTAGACTTCAATATCAAGTATTCCCTGCACACAGGAGAAGACAGGACTTTACCCTGGCATTTTGGGACTGAACTGGGTCTTTTTCACGAGCCAGGCAAGCTACACAGACCTGTTGCTGGTGTCTGTGCATAGTACCAGGGAGATTGAGCCTGTGAGGAGACCATGGTGACATCACTGTGTACTGAATGCCCAGAGAGCTGATGGACTGAGCTGCTCAGAGGTTATTGGATGAGCTGAAACCAGGGCTGAAAGTTGAGTGTCTACAGCAAAGGATTGACAGACTAAACCTTGTGAGGACCTGTTTGAGAGGACTGAGTCACTGGGTCCTGAGTACCCGAGGACAGCAGACAGCCAAGTGATCTGAACCGGATTCCTGTGTACCAGGAAAGGTGAGCTGAACCGTCTGTGCTTATCTCAACACTGACCAAGTTGATGCAATAAAAACTGCCCCTTATTTATCAGCCCATCAGCCATCTGTTGCACACTCTTAAAGGGACAGCTACACATGCACTACCTAACTGAAAGACCCCAATGATAGCTGGCTAACATTTTACAATTAGGTGCCAGGCACGTTGCAATCACCTCCAGGGGTATCCCTTTATCAGGATCTTATACCCCCAGTTTCTATTTGGACTGTATGAGTAGTATGCACACAAGGACCCTTATTTTGGGTTAGTTAATGCTGATACTCTTAAAGGATAAGTTCACCTTTTCAGAAAAAATTATAAATGCACATTTTTTCGCAGGAAAAAAAATGTGCATTTATTATTTTTTGTTGCAGGAGCATGTAAAGCATTGCACCAGTGATCACTGATGCCATGCAGGTCTCCTGCAGACCTGTCAGTGTTTCTGCTACCTCGTACCTCGTACGAGGAAGCCGACACATGCTGATAGGAATAATGAATGAACTACCACAGCGCTCACAGCAAAAGCTGCTGGACCTTGTAGTTTTCCATTCACAGAGCGCTGTTGAGAGAGAGGTCTACTGTTGAGAGAGAGGTCTATTGTTGCTGGCTGCTGGAGAATCTGTTGTTGCTGCTGGAGGTCTATTGTCTCTGGGGTGGATATATTATTGCTAGGGTGGTATTTTTTTGTTGGGGGGGCATTGTTGTGTGGATGATCTTTTGTTTCTGGGGGGAGTCTATTGTTGCTGGCTGCAGGGGATCTATTTTGCTGCTTTTCTTGTTATAATTAACAAGTTCCATACAAATGACTTAGCATCACAGAATGATACTGGGTTCTGTGTTCTCTAAAAGGGGCGGTACTGGGGGTGGGTAGGGGGTGGGACCAAGGGACATACTTGGGGGTGGGTAAGGGGTTGAGACAAGGGGCTACTCAGAAGGGGGGAGTTCATGCACCTACTCTATGAGAAACAAAGCCCTGCATGTTACACCCTGAATATGGGTGTAACATGTTATGAAAGGTGAGCTTATCCTTTCACTCCGTTTGCATAAATTTTAGTTTGGTTGAGCATCACAACAGTTCCGTTGAATGCCATCTTGTGAATCAATGTTCACATTATCTAGTACAGTATCTTAAATAATTACTAATAATTAAATATGTTTTAATTGCCTGGTCATGGTTTCTTATATTGTGTAACTGTGATGCCATAATACATTCTTTCAGTCTACCATTCAGTTGCCTGTGGCCTATTTTCTGTAATAGTCACACACACAATATTTCCTGCGCTTAGGAAAATGGCCCCTCCGGAGGGATGTACTTAAATCTTCATTGCCTTTAGAAAGGGGTAACCATGGTCTTGCTGCCCTCAAAGACTTTTAGGGAGGTCTAAGACTGCAACTATAAAAAACACACAGAGGGCACACCGACCTAGTGCATTAACCCGAGACCACAGATCTCAGTAAATTCCATCCAATGTATCAACACATTTCGAGGAATTCCTCATCTTCAGAGCCTCTGAAGAAGAGGAATTCCTCGAAAGGCGTCAGCCCATCGGGTCTTTAGTGACTGTTGATAAATTGAATGGAATTTACTGAAATCTGTGATGTGCAATGTTCTGTTGCCTTTACTTACCGTGTGTTTATACAATAAATTATTTGTCTCGGGTTAATGCACTAGGTCGGTGCTCCCTCTGTGTGTTTTGTATAGTGGCCTATCTTCTGTGCAGTATTATAGCCTAGCATACTAACTTATAAAGTGGTTGTAAAAACCGAAGGTTTTTTTTTTTTTTACCTTAATGCATTCTCTGCATTAAGGTAAAAAAACCTTCTTTCCTGAAAGGCTCCGTGGCAACGTACATTTGTGTAGCCCCGCCCACGCTCCTACCCCATAGGACCCCTTTCCCATAAATTTTCAGGCTGAGCAAGAAGCCACATTCCTTTTTTGTCCTCCTCACTCATAGGACCATTTTGTATGAAGTTTCATGTTCATTTACATTCATTTTAACCACTTGCCGACTGCCTAACGACTATTTACGTCGGCAGTCAGCCCCTCACAGGCAAAGCGATGTAGTACTACGTTGCTAGCCTGTGAGGCTCTGGGGAGCGAGCGCGCGCCACCGGATGCGTGCTCCTGCTCGGTCACGGACCCCCCCCCCCCCCCCCCCCGCGCGTGTACCCGGCGGACCCGATGTCCGCCGGGCACTTGCGATCGTCCGTTACACCAGGAGAAAGGCAGGCGGCTAATGTAAACAAAGCCGCCTGTCATTCTCCCCTGTGTAAGAATGGAGATCATACGGTTCTACTATGTAGGACTGTTGATCTCTGTTCTTACACCTCAAGCCACATCCAATCACAGTTAGAAGCACGCCCTTAGGGACACTCTTAACCCCTCCCTCTAAAAAAAAAAAAGTTAACCCCTTCCCTGTCAGTGTCATGTTTACAGTAACAGTGCATATTTATAGCACTGATTACTGTAGTAATGTCACTGATACCCCCAAAAGTGTCAAAAATGTCAGTCAAGGGTCCGATCTGTCCGCCGCAATGTCACAGTCCCGCAAAAAAAATTGCAGATCGCCGCCATTATGTATTAAAAAAAAATAACAAAAATGACAAAAATCTTTCCCTTAGTTAGTAAACGCAATAACTTTTGCGCAAACCAAACAAAATACGCTTTTTGCGATTTTTTTTTTTTTTTACCAAAAATATGTAGCAGAAAACAAATTGGCCTAAAATGTTAAAAAAATTTGATTTTTAAATTTTTTTTGGGGGGGAAAATTCATATAAAAAAATATGAAAAATATTGTTATTTTTGCAAAATTGTTGATCTTTTTTTTTTTTATAGCGTATGATCAAAAAAATCGCACAGGTGATCAAATACCACCAAAAGAAAGCTCTGTTTGTGGGAAAAAAAGGACGTGAAATTCCTTTAGGTACAGCGTCGCACGACCGTGCAATTGTCCGTTAAAGTCACGCAGTGCCGTATCGCAAAATAGGCCCTGGTCAGGAAGGGGGTAAAATCTTCCGGGGCTTAAGTGGTTAATGGCACCTAAAAACACGGTGGTGTTCTGTCACGATTGATGTCAGATATATCTTGATATATCACATAACATTATCACACCAAAAGCCCTCAAAATATAGACTCTGCTGTTTGCAGCCTTTTTGATTTACAGTTTGCAGAGGTTGATATTGTCAGCCACTGATTTATAAGTCTCCTCTAGTGCCAACCCCTTACAATATAAGGAGGATTTTGTAGCTATCTTTCAGTCTCTAGTGATAGCAGATTTTAGCTGTACTCCAAGTTCAAAATCAAAATCAAATCAAAAGGGATGTTTTAGAAACACTGAAGAGCAACTCAGAAATGATTATCACACATTTATACAAGGAGGAGTGGAACAGTTATTGAAAATATATTAGGCTAGTCATATTATAGCGTTCTGGATAATGATGTGACATCACTCTGCAGCCATCATTTCATCACTTTTCTTCAAGCACTGTTTAAACAAGGTTTTATCACAAAAGAAGAAAAAGAATTCACCCTATTTAAAAGACCAAAAAGATCTGTCTTATCTGTCACCTAAAATCTATAATCTTCTCAATCTTATAAGTAGACACACCATTTCTAGAATCATTTCCCTCTTATGCTGTCTGACACAATACATAGATCACCATCTTCAGAGATATGTAAAACACCTGCCATCATATGTTAAAGATTCATCAGATATACACTATATTGTCAAAAGTATTGGGACGCCTGCCTTTAAACGCAGATGAACTTTAATGGGATCCCAGTCTTAGTCCACAGGGTTCAATATTGAGTTGGCCCACCCTTTGCAGGTATAACAGCTTCAACTCTTCTGGGAAAGCTGTCCACAAGGTTTAGGAGTGTCTATGGGAATGTTTGACCATTCTTCCAGAAGAGCATTTGTGAGGTCTGCCACTGATGTTTGGGTCAAAAAGGCCTGGCTCACAGTCTCCACTCTAATTCATCCCAAAGGTGTTCTATCAGGTTGAGGTCAGCACTCTGTGAAGGCCAGTCAAGTTCCTCCACCCCAAACTTGCTCACCCATGCCTTTTTGGACCTTGCTTTGTGCACTGATCCAAATCATTTGGTGGATGGGGTATAATGGTGTGGGGTTGTTTTTTAGGGATTGGGCTTGGCCTCTTAGTTCCAGTAAAGGGAACTCTTAAGCCATCAGAATACCAAGACATTTTGGACAACTTCATGCTCTCAACTTTGTGGGAACAGTTTGGGGATGGCCCTTTCCTGTTCCAACATGACTGCACACCAGTGCACAAAGCAAGGTCCATAAAGATATGGATGAGCAGGTTTGGGGCAGAGGAACTTGACTGGCCTCAACCTGATAGAACACCTTTGGGATGAATTAGAGTGGAGACTAGGAGCCAGGCCTTCTCATCCAACATCAGTTCTTAACCTCACAAATGCACTTCTGGAAGAATGGTCAAACATTCCCATAGACACACTCCTAAACCTTGTGAACAGCCTTCCCAGAAGAGTTTAAACTGTTATAGCTGCAAAGGGTGGGCCAACTTAATATTGAACCCTATGGACTAAGACTAGAATGCCAATAAAGTTCATGTGCGTGTAAAGGCAGGTGCCCCTATACTTTTGACAATATAGTGCAGTGGTCCACAACTCCGGTCCTCGGGGCCCACTAACAGGCCAGTTTTGCAAATACATCCCAGGTGATCTCATTTGCTGCTCAGTGATTGCAGTATTCTAGTCTGCATCTCCCCAAGGTAATACTTAAAATCTGGCCTGTTAGTGGGCCCAGAGGACCGGAGTTGAGGACCACTGATATAGTGTACTCTCCATTTAACTGACTATTCCCTGGGGAGCAGCTTAAGACTAGGTAAGGTTGGAAGTAGCTTTCTTATACTCAAGCATTTTTTCAGAACCTTTTATGCCCAAAGTTTGTTGCCCGGGAAAAATTTAGCACCATAAATATGTGTCAGTTACCTTGACTATAGCTCAACTGTATAATACATTTTCTAAAGACATATATGTTTTTTATCCAGCACACTGTTTTGATAAAAATAAAAACCTCCTCCTGTGTATATGCAGTGTGTACAGTATATATGTATACTGTATATGTATGTATGTATGTATATATAAAACAAAAATGTATATATAAAACAAAAAACAAAAGTGAGTACACCCCTCACAAATAACTCAACACACAGCCAATATTGTCTAAACCGCTGGCAACAAAAGTGAGTACATCCCTAAGTGAAAATGTCCAAATCAATATTTTGTGTGGCCACCATTATTTTCCAGCACTGCCCTAACCCTCTTAGGCATGGAGTTCATGAGAGCTTCAACGGTTGCCACTGGAGTCCTCCTCCGCTCCATGACGACATCACAGAGCTGGTGGATGTTGGATTTCTTGCGCTCCTCCACCTTCCATTTGAGGATGCCCCACAGATGCTCAAAAGGGTTTAGGTCTGGAGACATGCTTGCCTAGCCCCTCACTTTTAGCCTCAGCCTCTTTAGCAAGGCAGTGGTTGTCTTGAAGGTGTGTTTGGGGTCATTATCATGTTGGAATACTGTCCTTCGGCCAAGTCTCCAAAGGGAGGGGATTAAAGTACCGTTTCAGTCTTTGCAGATGACACCAAGCTTTGCAGTGGAATAACTTCTTTACAGGATGTCTCCAACTTACAAGCTGACCTCAATGCACTGTTTCATTGGTCAACAATGTGGCAAATGAGGTTTAATGTTGATAAATGTAAAGTTATGCACTTGGGGGCGTATATAGTCAGCTACAGTCATTGTAATGATTAAGCACAAGATGTATGTGTGAAACGCATCTACGAGACTTCATGCTGGTGTCTTTGGTGTCATCACTTGCAACTTTTTGGAAATAAAGGTATTTGAAACCTATTGGAATCCCTGGATGTGTGGCTATTTCTTTTCCTACAAGTGTTCCCACAAAGGCGGGCTGGGGCCAGCACTCTATTGGATATCCTATCTCCTGGCAATCACCACAGACTGTACACCTGGAGCAGTGTCTTTCCTTTCTTCGGTATGCACTTGGGGGCTAAGAATATGTATGCATCATACATACTAGGTGGAGTAGAACTGGGGGGATCCATAGCAGAGAAGGATGTGGGTGTTCTGGTAGATCCTAAGCTTAATAATAGCATGCAATGCCAAGCTAGGGTTTCCAAAGCAAGCAAAGTCCTTTATTGTATTAACAGAGGCTTGGATTCCAGAGAGAGAGATAATTTTGCCCCTGTACAAATCATTAGTAATACCTAATATCTGGAACATGCAGCTGAGTTTTGGGCACCAGTTTTTAAAAAGGATATCGGGGAACTGGAGAAAGTGCAGAGAAGGGAAACCAAACTGAGGCATAGAGGAGCTCAGCTATGAAAAAATGAACTGAATTTATTCTCTGTTGAGAAGGAGATTAAGGGGGGATATGATCAACATGTATAAATACATAAGCTCTAACAAGCAGGGTCCTCTGGTTCCTACTGTATTAAAGTGTATTGTATTTGTACTGTTTATCATCAAGTTGTAAAGCGCTGCGTAAACTGTCAGCGCTATATAAATCCTATATAATAATAATAATATTAATATGGGGTCCATATAGTGAACTTGGTGTTGAGTTGTTCACTTTAAGGTCAACACAGAGGACAAGGGGGCACTCTTTACATCTAGAGGAAAACAGATTTCATCTCCAAATACGGAAAGGTTTCTTCACCGTAAGAGATGTGGAATAGACTCCCTCCAGAGGTGGTTCTGGCTAGCTCACTAGATTGCTTAAAAAAAGGCCTGGATTCTTTCCTGGGTGTACATAATATAAATGGGTACTAATATTTATACGTAAAGTTGATCCAGGGAATATCCGATTGCCTCTCAGGGGATCAGGAAGGAATTTTTTTCCCCTGTTGTAGCAAATTGGATCATGCTTTGCTGGGTTTATTTTTGCCTTTCTCTGGACCAACTGCAGGTATAGGATTGTGTATATGGGATTGTATGGTTGGGTTTTCGTTACTGTTTTTTTTGTTTTTTTATTGGTAGAGCCAGATGGACTTGTGTCTTTTTTCAACCTGGCTAACTATGTAACTATGCTCTGCTTCAGTATGTCACAGTACATGTTGGCATTCATGGTTCCTTTAATGAACTTTAATGAATTGTAGCTCCCCAGTGCCAGCAGCACTCTTGTAGCCCCCAGACTATGACACTCCCACCACCATGACTGTAGGCAAGACACACGCTCACACACTCCTCACTTGGTTGCTGCCACACACGCTTGACACCATCTGAACCAAATAAGTTTATCTTGGTCTCATCAGACCACAGGACATGGTTGTAGTAATCCATATACTTAGTTTGCTTGTCTTCAGCAAACTGTTTGCCGGCTTTCTTGTAAATCATCTTTAAAAGAGGCTTCCTTCTGGGATGACAGCCATGCAGACCAATTTAATGCATTGTGCAGCATATGGTCTGAGCACTGACAGGCTGACTCCTCACCCCTTCAACCTCTGCAGCAAGGTTGGCAGCACTCATACGTCTATTTCCCAAAGACAACCTCTGGCTATGACGCTGAGCACATGCACTCAACTTCTTTGGTGGACCATGGTGAGGCCTGTTCTGAGTAGAACCTGTCCTGTTAAGCCGCTATATGGTCTTGGCCACCGTACTGCAGCTCAGTTTCAGGGTCTTGGCAATCTTCTTATAGCCTAGGACATCTTTATGTAGAGCAACAATTCTTTTTTTTAGATCCTCAGAGAGTTCTTTGCCATGAGGTACCATGTTGAACTTCCAGTGACCAGTATGAGAGAGTGAGAATGAGAGCAATAACACCAAATTTAACACACCTGAGACCTTGTAACACTAATGAGTCACATGACACCGGGGAGGGAAAATGGCTAATTGGGCCCAATTTGGACATTTTCACTTAGGGGTGTACTCACTTTTGTTGCCAGCAGTTTAGACATTAATGGCTGTGTGTTGAGTAGTGATGAGCCGAACACCCAAACCCCCCCCCCCCCCCCCCCGGTTTGGTTTGCAATAGAACACCGCGAACAGAGGAAAAGTTTGTTAGAATAAACAAACCCCATTGAAGTTTATGGGGCTCGAACCTCGTTTTGAAGGCTTAAATGCAAGTTATTGCCCCAAAAAAGTGTATGGGGGTCCGGGTCCTGACCCGAGGAACATGTAGCAATGAAAAAAAGTTTTTAAAAACAATAGTTTTTAAAGGAGCACTGATTTACTGATTTTAATGAGGCTTAAAGTGAAACTATAAAAATGCAAAATTCCTTCAAGTATCGTGCCTGGGGGTCCCCTGAATGTGCCTGTAAAGTAGTGCATCTCTACGATGTATGTAGACTGCTGCAGCAATACTGACATTTCTAATCTAAAGCAAAAAATGTCATATACAAATATACATACTGTACAAATTTCAAATCAAACGTACTTGTCATACAGGTGCAGAAAAATTAGGCCTTGATTGTTGGTAGTGCCTGAACACCGTAACCCCTCACAGTTACTCTTGCTGGGTGCAGGAACGGGCCCTACTGTTAAAAATTCCAAACAAATTTTGAAATCGCATGTACTTGTCATACAGGTGCAGAAAAAATGGGCCTTGGTTGTTGGTGGTGCCTGAACACCCCAACTTCTCACAGTTACTCTTGCTGGGCACAGGGACAGGCCCTGCCATTAGAAATTAGATATGAAATTGAAATCGCATGAACTTAACATAGGTGTGCTGAATAATTTGGCCTTGGTTGTTGGTGGTGCCTGAACACCTTAAGTTACTCTTGCTGGGTGCAGGAAGGGGACTTGCTGGTAAGAATTCCACACAAATTTGAAATTGCATGTGCTATACAAGTGCCAAAAATTAGGCCTTTGCTGTTGGTGGTGCCTGAACACCCTAACCAAGGCCTCGCAGTTACTCTTGCTGGGTGCAGGAATGGGACCCGCTGGTAAGGATTCCATACAAATTTGAAATTGCATGTGCTATACAGGTGCCAAAAATTGGGCCTTTGCTTTGGTGGTGCCTGAACACCGTAACCAAGCCCTCGCAGTTACTCTTTGTAACGCTCCAGCGTTTGTTTAGTGAACTGGATTTGCAGCTGCAGAATTTCCACTCAGTAGTCGTGTAGAGATGTGTTGAATCACCATATCCAACTCTCCAGACTCATCATTGTGGCCCAGCCTGCCTCAGCATGCAAATATACAGGCACTCAGATAAGATGTTCCTGGAGTGATAGGTTGTATACGATAGTATAGAGGTGATGTGCTGAAAGGACAGGCGTGAGTAGTGATAGCAATGATAGGCACTCAATAGTAATGTTCAGGAGTGTTAGCAGATGGTGATAGATAGTATGCAGATAGGTTAGCAATCATGTACAAATAACAGGTGGTAGGGGACAGCAGATGAAGTGTACAGGAATTGCTAACTCCTGCAAGGAGTGCAAGGATATTGATGGTAGTAGACTCAAGAGCTAGCAATCTATGTAACAGTGCAGATGATAGAAATAGTAATGCATAGATAGCAACAGTCTTTAGTATGCAAGAGTAGATAGTGTAAGTTGATAGGAAGGAATCCCCTGTGGGGTACTTATCACTAGTTGGTTTAGAGAGATGAGGGGTCCAGTAATGAGACAAGGATCAGGTAGCGAGATACAGGATCAGTAGCGAGATACAGGAAATAGCTGGAGGCTTCGGCAGCGTCAGACAAGGCTGTGTAACAAGCGGTTTGCACGAACACCTTGTGAGTGAAAGCCGGCGATTGAAATAGCCGCTCAGAGCGGCGCCTAGTGATGACGTCATGCGGCTTAAAGGGATAGGTAGCTATATGCGGAAGAAATGGGCTGGAAGGGTACCGAAGGTACCAGAATCTTACACTCTTGCTGGGTGCAGGAACTGGACCTGATGGTAAGAATTCCATACAAATTTGAAATTGCATGTTCTTGTCATACAGGTGCAAAAATATTGGGCCTTTGGTCTGGTTGGTGCCTGAACACTGTAACTCCTCACAGTTAGCAGGGCACAGGGACAGGGCCTGCTGTTAAAAATGACATACAACATTTAAATTGTATGCACCTGTCATGCAAGTGCAGAAAAATTAGGCCTTGGGGGTTGGTAGTGACCTAAACCAAAAACATTGTTGGAAGCTAGCAGAATCAAGGTAGAGGAATAATATAGGCAGCATATGCAGTCTTCAAGGGATGGCAGACCCCTAGCAAATTCAATCAGTTACATCAGCATCAGGGGCTTGATAGCTCTTGTTGATCCAGGACTGATTCATTTTGATAAAAGTCAGTTGGTCAACAGTGGAGAAGGAGCCTGTGGAACTGGCCGCTTTGGCAGCTGAGGTGGAAGGCAAACTACTGTGAGCATGGGCGACAGAGGACGAGGAGGATGAGGACGGCTTATTGATCCACTCCACCAACTCTTCAACATCTTGTGGCTGAATAGCACGGGCAGCACCAGAAATAAAGGAACGGGCATGTCCCGCCTGCAAGAGCATGCACTATGTTGACTGTGACCACAACTTTTCACAATGGACACAGAGGCTGCTTGCCCTCTTTTTGTGGCCTGTGAGCATTGGCCTCTCCTTGTCGGCCTTCCAGACATGATTTTGATACAGATCAATATAGGGTATACGCAACTGACCAATCGATAGCCCTATCGATGAGCTGTGGTGGTTATAGATATACGCATGAACAATACTCTCACTGATATCTGATGTAATCTATAATCCTATAGATGGATGATCTGTGCTGCTTATAGGATGTACCCAAGTGACCGATGAACAATACTCTCACTGATATCTGATGTAATCTATAATCCTATAGATGGATGATCTGTGCTGCTTATAGGATGTACCCAAGTGATTGATGAACAATACTCTCACTGATATCTGATGTAATCTATAATCCTATAGATGGATGATCTGTGCTGCTTATAGGATGTACCCAAGTGATTGATGAACAATACTCTCACTGATAGCTGATGTAATCTCTAATCCTATTGATGATCACAAACAGTTTGCTGAAGACAAGCAGACCAAGGACATGGATTACTGGAACCATGTCCTGTGGTCTGATGAGGCCAAGATAAATTCATTTGGTTCAGATGGTGTCAAGCGTGTGTGGTGGCAACCAGGTGAGGAGTACAAAGACAAGTGTGTCTTGCCTACAGTCAAGCATGGTGGTGGGAGTGTCATGGTCTGGGTCTGCATGAGTGAATGCCAACATATACTGTGACATTGTGAAGCAGAGCATGATCCCCTCTCTTTGAAGACTGGGCCGCAGGGCAATATTCCAACATAACAACCTCCAAGGCGACCACTGCCTTGCTAAAGAGTGTAAAGGTGATGGACTGGCCAAGCATGTCTCCAGACCTAAACCCTTTTGAGCATACGCTGGGCATCCTCAAACACAAGCTCCATGATGTTACATAGTTACATAGTTAGCGAGGTTGAAAAAAGACATCAGTCCATCCAGTTCAACCTATGATGTGTGTGTGTCTACTGTTAACCGCACATTGCATAACCCTGTATGTTGTGGTCTCTAAGGTGCCCATCTAATAGTTTTTTTAAACTACCGATGCTCCCTGCTGATACGACTGTTTGCGGAAGAGAATTCCACATCCTTACTGCTCTTACAGTGAAGAACCCCTTATGTATTTTATGGTTAAACTGCCTTTCCTCTAGTTTTAGTGAGTGGCCACGTGTCTTATTGTATTTCCTTTCTCTGAATAGGTTTTTCCATATGCTAGGGTTGCCAGTACAGTATTTGTACATTGATATCATATCCCCCCTCAATCGTCTCTTCTCCAGAGAGAAAACGTTCAGTGCTTGTAGTCTTTCCTCATAGCTGATGTCCTCCATTCCCCTAATTATTTTTGTTGCCCTTCTCTCGACTTTCTCCAGTTCCAGGACATCCTTCCTGAGGACCGGTGCCCAGAACTGGACAGCATACTCCAGATATGGCCGGACCAGAGTCTTGTAGAGTGGGAGAAAAATCTCTTTATTTCTGGAGTGAATCCCCTTTTTTATACATCCCAGTATTCTGTTGGCTTTGCTTGCAGCAGCTTGGCATGCATGCCGCTGCCAAGCCCGTTGTCTACCAGTACCCCCAGGTCCTTTTCCATCCTAGACTCACCCAGAGGTTCCCCCCCTAGTGAGTAGCTTGCTTTCTGGTTTCTGGCACCCAGATTTTTCAACATTGAACCTCATCTGCCATGTAGTTCCCCACCCCATTATTTTGTTCAGCTTGTAAGGTTTCCACATCCTGCCCAGAAGATATTGGCATGCCTAGTTTAGTATCATCCGCAAATACTGAGATTTTGCTCGATATCCCCTCCTCTAGATCATTTATGAATAAATTAAACAGGATTGGCCCCAGGACAGAACCCTGGGGGACCCCGCTTTCCACACCCCCCAATTATGTCATCATGCAGGAGTGGAAGAGGACTCCAGTGGCATCCTGTGAAGCTCTGGTGAACTCCATGCCCAAGAGGGTTAAGGCAGTGCTGGAAAAAAATGGTGGCTACAAAAAATATTGACACTTTGGGCCCAATTTGGACATTTTCACTTAGGGGTGTACACACTTTTGTTGCCAGCGGTTTAGACATTAATGGCTGTGTTGAGTAATTTTGAGGGGACAGTAAATTTACACTGTTATACAAGCTGTACACTCACTACTTTACGTTGTAGCAAAGTGTCATTTCTTCATTGTTGTCACATGAAAAGATAGAATAAATCATTTTTCTTGTTCAAATATTTTATTGAAGAAGAATATCAAATAACAAATAACAATAACAACGTGTGACATACATTGCAGAAGACTGTCGTAACCATGTCAGTCAACTAACAGAATCAACAATACCTGTATTTTAAAACATGAGAGCTTACGTGAATGAGATAACAAGCGGGGCAAATGGTAGGTGGAGGTAAGTGGCGCGACCAGCCTAATAAATCATTTTTCAAAAATGTGACGGGTGTACTCACTTTTGTGAGATACTGTAGATATATATATATATATATATATATATATATATATATATATATATACACATTTTAAAAGTATTTGTATATTTTGTATGTCAACCTTCTAAGCCACATGAATTGACCCTATTCCCACTGCATAGTATTTTTACTTTTTTTTTTGAATTGGCACATGTCCTTCCATGGCTGTGCCCATCTTACTATGTTTTTGTTTTTTTTCTGTGGTAGTTTGCCTTTTAGTTCTAGAAATGGCAACAATTTAATAAGATTCAGCCTCTCGACCACCATAGACTTCTCATAAAAAATCTCATTAGTTTTATTTGTCAGTTAATTTTCCCTATACAACACAAGTGTAATGCACTGACCTAATTACATTACCATCAAGACTTTATTTGACATTCCAATATAATGTATTGCTCTGTATTTGATTCCATTTAATGATTTTATTAGACTACTTGTAGGTTTTTTTTTTTTTTTTTTTCAATTTCTTTATTTATTCAATAAGGCACATGAACAACACGTAACTGGGCTGTTGATACGGTCCCAAAAGCAGTTATACAAAGAAAGTAGCAAGATTACATGACTAAGGCACCCCAGATGAAATTTGGACACTTACCATAACCCTTATCTCAAATCCCAAACCCTTTCAATGAACTTCCTGCAATAAATACACGGACACCTTTATTGGAGTAAAATTGGCCAACGTGGCCATTTATTAACCAATAACAAAATATATATAACACGTTCCTTAAAACTGGAACCAAAATATTCAAATAAAAGATCACATAAGGTTGCCGATCTTTGGAGGCCCCAAATACCAAGTACCATTTTGTGTATCTGTGTAACTCTTAACTGTCCCCAGCCGCAGCACCGGCTCGGGGACGACCTCAACACACAGCAGATACCTCCCAATTTAAAATACCAGTTAACCCATCTATTAACATGGCATTCCCCAGGTGACTCCATACCTTAGATGGGTCCCTCAGCTGCTGAGTACAGCAGGTTTTACCAGACACACCTCCAAAGACCCCCAACCGAAAATCAGCACATAAACACATGAAACAGACATCCCAATGTAGGGGCGGGCGGGCGGGAATGCTTCTTCACCCACGCTGGAACTGAAGCCCGGGAAAGACTACAGTGAGCTCACTTCCCCCCTTCTACAGCCCCTCCCTTAGCTCCCCTGACCAATCGCGGGAAAGACTACAGTGAGCTCACTTCCCCCCTTTAACAGCCCCTCCCTTAGCTGTCCTGACCAATAGAAGGACAAACCCCAGACTGCCTAACATGTTAACCCTTTCAGAGACAATTCCACTGATGGCCAAGTCATGCTATCCCTCCGCCTATTTCTTTTGTTCTTTTGCTCCGGGCTGTACTTGACTAAGGCACCCCAGATGAAATTTGGACACTTACCATAACCCTTATCTCAAATCCCAAACCCTTTCAATGAACTTCCTGCAATAAATACACGGACACCTTTATTGGAGTAAAATTGGCCAACGTGGCCATTTATTAACTAATAACAAAATATATATAACACGTTCCTTAAAACTGGAACCAAAATATTCAAATAAAAGATCACATAAGGTTGCCGATCTTTGGAGGCCCCAAATACCAAGTACCATTTTGTGTATCTGTGTAACTCTTAACTGTCCCCAGCCGCAGCACCGGCTCGGGGACGACCTCAACACACAGCAGATACCTCCCAATTTAAAATACCAGTTAACCCATCTATTAACATGGCATTCCCCAGGTGACTCCATACCTTAGATGGGTCCCTCAGCTGCTGAGTACAGCAGGTTTTACCAGACACACCTCAAAAGACCCCCAACCGCCACAGCACAAGGTGGGAAACCTCACACCATTGTGCCCCGCCAAAAACCTAACGCTCTCTGTATCCCCTCCTGCAGACCCAGGGCCCAAAGATCTATGCCCACCGCATTGAGGTGAACCCCATCACTGCGCAAATACCGCCATGTATCAACCTCCAACTCCCTGTGTCTGACCACGAACCCCCCGTTACGCACGAGGAACCTGGAAACCTCTTTATTGACCTTCACCCGGGCTTTGTTCAACTTTTCCACGGACCGGGCCTGACGCCAAGACGCGCGGCCCACAATGTCCGACCATACCACCACCGTGTCCGGGAACTCCATGCGTAGCCGGAGAATGTCAAACTTGACGTCCCGAATCAGGTGGCGGCAAGACCTAACACCCATATCGTTGCCGCCGGCGTGGATGACTAAAACGTCCGGGGCCCTGTCCAACCGGGATACCCTGTGTACCTCTGGAAGCACCCTGCCCCACAACATGCCTGGAACGCCGATCCACCGGACGGTAGCCTCAGACCGAGGGATACCAAGCTGTCGCCCTTGCGGCCGAACATCCGCCCGTCTGGCCCCCCAATAGACAAAAGAGTGTCCCAAAATCCACACGAGGGCCACCGCACCTGAAATGAAAACAGACCAACGATAACACTACGAAACAGCGCCAGAGAAAGGAAAAAACGGGGCAAAACAAGCATATTAAGCAAATAACAAGCAAAAAAGAAACCCTGCAAGAACCGCGGTTACACCAAATGGGGGCGGACATAAAGCTTGAATCTGTTTGACTCCCACCTACCAATACGCCGTAAAACCGACTCATCCAAACCCCACCTAGCAGCTTCTGTAGCAGCCCCGATGCGGAACGAGTGGGAAGAATATTGCAGTGCCTGCAAGCCTGCGGCCGTAAGACAACGGCGCATCACCGAAACAAATTGAAAAATGGACAGGGCCGACCCGTCCGCGTGCACCAGGAAAGAACCGGACCCAGCCGGTCGAACCCTAAGATATGCGAGAAACGCCGAAACCGGACAAATGGGCGAGCCCCGTATGTGGCCAAGACGCACGGATGCGCCTCTGCCGACTTGGTCCGTCTTTGAACGGCGGATAATCAAAGCTACGGAAGAACCATCGCTGTGAACATCCGCCATCTGTAATGCCCCTTGTGCCGCCCTAGAGGAGCTGACGAGCTCGCTCACCCTAAGAGCCCCGTAAAAGGCCAGTGCAAAGGCGACCCGGAACAAAAGGACTTCAAAACTGGAGAAACACACCCCGCCCACCTGGGCGAACAACATCTGCAGGAGCTCAAACGTGATCGGCCGGCGCCCGTCAAGCTTTGGGGCACCCCGCCGATAACCCCTCAGCGCCTGCCGAACCAAAAAATCTTTGGTAAAGTCCGCAACACCCCTCAATTTACACAGAAAAGCAATAGCCGATAGTTTACGATTGACCGCAGAAACCGACACCCCCGCCGTGAAATTCAAGCAGATAAAATAGATCAAAAGATTCCTGACCTCTGTCCCGAGCATATCCACCCCTGCCTCAAGTAACAAGGCCCCCCACTCCCGCCAAACCTTGGTGTAGGCAGACCACGTGGACCCACTCAAGGAGCCGCGAATCAACCCGGAGGCGATGCCAATGCAATCTTCCAAAGCCGTCGTGGACAAGGGGTGCCGTGTCGCTCCGCTCCCGGTGCCAACTCCCGGAACCTGTCCAACTGAAAACGAGACAATGCATCAGCCAAAGTGTTTTTCACCCCCGGGAGATGCACAGCATACAGAAAGACATTCAATTGCAGACAACGCAATACCAGATGACGCAGGAGCCGCACCACCGGCGGAGAAGACCCAGACAGAGTATTGATGACTTGGACAACCCCCAAATTATCGCAGTGGAGACGGACTTTCTTGTCACGAAACAACCCCCCCCACAACTCAATGGCCACTAGAACCGGAAACAATTCCAGGAGGACCAGATTGCGCAAAAAACCTGCCCCCCGCCAGTCTTCCGGCCATCGTTCCGCACTCCAACGCCCCCCGAAGTATGCACCATACCCGGCCGACCCGGCCGCGTCGGTGAAAAGATCAATATCACTGTTGCTGACCGGCCCGTCCCTCCACAACGACCGCCCATTGAACGTGTCCAGGAAAACCTGCCACACCCTCAGGTCAGCTGCGTGCTCCCCCGTCAAACGAATAAAGTGCCCGGGGGACTGTATCCCAGCCGTGGCAGAAGAGAGCCGGCGACAAAAAACCCGGCCCATCGGCATAATGCGGCAAGCGAAATTCAGCTTGCCCAGGAGCGATTGCAATTCGCGAAGCCGTACCTTACGCTTACCGGCAACCACCCGCACCTCATCCTTGAGAGCCGACAGCTTGTCCTCCGGCAGGCGACATTCCATGGCCTGGGAATCTATAATGATCCCCAAGAATTTTAGGACGGCGAGAGGGCCCTCCGTCTTATCCGCCGCCAGCGGAATACCGAAACGCTCTGCTATGTGCTGAACCGTAGCCAGCAGTACACCACAGAGCTTAGAAGAAGGTGGGCCAACGCACAGAAAGTCGTCCAAGTAATGGATGACCGAATTCACCCCCGCCACATCCCGGACCACCCATTCCACAAAGGAACTGAAGGTCTCGAACAAGGCGCAGGAAACGGAACACCCCATAGGTAGACAGCGATCCACATAGAAACCCCCAGACCATCTACAACCCAAAAGATGAAAACTGCACGGATGAACCGGCAATAGCCGAAAAGCTGACTCAATATCAGTCTTTGCCATCAGAGAACCCCTGCCGTAGTGCCGGACCCAGAAGACCGCAGCATCGAAAGAGGTATATGAAACCGCGCATGACTCTGGGGCAATGGCATCATTGACCGACCCACCCTTCGGAAAAGAAAGGTGGTGTATCAGCCGAAACTTATTAGGCTCCTTCTTAGGGACCACCCCCAATGGGGAGACCACCAAATCAGGCAAAGGAGGGACAGAAAAGGGGCCGCTCATACGCCCCAACGCCACTTCCTTGGCGAGTTTCTCCGAAACCACCGCGGAGTGCAACTGAGCCGACCGCAAATTGTCAGCCAGGGGAGGAATCCGAGCCAGGGAGCAAGGAATGACAAAACCCCCCGAGAAACCCGCCTCCAACAAGCGAGCGGCCTGTCGATCCGGGTACCTATTTAGGAAGGGGGCCATCCTGTCCACCCTCACCGGAGTCCACCCTTTTTCCCGAAGCGTCGCCGGAACGGGACTTGCCTGCCTTAAAGCACCGGGACAAGGGGTGGGATCCGCCACAGTGGGAGCATTCATGCTTGTAACGGCAGCTGGCGCCAAATTTACAGGTACCCTCGTTGAACTGCCAACAGCAACCCCGTCGTTTTGTGGCCGGCTGTCCTGGGGTGGTCGGACTCCCGGCCCCCCCTGGAAAAAACGAAGAGGAGGCCCGCGCCGAGGTCATAAGGTTCATCCATAGACCGATGTCCTTATGATCCCAACGCAACGACGGCCGCACCGCCTTACGCTGACGGAACTGCTCATCATACCGCAACCAGGCTACACCCCCATACACCCTGTGGGCCTCGCCGATGGCATTAAGATAGCAGAATAAAGGTGAACAATTCTCGGGGTGCTTCTCCCCAATCACGCTAGCAAAAATGGCAAACGCTTGTAGCCAATTGCTAAACGTCCGCGGAATAAGGCGATACCGGCGCTTTTCCTCATCCTCCTTCTTGGACTCCTCAGGCTTAATCCGGTCCAGATTAAACTTCTCTAAGGACAAAAGGGTAAAAATCTCCACATAGTCCCCTTTCAAAATCTTTTCCCGCACCTCCGGTTTGAGATGGGCGCCCAAAGGACCCTCAAAACAAACATAAACCTCGCATTTGGCGGAGTCCGCCAAACGCACAGAATCCGCGCCCTTGCCCGCGTCCTTAGACGCCTCGGCCGCGGGCCGCTCACCCACCGCGCCCCCCGCCAGAGCCGCACCAGACGGAACCACAGCAGGGGGGGCAGCCTGCCCCTGATTTACCGCCACGCCAACCACAGGCGAAGCAGCCACCCAAGCCGACACCGGCGACGCTGCGGGAGGAGCAGCCGCGTCCAAACGTTGTACCAAAACCCGCAAACCCGCCACCAGCTCCTGAAACGCTGCGACGGAAGCAGGCACGGCAGACGCCATGCCCGCTGTCTGGGGCGAGGAGAACCCGCTCACAGCGGGAGAAGGCGCCACTAGACCCGCCCCGGGGGCCCCCACCCCCCCACTCACCCCCCCAGAAGACTGCACACTCTGTGAAGAAAACAAGGAAGCAAAATTGTACTCACCGGGCTGACTAGGAACGGACCCCACAGCCGCGTCACCGGACTCCATCGCTGCCGCCGGACGTGGCGCCGCCCCTTCCTCCGCGCTGGACAGCTCGCCTTCGGACCTGGAAGATTCATGCAGGGCATCTGCGGTAGAAAGGTCTGGCACGGCCGCACCGACCGCTCCCGGACTCGGACGACCATCCCGGCTCAGACGACTGCAGTCCCCCGACCGCACGGCAGACCCCCACGATTTCCTCTTCCTGCTGGTGCTGGGGGGAGGGGATCTGCCCTGACCGAGATCCCGACAAGATGATGAAGAGGCCCTGGGGCGGGAGGGGCCTCCGGCCGCTCTACCGGACTGACCGGAGCCCGCCGCACTGACCATCCCACGCCGGGCTGCCCCCTCTGCCGGAGCATCCACAGGGGAGGCAGCCGCATGTTCTGGATGCCCACGACGCCCAGGTGGGGGGGGGGGGAGAGAGTGTGGCTGCGGCCCCCACCTGCAGAGCTCCGCCGATGACGGGGATTCCTCCCAGTGCCAGCGCCGGAGACAGCTGGAGAGCGCTGTTCCGACGTGCCTGGAGGGTCCTCCGAGGGGCTCCCAAAGCGGCGCTGAGCTCTAGAGGGAGGGGGGGGGCTGAAGCGCTCCGGGGGACGAGTCCTCCGAGCACGTCTCCCCCCTGCAGTCGCTGCGGCCGGGGCAAGCAGTCCGGAGACCTGCTGCTGCAGCCAGTCCTGTCCCATGGACTCAGCCATGGACCGCAGCTGCTCCACGAGGGACCGAGCGTCTGACATGGGGCTTAAAAGCAGTGAGGAGGTGGAGGAGGCACGGGGAGATAGTCAGGCAGTGCGGGGCAATAGCGGGGGGGAGGGGGGGGGGCCACAATACCCGACGGCAGCAGACGATCCGAATGCTTCCAATGCTTCTTCACCCACGCTGGAACTGAAGCCCGGGAAAGACTACAGTGAGCTCACTTCCCCCCTTCTACAGCCCCTCCCTTAGCTCCCCTGACCAATCGCGGGAAAGACTACAGTGAGCTCACTTCCCCCCTTTAACAGCCCCTCCCTTAGCTGTCCTGACCAATAGAAGGACAAACCCCAGACTGCCTAACATGTTAACCCTTTCAGAGACAATTCCACTGATGGCCAAGTCATGCTATCCCTCCGCCTATTTCTTTTGTTCTTTTGCTCCGGGCTGTACTAGATTACAACAAGAAGCATCGTGACATACAACTCAAATTCAGGAAAAAAGTATAATCGTCATAAACAGTCTGTCCAGGAAAGACAAAGCTGAGAGCAGCAAGCGAAGATCATAAGTCGTTTGTATGTTGTAATGCAAAGTGAATCAATCAAAAACATGTAAATGGAGGTTTAGAGCAATGGGGGGGGGGGGGGAGGGGAGAGAAAGAGGGGGGGGGAGACGGGAAAGAGGAGGAGAGCGAGAGAGCATAAGAGAAGGAAAGGAGATGTAAGAGGAAGGAGACCAGCGAGGGGCACCAAGCCTCAGGCTCAGCGACCTGGAGCTTCACCATGTAGTGCCTCATATGTATTGATCGCCTTTACCTTGTTCAACCACAGAGAGAGCGAGGGTGGTGTCGGGTCTTTCCAATGAAGGACAATACAGGCCTTGGCAGCGTTAAGGAGATGATAGAGAACTGATTTTTTATATTGTTTGAGTGGGATTCGGGAACAGTGTAGTAAAAATAAGGCCGGGTCATCTGGGATAGGATATTCAGTCATCTTCTGAGAGATTTTCCGCACCTCCTGCCAAAAATGCCGGAGTTTGGAGCAGCCCCAGAAAATGTGGAGTAAAGTGCCCTGTTCCCGTCGACACCGCCAGCACTTGTCTGACACTTCAGGGAAGAACCGCTTTAGTTTCATGGGAGTGTAGTACCAGTGCATGAGCAGCTTGTAGTTAGTTTCTTGTATGCGGGTACAGATAGAGGAGTGGAGTGCTAAGTGGGTAATATTCAGTTTTTGGGCCGTAGAGAAGGTCCTGTGCAGCTCGCCCTCCCATTTCAGCAGACCGGGAGGATGAAATCTTCCAGGGGTGAGGAAAGAAGGGAGTACATCTGCGTGAGGAATGTGTCTGGAGCCTACCATAAAGGGAAGGGGAGCCTAGGCTACGCAGAAAATGCGTAAGCTGTAGGGCCTGCCAGCGAGAGAGAGTGAAAGGACCTTGAGAGTCCGTCGGGAGCCAGAGGGTGGGCCAGGCATTGGAGGTAAGAAATTGCGAGGCTTGGAAGCAGCCCCCCTCCAACAGCTCCCGAAACCTGCCCCCCTCACAGCCCAGGGGGGAAGGCCGGGTTGTCCAGGATAGGAAACATGGGCGAGTGTGGAGGTGAAATACCCCGTCTGGAGAGAACAGCAGCGTAGGTACGGAGAGTAGGCCAGATAAATGGGTGTTGTTTGATGGCTTTCGGGAACGTTTGGAAGCACCACGGTGCTCCGGGGAGGAAAACCGAATAGAGAGAAAGTTCTGAACTCGTCCAGAGCTTCAGTCACTCATGCCTGCAGCAGTCCACCCATCTGTTCAGGTGGGCTGCCTGGTAGTATTGCAAGGTGTTGGGAACTGCAATGTCCCCGTGTGTTTTAGGTAGCGTCAGGATGCGTTTGTTTATTCTGGGGCGTTTCCCCGCCCAGATTAATTTTGTAAAAAGGGCAACTATCTGCTTAAAGAAGGACATCGGGATATGCACCTGTAAGGTCTGAAATTAGAAGAAAAGTTTCGGGAGAATGGACATTTTCACAATATTGCACCGGCCAAACCACAAATGAAGGCCCAGTGTCCATTTGTCTAACAGAGCGTGTATGTTGCTTAGAAGGGGTGGGAAGTTCAATTTGAAGACATTTGACGGGTCTGGGGGGGGGGGGGGCAGCGTACCCAGGTATTTCAGGGCCACGGTGCCGTAGGTTTTGTTTTTAATCTGTTTATTTCAAATCCATATTGTAATATACAGTATAATATTCATTATATTGTAGGACTGACAATAGGTTGGCTAACACTTGCACATTATTTATTATGCCCTTTTATTAATCACACAACAGTCAGGGTCCCTTCACCTTTTAAACAAATTGATTTTACATTGGTCTTCACGTTCTTGCTTTTAAAGAAAAAAAAATGAATCTCCCTTTTGTCCCCTGTGTGTGTCGCACTTCCCAAATCATAAGCATCTCTTTGTATGGTTCTGCCAATTTTTATTTTTTTTATTTAAACAAATCTGCAGCCAGTGTGCTGCTAAAAACATTGACCTACTGTAGGGGAGATGACACTTTATTGTATAAATGTAACAATTATTAATGATGAATAACTAATCAGAGGTATCCTTTGTCTTATGTTTATAAAAAAAAAATACCTTAGACAAAGGTGAAAAAAGAAGATGATAAGGTAGTGGGAAACTGATCCTTTGCTATTGGCGTACTGTGGCAGGATGTAACTGTGGCAGGATGTAATTGTGGCTCAGTAACCAAGCAAATACAGGGGATGGTGTGACCATGCTGTTGAGAGTAGTACCTATGGATGTTGGCAATTTTTCCTACTCCTTAACTACTGGTGTTGTAGGTTAGTGGTAACTGGTGTTGGTGATGGTGGTAGAAACTTAAACTCTGCTTTTTGGAGTTAAAGTGATAAAAAAAGCAATCAATTTTTTTTTAATAACAAACATGTTATACTTACCTTCTCTGTGTAATTGTTTTGCACAGAGCAGCCCTAATACTCCTCTTCGCCAATCCCCACTGGCACTCCTGGCCCCTCCCTCCTGCCCCCAGAGCAAGCAGCTTGCAATAGGGGCACACCTGCTCCTGAGCCACCGCTCTGTGCTTCCATTCACACTCAGAGCCGCAGCTTAGCCCCACCCCCTCTCTCTCCTCATTGGCTCACTGGGGGAGAGTGAGGGGGGAGAGTGAGGAGGGAGAGGCCCAGCAGAGCCGAGGGCTCCCATGCACAGTGCTGCAGAAAGGTCAGGCTCAGTATTGAGGGGTGGTTGTACAGAGACGGTTTTTTACCTTCATGCAAAGAATGCATTAATGTAAAAAAACATTGAGCCTTTAGAACCACTTTAATGCAACTTACTATGATAAATATTCTCTTGAGAAGAATACTGGGGAATGGGCAAAGAAATATTGCAAAATGATCAAGTTTAGGAGACTGGCTCACTCTGCAGACACAATTGTGCATAGGGAGTCAATGCTTAACCACTTGCCGACCAGTCACTGGGACTGTACTGCGGCAAAGTGGCTCGATTCTGTCCAGCGATGTAGACCTACGTCGCTGGACTCCTCCCCTTGTAAGCTGCGCTCGCGCGCCGCCGGAGGCGTGCTCCCGCTGTTTTCAGTCACAGCAGGAGTCGGGCCAGGGGAGGAGCGGCGGCGATCGCCGCCACTCTTCCCCGATCGTCGGGGAATCGAGTTTGAAGATCCGCCCACTTGTGTAAACAAAGCGGGCGGATCTCCTAAGTGACAGGCAGGGATAGATTGCAGGGTTCAGGATAGCTGAACATGCGATCTGTCCCTGTGTCACTCAGTCACCTCCCCCCACACACGTTAGTAAGCACCAGGCATGCATTAACCCCTCCCTCTCCAATAAAATTAACCCCTTCCCTGCCAGTGTCATTTTTACAGTAACATTGCATATGTATAGCACTGATTACTGTAGAAATGTCACTGGTACCCCCCAAAAGTGTAAAAAATGTCAGTCAGCGGTCCGATCTGTCCGCCACAATGTTGCAGTACCGCAAAAAAAAAAAACGCAGATCGCCGCCATTAATCGTTAAAAAAAAAAACACCAAAAATTACAGAAATCTTTCCCTTAGTTAGTAAACGCAATAACTTTTGCGCAAACCAATCAAAATACGCTTATTGTGATTTTTTTTACCAAACATAGGTAGCAGAAAACAAATTGGCCAAAAATTTTAAAAAATTTTGATTTTTCCATTTTTTTTAGGGGGAATTTCATATAAAAAATTTTAAAAATATTGTTATTTTTTCAAAATAAACGCTATTTTTTTGTTTATAGCGCAAAAAGTAAAAATCGCACAGGTGATCAAATACCACCAAAAGAAAGCTCTGTTTATGGGGAAAAAAGGACGTAAATTTCGTTTGTGTACGGTGTCGCTCGACCGCGCAATTGTCAGTTAAAGTCGCACATCGACGAATCGCAAAAAGTGGCCCAGACGTAAGACAGCAAAATCTTCCGGCGGTAAAGTGGTTAAGTTTGCAGGAGCCTTGAGCCTTGAAACAGTCCTCAAAATGAGATGTGACCATCAGGGGCCCATAAAAAGGATTCAGAAAAATTGGTACTAATCTTGACTCCAGAACCTTTCAAAAGGAGATCATGACATCACGTGTTTCATGTCAAGGCAAAGCAGGGGGTAAGGTTCCAGTTGACAAAAAAAATTTGCAAGGTGGGTTATATTAAGACAGTAGTAATTTAGGCTTCAAAGTAAAACGTACACAGGTCTACTTTTCCAGAATATAATGTATTAATCATTGTGGAAACATCACCTAGGACACCGTTAAAAGACATTCCTGTGCATCGGATCACTGAGGCACAAAGCCACCTGTGTTTATTGCAGATTAAGTAATAATCTTGGAGGGCATGGAGCCATTGGAGATGATCACTGTAACCATTGGTATCAATCATTGGATATACAGTACTGTAAGAAAAGAAGAGCTCTCCTTCACCCTCTCTCTCTGTTATGTCATCATTTCCCTAATGTAGTCATCCCATACTGATCATAACTTCATGACCAGGTCCATTTTCACCCTGTCCATTACAAGACGATTGAGATGCCTTATCAGAAACAATAGAAGTATGTGACTGAGTCATGTAGTAGACAATCTGAGACATTATGACATTAGTTTTCTTCTCACCTTTACAATTCTAGCAAAACATTTTATCAATTGTTACAAACTCTGTCAGGTTTTATTGCTTTTTTTGTGTGTCTATTGGAAATATTTATCCTCTCTTTTCTTCCAAGTGACAGAGAATAACAAGAGCAGGAACTGATGGGATATCTCTAAAGCCTAGTACACACGCAACGATTATCGGCCGACCGATCGTCCGTCTTTTGTCCAGAGTGGTGTTTTGTTGGTTGGAATGTGCCTAGACTGCACATGAATTTTCTCAGCCGACAAAATTCTACTTCAGAAGTTATGTCATGTGTTGGTTTGCTTTCTTTGTGGTCTTTCTTCTCTGAGCATGCCCAGACTTGCTGATCAGATTTTTCCCTGTCGAAATCTGTACTAACTGCACGAAAATCGGACGTGTTTTGACGGCAGAAAAGTCGGAGTCGGTTACTCATCATACTAACAAACCGAAAATCGGCAGATTGGTCGTCGGACTAAAATTCCCTGCCAATTTTCAACGCGTGTGTACGAGGCTTTAAATGAGAACAGTGATATCAGCAAAAACACATTTATTTAGGATTGAGAAGGGTTAGAACATCAGTCAGGTGTATTTTTTTTTACCCTTTCATCTTGTAACTCCAATGACACCTGAACCACCTAATTTCCTGACAGACTCCATGGCAGCATACGTATCGGGTTTGGCTCCGCCTCCAAACCTACCCATAGGACCTCACTCCCATAAATCTTTGCTCCTGTTCAGCACACGTGTTCTTTTTTTGTCCTCCAAAGGATTACCTGATATCCTACCTGAAGATGGATTCCGGGTGATGGATGGCTCTACCAGTCGGGTATGGAGCTCTCCAATAAGCCCCAGCTGCTGCGGGGTATGGAGTAGGGGCGAAGATGTATGCAGCCTTGGCCAAAAAGCCCAGCTGCTGCGGGTGGCCGGTACCCTAAGAATGAGATAAGTCCGGTGTGTGCATCCATCCCTGGTGATCTGCGGTCCGTGAGTACAAAGTCCTCCATGGCAGCTATTTTGTTTATTTTATTGCTTGCTCGTGCCTTTATGTCTTACCTGGTTTTCTCCTGCCTTCCCTGGTGGCTAGTGGTCCGGGGCCGGTCAGCGATTCACTTCCTGACCGGCCTCCGGTGCGCGCTACTGCGCATGTGCGGCGCCTCGGGAACGAGGCTTGGTTCTCGCGCATGCGCTGTGTAAGCACGGCGCATGCGCAGTAAGCTGGCGTCGGTGGCGATCGCTGATGACGTCACCAGGCGCCATATTTAAACCCCATAGCTGTCAGCAGTGTTGTGTTTGTACACACTGCTGATATTGGGTGTTACACATACGAAAATCGTTCGTTTTGTGGTCGTTTTGCTGTGCGCTGCCGCTCTGCCTGCTAACCTTGGTTCCTGGTGAGTACTGGCCCCAGTTTGGGAGCAACCCCCCCCCCCCCGCTTTGCTGGTTTTTCTGACATGCTGTCCGGCTCATTCTTGTAGGTCAGCATCAGAATGGAAGCTACTTTGCCCTCCGGTGGTCAGCCCGCCCCTAACAGGTATTTGGGGCTTCTTGGTGGGGTTGTGGGTTATAGGGGGTGGGGGTAGGAACTCAAGTGTTCCTAGCTTCCTGTCTGTTTTTTCTGTTTTTTCTCTTGTTCACAGCCCTCCTCGTTCAGAGACTAGGCACTCTTCTCAAAGAAGTGAAAGGCGCTCGAGCTCTCGCCACCGGCACTCTACTGGAAAGTCCCGTTCGGGCTCACATCATCGTAAAGCGTCTACTTCAGCCAGCCACGCACGGAGACCTGACAAAGCAGGTTGCAGGGGCTGTGGCGCTAGTGTCCCGGAGAGGAAGCTTTTCTGTGACAGATGTTTCTCCCAGGCTGCGGGAGAAAGGGATACTTCCGATCAACGCATTGAGGCTTTGGTCAAGAGAGTGGTAAAGGACTCTTTGGCAGAGTTGGGTGTCAGTCGTTCTCAAGATACTGCAACGGCTTCCCCAAGCCCTTCCCCTGTGGCACTCCAGGTACAGGAAGATTTCGAGTCGGCCCACACAAGCCATCAGTCGATGCTCTTGTCAGGTAGCGACTCTGAAGATGAGGATCCCTGCCTGGGTTTTGAATATACCTTGGTGCCTTCCCTGGTTAAAGCGGTCAGAGAGACCTTAAATTGGGAAGAGTCAGCTGTTCCCCCTCCCAAGCAGAAGAAGTACTTTAAACAGCTCAATAAGGAGCGTGTCAATTTTCCCTTCCTGGGAGAGTTGGGTGAAATTATCTTGGAAGAGTGGAGAAAGGTGGAACGAAAGAATTCCTTAGTATCCAAGATGGCTAAACTTTACCCCTTCAAAGAGGATGATGTGAAACATCTTGAGTCTCCTCCTCTAGTTGACGCAGCAGTCATGAGACTGGTCAAGCACGTGACCCTTCCCTTAGAGGATACGGTCTCATTTAAAGACCCGTTGGACCGAAGGATGGACTCTGATTTGAAAAGAATCTACCTTACAGCAGGTATGGCCTATAAGCCAGTCCTGGCTTTAGCCGCTCTATCCAAAGCCATGGAGTCTTGGGCTGATGTGGTAGACGAATCGGTCAGATCGGTTTCGGAGGAGGTGGCCAGAAGCGCTCCAATCCAGGAGCTTAGGCTGGGCGCGTCGTTCCTTGGGGAGGCTTCCATAGACCTGATCCGTCTATTAGCAAGAGTTATGCTGTCCTCGGTCACAGCCAAGAGAGCTCTTTGGCTCCGCCCTTGGGTTGCGGATCCGGCATCAAAGCAGGTTTGGTGCCGTATTCCCTTTGAGGGGTCCTCCCTTTTCGGGAATAAACTTGACGAGGCCATAACCCGGGCTACAGGCGGTAAGTCTGGGTTTCTTCCCCAGGATCGGCGCCAGTTCAACGTCAAGAAAGGACAGCCTACCAGAAAATTTATTCCTGACCGGGCCAGGGAAGCTCGTTCTTATAGACCTGGTCGGGAGTTCAACCGGAACTGGAGATCCAGACAGTCTTCTAGGAAGACGACAAAGAATGTCTCCTCGGGGGACCGTGAGCCCACTAAGTCCTTTTGAAGGTGGGCCCGCTCAGACATGTCGGGTGGGTGCGCGTCTACGCTCCTTCCGGCATGTCTGGGCGGCTTCGATTCAGGACCCCTGGGCCGTCAGGACGGTGTCCTCAGGCCACAAGTGGGTCTTCAAGGAGAGGCCAGGCTCAAGGTTCCTGCCTACTGCCATACCATGCCTAGAAGAAAGGCGTCAGATTTTGTTTTCTTACGTCGAAGCTCTCATTGCTCAAGGGGCTGTCATCTCCGTTCCAGAGTCCGAGCGAGGCCAAGGAATATATTCTCCGCTCTTTCTGGTCCAAAAGAAGAACGGATCATGGAGACCAGTAATAGATTTGACCTTCTTGAACAAATTCATAAAAAAAGAAAGGTTCAAAATGGAGACCCTGTTGTCCATACAGCAGTCAGTCCAGCCGGCAGATTGGATGGTGTCCATCGACTTGAAAGACGCCTACTTTCATGTCCCTGTGGACGAAGATTTTCAAAGGTTTCTCCGGTTCGAAGTGGGAGGATTACATCTTCAGTTTATCTGTCTCCCATTCGGGCTCTCAACATCTCCACGGACCTTTTCAAAAATCTTATTGGCCGTGGTAGCCCTACTGAGATTGAAAGGTATCCGTCTTCACCACTATTTGGACGATCTCCTCCTGTTGTCCCAAGACAGAGACCAACTATTAGTCCATCTGGAGCAGGTCGTGTCCACTCTCCAGAAGTTTGGTTGGTTACTCAACAAGGAGAAGGGTCACCTGATTCCAACTCAGTCCCTGATCTACTTGGGCGCTCTGTTCAACACAGAGAAGGTGACTATCTCTCTTCCAGAGGAAAAAATAGGGACACTTCGAGACAGGATTCGCTTTGCCCTCTCATCCTCTCATCTTCAGGCACGTCAATGCCTGAAGGTGATCGGGACTATGGTCGCAGTAGTCCCCATGGTGAAGTGGGCCCTGTGGAGGATGAGACCCTTTCAGAAGGGATTCCTTCAGCAATGGGATACGTGGCATCTGGATCAACGCATCTTCTTAACCCCTTCAATGAGAGCGAGTCTCCCCTGGTGGTTGTGCAGAGACCACCTGCTGAACTGCCACTCTCTGAAGCCAGCTCCGTGGGTAGTGGTTACCTCGGACGCCAGCAACATAGGCTGGGGTGCCCACTGTCTGTCGGAGGTGGCACAGGGCAGGTGGGAGTTTTCCACTCGAGGATTAGTATCCAACATACTGGAACTCCGAGCAGCATTCCAAGCTCTTCGGGCATTTTCTCACCTGACAAAAGACCAACCTGTCATGCTACGTCTGGACAACACCTCAGCAGTGGCATACATCAGGAAACAAGGGGGAACACGCAGCTGGTCCCTATTGAGGGAAGTGGAGCCGATTATGTCCTGGGCACAGAGAAATCTCTCGAATCTTTCAGCGGTTTATGTTCCAGGAGTCCAGAATGTCAAAGCAGACTTCTTGTCCAGAGTGGATCTGGACAACAACGAGTGGTCCCTTCACAAGGAAACGTTCGACTGGATCCTAACATTGGGGCTCTCTCCAGAGGTAGACCTCTTCGCCTCCCCCTGCAATCACAAACTGCCGAGGTACTATTCAAGATTCAGAGATCCACAAGCATCAGGGATAGATGCACTCTCGGATCAGTGGAGATTCCACAGGGCATATGCCTTCCCACCAATTCCGATTGTGTTACAGTTTCTTCGGAGACTCAGGTCGGAGCCAGTGGAGGTAGTGGCGGTGATTCCCTTCTGGCCGAACAGGCCATGGTTTCCCTTCTGACGCTACTCAGTGTCCGAGACCCAATCCCGCTACCCTTCAGACCGGATCTGTTGTCCCAGGGGTCTGTACTCCATCCGTGCCCAGACCGTCTACATCTCAGGGTCTGGATGTTGAGAGGAGGAGGTTACAGGCTTTAGGCTGTCCAGAAACGGCAATCTCGACATTGCTTAGTGCTAGAAGAAGCTCAACGAACAGGGTTTATCAGAGAATCTGGGAAAAATTTTCTGCACAGCTGACTACAAGGTCTGATCCTCAATCTTCAATTAAGATCCAGGATGTGTTGAGTTTTCTCCAATCAGGACTGGACTTGCCTCTATCAGTGAGTTCGCTCAGAGTCCAGGTCTCGGCTATTTCCGCTTTTACAGGGATCTCCTGGGCCACTCATGCCCTAATTCGTCAGTTCTTCCAAGGGGCAGTGAGAATCAGACCTCAGAGAAAACCCAGGTTTCCCAAGTGGGATCTGCCACTAGTTCTGGATTTCCTGGCGGGTCAGATTCAAGACAGGTCTGATTCTTTAACCATAAGAGAGCTTACACTGATAACAGTGTTTCTGGTAGCTGTAACCTCAGCAAAAAGAGTGTCGGAAATTGGGTCCTTTGGGACACAAGAGCCTTTCTTAACATTTTTTCCTGACAGAGTGGTGCTCATTCCCATGCTGGATGCGAGACCAAAAAGGACTTCTGTCTTCCATGAAAACATAGAAACAGTGTTACCAACCTTTAGACAGGAAGAGGAAGATTCTTTGGTTCATCCTCTGGATGTTGGAAAATGTATTAAGAAATATTTAGATGCCACTTCCTCTTTCAGAAAATCAGAACATCTTTTTGTTACCTTCTATGGAAAAAACAAAGGTTCAAGAGCCTCGACGAGATCCATTTCCTCCTGGATCATCCAGACCATCCAGTGGGCTTATAGGGCTAAGGGCTTGACCCCTCCAGCAGTAATTACAGCTCATTCGACGCGGAGCATCTCTACCTCCTGGGCAGTATCCAGACATGTGGCTCCTGAAGTCATCTGCAGAGCAGCGTCGTGGTCCTCTATTAATACGTTCCTGTCCCATTACTGTGTTGAGCCAGCGGCTCTTTCGTCTGTGAATTTTGGTTTGCAAGTCCTGTCTGTTTGACAAAATGCATTAAAATTTTTCTGTTCAGCACCTGCCCACCCTGTGTGTACGGCGAGTTATTTCCCGATACGTATGCTGCCATGGAGTCTGTCAGGAAAACGGAAAATTTATGTCAAATACTTACCGTAATTTTCCTTTCCTGATGGACTCCATGGCAGCAGGAGTTCCCTCCCGGATTTCTGTGGAGGATAGTTACAGAACACGTGTGCTGAACAGGAGCAAAGATTTATGGGAGTGAGGTCCTATGGGTAGGTTTGGAGGCGGAGCCAAACCCGATACGTATGCTGCCATGGAGTCCACCAGGAAAGGAAAATTACGGTAAGTATTTGATATAAATTTTCCGTTTTCTTCACCTGATGTTACAAGGACAGGAATGACGGGGGATCTCCCCAGTTGGAGACAAATATAGAAAATAAAAATGTACCTGTTCTTTGTTAACCACTTTAGGACCGGAGGATTTTGCTGTCTTACGTCCAGGCCACTTTTTGCAACTTGGCACTGTGCGACTTTACCTGACAATTGCGCGGTCATGCAACGCCGTACCCAAACAAAATTTGCGTTCTTTTTTTCCCACAAACAGAGCTTTCTTTTGGTGGTATTTGATCACCTGTGCGCTTTTCATTTTTTGCGATATTAACCACTTTACCGCTATGTACCGGAGTACCACTGCGGCAAAGTGGCACGATCCCGTCTGACGACGTAGACGCAGACTCCTCCCCCTGTAGGCGGCGCTCGCGCGCCGCCGGAGGCGCGCTCCCGCTGTTTTCATTCACAGCGGGAGACGCCCCAGGGGAGGAGCAGCGGCGATCGCCGCTGCTCTGCCCCGATCGTCGGGGAATCCAGTTTGGAGATCCGCCCGCCTGTGTAAACAGAGCGGGCGGATCTCCTCAGTGACAGGGAGTGACAGATCGGAGTGTTCAGCATAGCTGGACATCCGATCTGTCCCTGTCTCACATAGTCACCTCCCCCCCCACACGTCAGTAAGCACCAGGCATACATTAACCCCTCCCTCTCCAATAAAATGAACCCCTTCACTGCCAGTGTCATTTTTACAGTAACAGTGCACATATATAGCACTGATTACTGCAGTAATGTCACTGGTACCCCCAAAAGTGTCAAAAATGTCAGTCAAGGGTCCGATCTGTACGCCGCAATGTTGCAGTCCCGCAAAAAAAAAATCGCAGATCGCCGCCATTACTCGTTAAAAAAAACCGCAATAACTTTTGCGCAAACCAATCAAAATACGCTTATTGCGATTTTTTTTACCAAACATATGTAGCAGAAAACAAATTGGCCAAAAATTTTTAAAAAAATTGTTTTTTACATCTTTTTTGGGGGGAATTTCATATAAAAAAAATGTTAAAAATATTGTTATTTTTTCAAAATAAACGCTTTTTTTTGTTTATAGCACAAAAAGTAAAAATCGCACAGGTGATCAAATACCACCAAAAGAAAGCTCTGTTTGTGGGAAAAAAAGGACGTAAATTTCGTTTGGGTATGGGGTCGCATGACCGCGCAATTGTCAGTTAAATTCGCACAGCGCCGAATCGCAAAAAGTGGCCCAGACGTAAGACAGCAAAATGCTCTAGTGGTAAAGTGGTTAATAAAAAAAGAGCGACGATTTTGAAAAAATAACAACATTTTTCTACTTTGACAGCTAAAAAATATCCAGTATATTCAATGTTTGTCATATATTTAGGCCAAAATGTATTTAGCTACATGTCTTTGACAAAAAAATTCTCAATGAGCTTATTTTTAACCACTTTAAGACCGGAAGATTTTACCCCATTCCTGACCAGGCCATATTTTGCGATTCGGCACTGTGTTAGTTTAATGGACAATTGCACGGTTGTGCGATGCTGTACCCAAATTAAATCCATGTCCTTTTTTTCCTCACAAATAGAGCTTTCTTTTGGTGGTATTTGATCACCTGTGCGATTTTTACTTTTTGCGCTATAAACAAAAAGAGAGCGACAATTTTGAAAAAATAACAATATTTTTCACATTTTTTTATATGAAATTTCCACCCCCCCCAAAAAAAATGTAAAAATCAAAATCTTTTAACATTTTAGGCCACTTTGTTTTCTGCTACATATGTTTGGTAAAAAAAAATCACAATAAGCGTATTTTGATTGGTTTGCGCAAAAGTTATCGCAGCTACTAACTAACGGGAAATTTATGTCATTTTTATTGTTCTTTTTTAACTAGTAATGACGGCGATCTGCAATTTTTTTTGCGGGACTGCGACATTGCGGCGGACAGATCGGACGCTTGACTGACATTTTTGGCACTTTTGGGGGCACCAGTGACATTACTACAGTAATCAGTGCTAAAAATATGCACTGTTACTGTAATAATGACACTGGCAGGGAAGGGGTTAACTTTTATTGGTGATCAAGGGGTTAAATATATGCCTGATGCTTACTGACGTGTGTGGGGGGAGGGGACTGTGTGGCACAGGCACAGATCGCAGGTTCAGCTATGCTGAATCCTGTAATCTGACCCTGTTTGTCACATAGGAGATCCGCCTGCTTTGTTTACACAAGCGGGCGGATCTCCTCACTCGATCCCCGATGATCAGGGAAGAGCGGCGGTGATCACCCCTCTCCCGACTCCCGCTGTGTCTGAATACAGCGGGAGCGAGCCTCCGGCGGCGCGCCGCCCACAAGGGGAGGAGTCCAGCGATGTAGGTCTACGTCGCTGGAAAATAACTAACCCCTTTGCCGCAGTACCCTCAACGGTCGGCAAGTGGTTAAAGTGTAGTCACCCCCAGCATCAGGGAGGGAGGACATTTCACTTCAGGGTGCTGGTTCCTAGGCATGGTGGGTGTGGACATTTGAAGAAAAGATGGGCGCCAGACACTTTTAAAATGAAAAAAAGGTGAGTTTATTTCTCACAACAAGAGAACAATGTGGGAGAGAGGGTTAGGGCACAGGACACCCTAGAACTTTATGCAAAAACCCCAGCAGACTCTGAAAATAACAGCACATGTAGACAGCAATACAGAAAAAGGGCCTTTCACCTGCACCCAATGTTCTGTATCTACGTAGCCACAGCTGTCTCCTCTAGCAATAAAACTCACAACACCGTATGGAATTTACTTACCTCTCAGCATGCCACAGGCAACAAGAGGCGTTTTCTCTCTGGCAATCTCCTCTCCTATGCCCCCAGGCATTGACCAGGCTCTCTCCGGCAGAGCCCCTGAACACATGGCTAGGGCCTTAGGCTTCAGGCTCACACCGCATCAGCTGTCCATCACACTCCCTCCCAGACAACAGAATGGGTGTTCAGAATGGCGTTCTTTTTAATCAACTCTTTTCAGTGAACTAGATAAATCGATTCATCTAACTGAATGAATTCCTTTGAAACATTTCACTATTGACTTAATAGGAGACAGGTCTGGTATGATAATCCTAGAGTGAGAAAGCTCCGCCCCTTCCCGCAACCACTCAGCTCCCAGCACACTGATGTAGCACCCTCCTAGGTAGGTGCTAGTGAGAGAGTATAGTTTTTGGCTCTGTCTGGCTATCAGAGGAGCAGCAGGGAAATCTATATTGCTTTCTGCCTATCAGAGAGCAGGATCTGTGAGTTAGGTCTGCTCAGTGTGCTCAGTGTCTTATTCATTGGGTCTAGATAGTGTTTCACACTGGTCCAATAGTGAGGCATGTTGGACAGTGGGAGGAAATCTGACCAATGGGTACACAGGCTTTGATACAGTCCCGGTGTCTCGGTGCATTATGGGAGACTGTATAAAAGCCAGGAGCACATGTGCTGCGGGTCTTATGCTGGTGAGCAGAGTCCCGGAGGGAGGGTGGCAGTGGCACGTGGTCACAGGCAGTCGGCCTGGGGACCAGAGGAATGGAACTGAACCAGAGGTCCAGGAGAACTGACTGGAGGGGTAGAGACACTGCAGACCCTCAAACAGTATTGTGAGTACAGGGGATTGTGTCTAGGGGTCTGACCTGTGGGGGGCCACCCCGGTGTAGAATAGTCAGAGGACAGGTGTCGCTCTGTGGAGTGAAAGGGGATACTAGGCAGGTATCCTGAAGATAATCTACCCAACTAAGTCATCTGCACAGAGACTTAACCTAAATTCATCTAGTGGCAAGGTGAATCTGCAGCCGGGCTGCATCTTCAGAAAGGAGTCCTCATCCATTGTGAAAAGTTTAATCTGGAGTATCCCACTCTTCCCTTCTCCCATCCCTATTTAAAATAAAACAGCAAAAACAACTCTATACCCCTGGGCTGCTCATTGACTGAGCCAAGAAGTAAAGTGTTAATCTGTGAATGCCAGTGTTGTTAACGGTAACCCAGGGGGACCCGAGAGTGTATTATCCAGCAGTCCTCAAGGGGGCAGTGCTACACTGACAATCAAGAGCTGGATACAAACTTACAACAGTTCTGAGTCAGGAGTACACCAGGACACTGAGTCAAAGAATCATATGAGTCTCCAGAACAGTTAGTGAATCACAGAATCATGAGTCTCAGTTAGAACACAGTACACTGAAAGATTCAAAGAATCACGAGTCACTTCCAGGACAACAATATACTAAATCAATGATCAGGTAGCAGCAGTGATAAGGTACAGACAGCCTTGGGCTCTCTGTTCACATCATGGCGATTCTGGCTGTGATCCCGAATGACCGCAAAACACGAAAAACCGCTTTAGATCCCAGTTACTTTCAAAGGCATCCCAAAGGCACCCCAGATTTTATCGTGATTGTCGCCCGACTAATCAATGTAAAATCGCACAAACCGAATCACAGGACACCTGCACCGGCTGAGTAAATCGTTCCTGGGAGAGATGACCTGTCTGTTCTTGAATGTTCGCTGGGGATATCACTCCAGGATTGGTGAGAGGGCACCTGCCTGAATCTCTCAAGACAAAGCACTGAATCACTGCTTTTATTTCTGCATCAGGAGAATTTGTGGTGCTGATACATTTTGCTCAGCAGCAGTAATAGTGCTTGCCTGGTTTAATTGAAGATCCCTCACACAATTGAAGCTCATCTATTTATCAAGTCTTCTCTGGATGTACTCTGTTCTTTCATCAAAGGTGGTCATCAAGTCCATCTTAAAGTCATTTAACCTCTAAAGGAGCCGGTCTATATTTGGGACTTTAGTTACTAAACGTGTGGGTTAATTCAGTGCACTGGGTAGGGTACTGTGTTCAGGCTGATTGTTTGGGGCTGTGATGCTGGGTAAAGAAGGGAGAGTACTGACTATAGTGTCATTCCTCTGTCCTCCTCCTGCCTGGACTCATATAGCCCACCTTCGGTGAGATTGACAATTGTTTTTTCTGTGGGTTGCTATCTACTAATTAAATCTGTTCTGCTTAAGTGAGTTTACCTCTGCTCTTGGGGTTGTTCACTTAAAGCAGTTCTCCGAGAGCAGACTGAGTTGATTGGAGGATCCTTTGATAACCTTTTTTTCCTTTAAAATTACTTTTACGTATTGAATTGTTATTATGTATTCTCATCTTCATAACACCCTTTTTTCTCCTCTTTAAGGGAGTCTCAGTAAAGATGATTATAAAGAAAGATTTTTCTTCTGTTCCTACCCTCACATTTTACCAGGCGTGCCAGTGGGGTTGAGTCTGTTCTTGGGGTTGAAAAGGCAGAGTGAGGTTTCAACAATATTCCTGCAGGGGGGTGGCTCCACAAAAGTAACAGGGATCGCAAGCGCGTTCGGCGTTTTGTGATGATTCAGGATCACGGCCAGAATCACGGTGATTACGCCTGAAATCTGGAATGCCATGGTGTGAACAGAGCCCAAGGCTGTCTATATCTTATTACTGCTGCTACCTGATCATTGATTTAGCGTATTGTTGTACTGGTGGTGACTTGGGATGACCCGAACACCCCCCTGGTCGGTTTGCACAAGAACATCTTGAACCGGGAAAAAGTTCTAGCGAACATGCAAACTCTATTAAAATCTATATGACACGAACATGAAAAGTAAAAAGCCCTAATTTTAAAGGCTTATATGCAAGTTATTGCCATTAAAAGTGTATGGGGATCCGGGTACTGCCCTGGGGGATATGTATCAATGCAAAAAAAAGTTTTTAAAACAATCGTTTTTACAGGAGCAGTGATTTTAATGATGCTTAAGGTGAAACAATAAACATTAAAAATTAATTTAAATATCGTGCCTGGGGGTCCCCTTAATGTGCCTGTAAAGTGGCGCATCTGTACGATGTATGTAGCCTGCTGCAGCAATACTGACATTTCTAAAGGAAAAAATGTCATTTAAACTTGCTTGCAGCTGTAATGTATTGCCGGTTCCTGGAAATACAGATAAAAAAAATTAAAAACAAACGGCTTGGGGTCCCCCTCTTTTCTGACCTGCCAGGCTGGTATGGATTGTGGGGGGGACCCCAAGCCGTTTTTTTTATTTGCATTGCATGCGCCCCACCCCTCCTGAACCATACCAGGCCACATGCTCTCAAAATGGGGGGGTGTGTGCTTTGAGGCAGAGGGGGTTCTGGCTCCCCCCACCCCAAAGCACCTTGTCCCCATAAGAAAAAAGTGAATCAAAACTGCGCTAACCAAAAAAACATATCACAATGTAACACAAAGTGAAAAAGCTGCTGACACTCCAACCGACAGTGATGGTATCAAAATGTTAAATATATATATAGTGCAGCGCTAAAAACAGTAATGCACAAATAAATATACACATAAAATTATTTAAAAAATAGATTAATCATTCAAGAAAGGAAAGTCCAATAAGTTCATATATGTAAAAATAATAACTGGATAGAAAAAGTCCCAGTGCTGACTTGAAAAGGTGATAGATCCCACACCACAAAGATGTAAATGCGCTCACCAGATGGTATGGACCCATTTGCTACTGTGCAGCAAATGGGTCATACGGGATGAATGTATTGATGTCCTCGGTACCGAATGGTAGGAACCTCCACCGCGTCTCTGGATGGCAGATGTTGATGACTGTCCTCAGACTGATCCACACGGAAATGTCTAGGAATCCCCACTCCAAGAAGTGTATGATGGGATAAACCAAAAAGACACCATAGCATAATACCGTATGGAAAATTTATTGAAAAATAAAAGAATTGCACTTACAATATGTCAGATGATAAGAAGCATTCAGTAAAAATAGGCACTCATGATACTCCTAACGCGTTTCCTTAAAAATAACATCCTCAAAGGAATTAGCCTAAGACTATAAATTAGCCAGGCTAGTTACAACCCAGCAGCAGCTACATTTATCAGCAGCCCTGTTAAGGACAAGGGTGCTACAAAAGTAAAAATGTTTTGGCTGGATCTGAGCTTTAAAAACACAAAAATAAAAATCTTTTTATCTTAATCTGACACAACAAGCCTGTCTAGGATTCGTATGCCTTGGAACTGTATCTGTATTTTCCTTACGGCATGAAAAGGAAACTGGACAGGTTGCTATGGACAGGAACACTTTTTTTTTTACACACTCTCTGTTTTCATGTTCACTATGACAGAACAATCGTGACATATCATATAATTCGATCTGCAACATTTTTTACATCATCAGATCATTTCATGTGATGTCATCATCATTTGGAAGCTTGTATGACCAACATACCTTTGATTAAGCATGGTTGGTAAAACGGAGAGTGATGAGAACTAGAAATTCTTTTACAAAATTCAATTATTTTTAAAAATCGCATAGCGTGTTGTGTCCTGATGCCGTCTTCCCAATTTTTGTCTTTTTTTTGTGAACACATGGTGTTCTGAATTTTCTCTATTGGAACACTTTTTCTTACTCTCATTTGTCATTGTTTCTTTCTAGCAGCTGAGTAAGTGGAGTTCTGTCTCCAGATGAAACTGCGTGCTGTTACGTTCCTCACATAGTGCAGATTAGATTTTTCTTTCACAGCTTTAATTAGATTTCTAGTCCCTGACTGTCATGTGCAGCAAACCCCTTGATTGCCTCTTTTATCTTAACATTACAGGGCAAAGCAGTTTGTTCAATGCACACATTATGGGAAAGTACAGTGTGCTCCCTGTACCCTCTATTCAGTTAACAACATGTTTTAATACCAGAATAAATGCCACGCTTCTCAACTACAGCCCTTTAGAAGGGACTAATTATGAGGGTTTGTACACATACAGTATGCACTAATTCTGTATCACTAGTATCTGAATGAGCTCAGGTCAGCTGTCAGTTACTAGTGGAATGTCATCCATCAATGCAGATAAAGTAGCATACAACCATGCACTGTCTTACTGCAAGCTCTAATTTAAAAGAGAGGACCAAGTGAAGGCTTAAACCTCTACAGAATTTCCTTCCTCAACCAAGGTCTTTCATTTACCCTCTAACCTCATTGGAGTAATTATGAGTCAAATCAGGCCCCATCAGGCTATATGCCCTCCTAGCCTCCCTCAAATCTGATTACTAGCCCCCTTACCTCCAGGGTTGAGAGACAGACTTACGCCAAACCTTCAGTTTGGACCAATGTCAGAAAATCATACACTTCTCCCTAAAGGCATTGATCTGCACCAGACTCCAGAAAACCATCTGTAAGATCTTAACCCAATGGTATAGAACACTATCAATTTTGCATAAATGTTGTCCTAATACCTCTGACCGATGCTGAAGATGTCAAAACGAGCAGAAAAACTATTATCCACATGCTTTTGGTCTTGTCCAAAACTGACTGCCTTCTGGCATAGAGTGAGAATGATCTTACAGAACTTTATGGATGTTAGAAGACCATTACTGAAGGGAATTCCCTCTTCCTTTAAACAATTAGTTATTTGTATTTTTTTATTCTGAAAATTGAGCTAAATCGATGTGTACATGCTGGAACTGCTTTGTGACATGGACTCAATCGTGGTAATATTGTTTTTTCTGCATGCAAGTTTCTGAGCATTTTCTAAATAAAGCATTTACATAAAGAAAATCCACCCCCTCTCCCAATTCTCTAAGATGCACAGCATATTGATACCTACATGATATTTGGTAAGAGTTGACATTTACTTTAACAGACCTATCAGTACCTACATGCCCTACACCATTCTCTCCTTATGCAGTTTGTCAGCAGCACCCCCTATGCTTTATCTAACACAGCCATAGTACAATGTCAATATGGCTGCTGAGGCATCACTCTTTTATAATGAGGGGAAGAAAAATAAAATGAAAAGCTGCGCTAACAGAATGATATTGAGCAAAAACATAAGTCAAATGTATAACAAATATATGTTAAACTCAATGAAACAACCAAACTCATATAACCATACAGAGTGACTAAACAATCACATGGAATAATGAGCAATAAAAATTGCAACTTCATGGCATAAAGTAAGGATTGAAGTCCCAAGATGAAATCCACAAGAAGGTGCAGTGATAAAGGTGTAATCAATATGCAGTCACCCAGTGGTCCTAGGATAGTGACACACTCATCTCCTTACCAGAACAACGATAAAAATCTGCCTGTATAGATGTCCTCACAGCGCCCTTAGCAAGGCAAAAATTCTTCCAACAGGTAACCAGGAATAGGGCCAGGAGAGGATAGTAACTGTTCTGATGTCACTCGAGGTATGCTCCCATGGTACCATACAAAAAAGAAGGGCTCGATAGTGTAATAAAGTCACACACTTTATTAGGTAAATAAAGAATAAAACTCACATTAAAATTGCAGGTATAAGCTGTGGATAAGCCGGCCGGCTCACAATAGCCCGTCCTCTGGGCAGCGCGGTGACGTCAGCATGCCGTACCCTTGGGCGACGTCCCCACGCTGCCCAGAGGACAGCTCAATATCATTCTGTTAGCTCAGCTTTTCATCTTTTTATTACTTTTGGTGTAGTCTCACTTATAGCTGCTGCTTTCTTTTTTTGACACTTAGCGCGGTTACACGATTGTATCTTTTATAATGAGGGGGCTGGCTTATCCAGAAGCCTTCTTATTGGCCCTTTTAAGCCATCTGATCTATGTTCAACAGCCAGGCAATGCTTCCTGATTACTGTCAGGAGCATGTAAACACTCCTGTTCCATGACAGTTGCTGGTCTCATTCCAGCATTCTTGTTTTGACTGTGATGCATTTTCCCTGTCTGCCTGCAAGGTGATTGACATAGCCAGTCTCTGGGTGGAGACCAAACCTGATTTAAGCCAGCCAAGGCTGCAGTCCAGTGTTTCAATCTCCCTGTTTGTCTGCCCTGTTCCCGTGTCTGCTAGTTTGGATTCCCTTATTGATGACCACGGATCAGATATTGACTACGCTGCCCTGAACTTGGACTCTCACTGACCACTTTGCCTGTCTGCCAACCACAAATACCTGTTTGCTGTACTCAGTTCGCACCTGCCCCGGCTTGATAGCCAGGCACTATAGCATTGTGTATAAGACTTGGAGGCAACCAAGTGCTGGTAGGCCTGCTTGCCTTATGGGAAAAGAGGGAAAATAGGTGAAGAACACAGAAGGCAGCTATAGTGCTTGATAACCTACCCTAAGTGTAGGCATGACAAATACAAATAATTTAGTCTGGTAGATTCCCACATTATATTGCTGGGACAGTGAACCTCAAACACATAGTGTTCGCTTTAAGCCCATGGTGGCAGTGAACTTGAACCTCATCCCTTCTTCTAGCTCCTGCTTAAGTAATCAGTAGAATATCTATAGGGTTTTACAGAGATTCCCTTCTTCACACAACAGTGGAGCTACAGAATGTACACCTCTTCTAACTTTCTGGTCAGAGTTTCTTCAAGGAATAACTGTGTGACACCCAGCCTCTGCTTTTTCCAAACCCACTTATATAATATAAATAACAATTTCAGCATTCCAAGCTGATAAGAAGTAATATTTATCACAATGGTACATTTACTCTTTAAATTTCCATATTTTTGACTAATTGCTGGCTGCACCCTTTCCAATTTTTCACTGCTGCACAGATAATGACTGTTATCCATGAGGTCACTTTGGTTAGTTTTACCCCTGGAATCGCTGATACTTCGCTATATGGCACTCATGTATTTAGCTGTCGTGTCCCCCCCCCCTTTTTTTTTGTATCCCCCACTTCACGGAAACTTTATGGTTGAAGGCTGGTGGTGGAGACCCCCTCCCCTCTCGGGAGACAGTTAGTGTTCCCAATGGGGGTCTCCTGGGATTGGGGAGGGCATCTCCCACCCCCCTAACTGATGAAAATTTTTGATTTTTTTTTTTTTGTGTTCTATTTTCCTATGCGGTTTGACATTACTGTTTTGTTCTAACTTCTGCCTCATGATAACACTCTGGTTCAGTTATTACTTGACTGTGTTAGTGTTCTCCTGTCTTATCCTCATGCTTTGTATTGTTCTCGAAATTGATCCTGTTTTTGTTCTTTGATTAATGAAAAAATAAAAAACTTTTTACAAGTAAAAATTTCCATATTTTAAGCTTAGTGAGAAGCAGGGAATGTGTTTAATCCAAACGTAAGTAAAATAGTATAGTGGTAACCCAATGGTCTTATATACTGCATAAGAATTGCAAACCACTTGCTTGAAAGTCATTTTCAATCTATTTTAGGGATAGGCAAAGATAGAGGCTGGAGACAGTGGACACAACAGCAGAGAACTTCTGTTTTGTTCTCATCAGCTAAATCAGAGTGGTTGATTTACTGTATTTTCTTTTCAGTTTCCTTTACATTTCTCTTTTGGCTTTACAGCAAATCTACACTAAGGAAGCACTAGATCTAAAGTCATTTCTGTCTTTGCTGACTTAAAGAATATATTCAGAAAGTAAAAACTGGGGTATTGGCTAAAGGCCTAATGACACTTACCTTATGTTAACATCAAAGTGAAGGTCCTTTTTGGTAGAATACAATGTTAAAAAACTGTTAGATGGTGCTGGTCACATGATCGAGCCCTTCTTATTTAAAAAAAAAAACAATAGGAAAACAACTGGAAAAAAGAGACAGAATATTTCATCATAACCATGAACTGCCTTCAGGAAGAACATTACATTATGCAAGCACAGTATATTCTAGAGGCAGAACCAATAATCACAACATAATGTATTAGGCAATTGCACTTATATCAAACTTTGGCTTTAGTTGGGATTTACTTTCCACATCTGCAAAGAAGTGACGTAGCAGCTAGTATATCTAGACATGTAGTGGTTGCAATGTATAACAGTGCCCCAACTGCTTGTCTGTACTGTACTGTCTTTTATTGTTTTTTTAGGTAATTCTGTAAATTCCCACGTTTGGAGCTGAGAGATGTCTTTTCATTTGCAGCTTTAATCCACATTTGCTTCCTATGAACAGGTAGTGTTTGCTAATGCTGGCTCAGGCAGTGGTGCTGTACAAATCCTGACAAGCATCTACAATAGCCAGGATCTAGCTATTGGATCTAAAAAACATATTCTGATTGAGGTCACAGGTGGTTTCAACTTCTTCTTTTTCTGGGGTTAAATCATTGGTGCCAGTTTAAATTCAGTAAAGACGTGATGGCACTTTCCTGGTAGTAGCTCCCTTAAAGTGGAACTAAACCCTCCAATCCATTTCAGCCAAGAAAGCTGCCTTATTAGCAGTGGTGGCTGGTGCTCCATGGGCCGGGGGGGGGGGTGTCAGACCGACTGCCCCATACCCCCCCCCCCCGGACCACACCAGGCCGCACACCATCCCACCCCCCCCCCCCGGACTACAGTGAAACAGGAGAGGAGAGGACAGAGAGGACAGACAGAGAGCACAGACAGACAGAGAGGACAGACAGACAGAGAGGATGGATGGACAGACAGGACCCCCCTGAGGATGGACGGACAGACAGGACCCCCCGCTCACTCACCCTGCCTGGATGTAGCAGCATGCGGCGGGGGCTTCTTCCCCCTGTCTTCTACGTCTCCTCCCTCCTCCTCCTCCATGCCCAGTGGCATGGCTTCTCCTTTCGGCCAATCGGGAAATGGGTCTCAAAACCCATTTCCTGATTGACCAGGAGGAGGATCGATGTGACAATAGCAAATTTTTATTCGCTATTGTCACACAACTGGGTGGGCTCGGGGCGCACTGCTCTGCGCGCCGAGCCCACCCTTTTTTTAATCTGTGAGAGCCTCTGGCTCCAATCACTTGGTTAAAAAAAAAAAAAAGCCCCATTGAACTCCATGCGTCCGGTGCCCCGCATGTAGATTAGGGGGCTGAGTGCATGGATAGGGGGGCAGCGCCCCTGTGCCCCATATGACCAGCCGCCACTGCTTCTTAGCCTCAGTTTGATCTGTAATTGCCATGATGCTGCACATGTGATCAGTTATGACACAAACCATTTGATGGGTTGACAGTTTGGTTGAGAGCACAAACAAATGTGACAGTTGGATTTCCCGGCATGCCGGAAATGTACCTGTTTTTTGAAACCGTTAAATTGATGGGTTTAGTTCCTCTTAAGGAATTAACTTCGCTTAATTTGAGCAAACATTTACAGTATTAGGTTCGGCAACATTACTGACGTGTGGCAAATTTAAGTTCTTATGTTACTACTGCCACTTTAAGAACCTGTCACTATGGCAGCAACAGAATCTTGAAGAATGACTGACAGTTTGAAGGCTAGGAAACTGACAGCAATTAAGAACAGCTCTGAGTTGGCGCACAGAAGTATGCAAATACATGTATGTGACCACGCACAGTACTGTATCTCTACCCCTATCAGTGTTGCCAACCCCCTGAAGAGAAATTTACTGGCAGGACACCAACATTTACTGTCAGGAAGCCAAAATTTACAAACAGCACCAATTTTTTAATGGCAAAAAGCATTAAATTTACTGACAGAGCCGCGTTTTTTACGGACACTGCAAAATAGTACCTAAAATGACAATTCTCAGTGCTAAACAATGCAAATATCAATATTTTAACTATAAACATATAGTGCTATTAGCAATGTGTTAAGGTTAAACAAAAGTCAAAAAACAAGTCAAAAAACATATTTCTCGATTTACATGAAGATCAGGTTAGTATAACCCAGCCAGCACAGAGTTCCACCTTACATCAGAGTCTACAGGAATCCCCCTTACAGTGAAAGGGAACTCTTATGTAAAGGGGAACACTGCACATCATGATCTAACGGGGGAACCCTGATGTAAGGGGGGGGCTCAGTGACCAGAGATCCCCTTATATCAGAGTCCACTGCATTCCCCTTTACATCAGAGTTCCCCCTTACATCAGGGTCCGCAGAGTTCCCCCTTACACTGTAAAGGGGAATCCTGCAGACTCTAATGTAATGTACAGTGGAATGCCAGAAACTCTGATGTGGGGGGCACTCTGGTGACCAGAGACAACCTTCCACAGAGTGAATACACAAAGATATGAGGGGTTACTAATATAGGGGGGACCTTTATATCAGTGCCCCCTTACATTATTGTATTATCTCCCCCTTTACATCATTGACCCCCCCCCCCATTAGACGGCCTGGCAGCGTTGTCACTGACTTCCTCTCAGTCGCAACGTGCAGGCTCACTCAGCCTGGCAGCGCTCTCATTCTTGACCCCTCTCCAGGCTCCCCCTCCAGACTGCAGACATGATAAAAAACAAGAGATGGTCAGAGGTTGCGGACATGATACAAGAGATGGTTAGAGGCTGTGGACATGATACGGGAGGAGGTCAGAGGCTGTGGACATAATACAGGAGATGGTCAGAGGATGTGGACATGGTACAGAAGATGGTCAGAGACTGCGGACATGGTACAGGAGGTGGTCAGAGACTTCGGACATGGTACAGGAGGTGGTTAGAGACTGCAGACATGGTACAGGAGGTGGTCAGAGACTTCAGACATGGTACAGGAGGTGGTTAGAGACTGCAGACATGGTACAGGAGGTGGTCAGAGACTGCAGACATGGTACAGGAGGTGGTCAGAGACTTCAGACATGGTACAGGAGGTGGTTAGAGACTGCAGACATGGTACAGGAGGTGGTCAGAGACTGCAGACATGGAACAGGAGGTGGTCAGAGACTGCGGTAATACTACAGGAGATGGTCAGAGACTGCAAACATGGTACAGGAGGTGGTCAGAGACTGTGGACATGGTACAGGAGACGGTCAGAGACTGCAGATATGCTCCTGGAGGTTGTCAGAGACTGCGGACATGGTACAGGAGGTGGTCAGAGACTGCAGACATGGTACAGGAGATGGTCAGAGACTGCAGACATGATACAAGAGATGGTCAGAGACTATGGACAAAGTACAGGAGGTGGTCAGAGGCTGCAGACATGGTACAGGAGGTGGTCAGAGGTTGCGGGGACATGAAAGTGTCCTTCTCACCCCCTCACAGTAGTTTCTTCCTTTGTCCCCCTTTATATTACCTCTCCACATCACTGTCCTCCTCCTTTACCCCTTTCACCTCTCCACATCAGTGTCCTCCTGTGGCCCTTTCACCTCTCCACAGTTTAATCAGTGTCTAGTGTCACAGCTTCACCCTGCAGTAATGTCCTCCTCTGCCCCCTCACTCACATAAATGTACTCACTCCTCCTCTGCTGTGGCGAGGTGCCGCTGCAAACAAGTGCTTTTTATTCAAAAATGGCGCCAGGTTGCAACATTACGCAACTGCGCCTACGCCCGCCCGGCTGAGCTTGTACGAGCTTTCCCGAGCCCGGCAGGCATCAGAACGGCACATGTGCAGTTATACTGTCGGCCTGCAGCCATCTTTTTTAGGGGCACTGGTGCCCGTAAAGGGCATTTACAGAGAGCCCGAAAATGGGCTGAAATTTACGGACTGCCCGTAAATTAACGGGCGGTTGGCAACACTGACCCCTATTCAGCTGGCCAAAAACGAATTATTCACAATGAGGCTGGGAATACTCCAAGTTTTCCTTTAACATATTCCAGGGTAAGCTCATCATCTGAGCGAGCATCAACTGCTGTAACAAATGGCTAATAGCTGTCTGGGAGACCACTGAGTAGTAGTGCTGCTATATGAAAGTCTTTTATTTCTTCTCCTACAGCTTGTAGGCATCCCACCATTGCTAAGGTACATCTTATATAGCCACATATGTGCTGGCCTTTCTTCTACTTAGTCTAGAATAGCTTTCTAGTTAGATACAGTTTACTGCTAAAAATTGCTCTCTCCTGTACCTTCTGTAGCTCTTCCCACATTTCTTTTGCAGTTTGATACTTGATATGTGTGCAATAATCATCTATGTTCATGGATATAGTACTCTGAGTTTTTGTTATCTTTCTCTGTTCAATCCTCTTTAAATGGGTTGGTTCTGGGCTCTTTTTTACACTTCCATGTAACTTCCCTTATCACCAGCATCTTTAGTTTATCATTTCCATAGTTCTGGTATGTCAGATTAGCATCTGAAATTACTAATAAAATACTGTAAGTAGCCATCATTTATGCTTTCTAACATTGTTCAAATTTCAAAATGTCATTTTTTGTATCTGGAAACAACAGGGACACCCAAAGACAGGCAATTACATTAAAACCATGAAGTTCCACTAGAAAGAACATTACATTGTACAAGCACACTACCCCCTAGTGGCAGAACCAGTAGTCACAGTATTATTTATGAGAATTGTTGTTGCATCTACAGTATATCTGCAGAAACGGCACATTAACAATCATGAAGATCACAGAGGCATACACAACAGCCAGAAGCGCACCTGGATCTGGATTTCAAACTGCATATCTGAATTGCACACTATACAGATACACTACTTTCTGGACTGCTAAATAAATGTATTTACAACAAATATAACCATTGTTCGGTGGATGTCGTCTGATTGTATTCCTTATGCCTGGACCTATTACAAGCCTCTATATGCCAAAGAATAGTGTGAGCTCTATATACCTCACACCCAATGGGTATTGTAGGAATGTAGGTCTAATGTTGTGCTGTTTAAATGCTTTTTCCTGGAAATATTCATTTTCTACAACTTGATTTTGTTCCACAGTTCTAATATCGGCAAACGAAGCAGAGACCTTGTAAGGATTATGGCAGAAAACCAAGCTCTCCACAAGAGGATTCAGGAACGTAAGCCAAACTACGATCACAGGAAATGGGAAGATGAATGGAAGGTGATATATATTGTGTTATATTGTTAACAAAATTGAACCACCATAGTTATTGCTGCAGAGAACTTGCTAATGATTTCAGGACATCACAGGAGTCAGCTGCAGGATATCTCAGCTGACCTGTATTTAACAGGAAAATCCTGCACCTTTATCATTAGGCAGTTATTATAATATTTTTTTCTGCATATTTTTGTGTGATGTCCTTTAACAAAGTCCATCATTTCAGACTATTCTAATACACGGTTATCATTATGTTAATCCAGAAGAAGGATAAACAAGAACCTTAGTATGGCATCTGACATTTTATTCTTGCAGTTGGGGAATTGTGAGTTGATTGGATGGCTCTAGACCTAACTGGCTTTAAACCACACTTCAGAAATCAAAAAAAGCACAATTATTAATCAAACTGGAAGTGTGCAGAAATGGATTGCAAAAGCAATAACTGATGATTCTTCTATTTAGGGGTACCAGGGACTACAATAATTACATTGTAGCTTCACAATGTCAGCTTTACCTCTCTTGCCAAACCTACCTCTTTAGTTGTGATTCAATCAATAGCTTCCACAAACTCTCTTAACGCTTCTAGATGAATCTCCAGTCTTTAAGTTGTTGTAGTGTCTATATTGAGTAACAAGCACACAAAAAGGAGACCATTTTTAAAAAGCTTTATTTCACTTCTTTAGTTGATCACGTGTTATTTGATCAAGAAGCTGGTCATGCTAATTACATAATTCTTTTTCCTCGGAGTACTTTTTTATTCCAGAAAATTAAGGCTAGCATGACATACTTGTACCTAACTGTATCACTGGAGGCTGCATTTCCACACATTAACAAAACCCAACCATAGCTTCCTCTTGTTCCATCTAGGAGCACCCTTAATGTACAACTAAATGTAGCACACTCCACGAAGGATCCCCCACCCTGCACAGCCAGGCATACCAAATTTTCCCAGACTCCCAGGGTCAGAAAACAGTTCAGTACTTTGTTTTTGTGTTTTTATTGAGGGGATAAAATTTCCATTTGGCACACTGATAGTTAATCTGACAAAAGGGCAACAGTCAGATTTTGATGCAAGGACCCTTTGCAAGCAGGGACTCCTGGCCCCTTTGTTGTGTAGCAAAAAGTCTGTGTCCAGCTTCGCATCCCTGTGGCTGCTGATCCCAGCACCTCCTCTTCAGGCACTGCCAGCCCACCTTGCTGCAGCTACCTCTCTCATTAGCTCTCCTGGCTACTTCCCACTGTACACTCACCAGCCCACCCAGCTGACTTCTCCTGGAGAACTCCTGGACTCCCTGACTCTCTATACTGATGTCCATCTTCTTCCATGCATAAAGGAACTGATTCCTCCATGTGTTGTAGAGGATCCCTCCAGCAGTCGAGCAACAGGCCTGAGGTAACCCCCTTCCCTCCCCAGAGTAGGGGGGTTACCCTCAAGGGCCATCGACAGCCTCCTCAGCACTCCTTTTCCATCTTCCAACTCCCTGCTGGCATGACTCCGGAGTATTTAAGAGGTGCCTGCCCCCTGCCAGCCCTCTTTGTGGGGATTGGCTGGGGCCCTCATTAATATTCCAAGCAGCTCCTCCTATCCTCCCACCCATTCTTCTGGAAGCTTCTCCACGGTTCCAGCGAGTAGGGGAAGGTACCAGAGGTGCTGCTTGATGAGTCATCCAGCCTCTCTGAGTCACTCAACACTGACCCAGATTCAGCCCAAGCCTGGCTCTCAGCAAGGCCAATTTACCTACACTACCATTTATAAATACTAAAGGTGCTACATGAAGGCATTTTTTTAAAAAAATTTGGACAGGGTGGAGATGGATTAGAACACCTGACAGTTTTTATTGCTGTCTGTACTGTGTTAGGTAGATTCACACTTTTTATTTGTCCTTTCCCCAGAGAGTGCTAGTTCACCCTCAATCTAGAGTCCTGTCTCTTATTGGGGGAATATGCTACAAGGGATTGCTATGGTCTTCCATACTCCCTTGGATAATCACTAAGCGCTTGTAAGAGCTTGTGTAAGAGCTTGTTCTGCTGCACTCTCTGGGGAAAGAGAGGTTCACCCACAGGAACCTGGAGCCTTGTCGTAGGTCCAGGGTGGGTGGGAGACGGTGAGACCCTAACCAAGCTGCAGCGGTTCGTGGGGTCTGAAGTTGGGTAACGGTGTCTGGTGGAGTGCTTGGAGCCCTCGGGAAGCACTAGGAGCATCCGTCAATGGAGGTACCCGGTCGAGGTGCAGGTTGATCCGTTACACTTGAAATTAACCCCTCTTTAGGCATTCATTTAAATTATACCCATATAGGTTTTGGTGACAAGGGACTAAAAAAAAGAAGGCCCTCCAACTAAAGCAATCGGGTTAATTTACAAAAACTGGAGAGTGCATAGTATGGTGCAGCTCTACATAGAAACCAATCAGCCTCCAGGTTTTTTTTTTTTGTCAAAGCCTAATTGAATTAGCTGAATTTAGAGGTTGATTTGCCTACCATGCACAACTGCACCAGATTTTGAAATCTCTGTTTTTATTAAATCAACCCTAGTGTGTAGAACCATAAAACCTTTAAGAACAGAAGGTATTTGCATCTCTTCCCATTATAAATCCCCAAAATAAAAGGATTATTTCTCATTTGGGAACATTGGGCAGAACCATAATTATCTCTTTATGTCCCAACAGCCAATGCACATCCAGAACACCTAGTATTTAGTTTAAATATAACCTAATATTATAGGACCATTTATTTTAAATAAGGCTTTTTGGCCATCTGCTTGGTGCAGTGTATCAGAACCATGGCTTCCATGGAGTGAGGCTAGGTTCACACCTATGCGTTTCTTGGTGTGTTTTGCCAAAATGCACTACAGTCCATTTGATATGGTTTCCTACAAATGTAGTTCATTTCTGTGCGTTTTCCGGTGTAGCATTGTCTGGAGAGGTCAAAAGGTTTAAATATAGGCTATGAATATTCTGGTACCTCATCCATAAAATATACCCACAAAAAAGAATCTCTAGAACCCTGCGGACTTTACTGGTACCAGGAAAGGACAGTGAAACAATATATTTAAAAAAAAAAGAATATTTTATTACAAAAAGCTAAAAAATATTTCATAAAATCATACAAATTGGTGCTTATATGAATAGTACAGATCGTAAATGTAAGGTTTCTTCAATATTTCTTTGCTACCGTTTTAAGAGGTCAACGCGTTACACAATTTTTGCTTCCTCAGGACCTCAAGAATTATGGTTTGCAAAGAAAGCAATTGATCTATCCAAAAGGAAAAAGCACAGCAAATTACTTGTCAGTAGAATACCTCACAATTTATATCAATAATACTGGATCATTTCCATATGGCAATCTTACCATCAAAGTAGCCCAGGATATGTTATGTGACACGAGGATGTCATGTGACATATGACACAAAGCCACAAAACTGCAGTGTCAAAAAGTATTTTTGCAATAAACCACAATAAGGAGCATAGGTGGGTAAATAGCTATCCTGGAATGTGCATAATCATATGTGCATGCCCAAAAAAACGCCTGCTACAAAAACGCCCAGGTGTGTTGTTGCAGGTGTTTTTTTTGGGCATTTTTTGGGTGTCTTTGGAGGCAGGCATGACATCTGAACTTCTGTATAGGGGTATATATACAAACACACTTATATGTATTTATACGCATACACACATATAGGTGTGATAGGAGCGGAGCCCTATGCCTGCTAATTATTTCATTAGCGCAGGCATAGGGTTCTGCTACTTTCACACCTATATGTGTGTATGTGTATATATACATACATGTGTGTGTGTATATATACCCCTACACAGAAGTTCAGATGTCATGCCTGCCTCCAAACACGTCCACAAAAAAGCCCAATAAACGCCTGCAACAAAAAGCCGGGTGTGAAAATAGCGGAGCCACTATCCCTGCTCTACTGCAATTCTAAGACAAACTATCTTTTTTTTTCTGGTTCTGGACATGCTACAGAGCTGAAACTTCACAGGTACACTTTTTAGACACCCCAGACTCTAAATCCAAAGAAATCTCTCTTTTTTTTCCAATACTTTTTTCAATAATTGGCTCTCTATCAAAAATGACAATTTTTAAGAACTTTTTTTTGTGTGATTAATAGTCCCTGGGGCATGGCCCAGAACCCTAGGCACTTTTTAGGGGCACTTCTGGGTTTTAGGGCTTCAAAATTGTGTTTTTTTATTACCGAAGTTCGGGTCCCATTGATTTCCATGGGGTTCTGAAATCCGGGCCGAAATTTCGGGAAGTTTGGGTGTTCTGGTCGAACCGAACTTTTCAAAAGTTCGATCATCCCTAATCCACAACTTAGCCCTCAGCTACATCACTAGTCTAGTCTCAAAATGCCAACCTAATCGCTCTCTTCGTTCCTCTCAAAACCTCCTGCTCTCTAGCTCCCTCATCACCTCCTCCCATGCTTACCTCCAGGACTTTACCAGAGCCTCTCCAATCCTATGGAACTCCTTACCCTTATCTGTCTGATTATCTCCTACTCTATTAGCTGTTAGACGATCTCTGAAAACCCTCCTCTTCAGAGAAGCCTATCCTACCCACACCTGACAACTGTACCTCCATCTTCTCATCAGCTCATCCCCCACAGTTATTGCCTTTTGTTTCACTTGACCCCCCTTCTAGATTGTAAGCTCTAACGAGCAGGGCCCTCTAAATCCTCCTGTATTGAATTGTATTGTAACTGTATTGTCTTCCCTCACATTGTAAAGGGCTGCGCAAACTGTCGGCGCTATATAAATCCTGTATAATAATAATAATAATATATCCATTCAATGTGCAGAATTTACACAGGATCACTAAGCTGTGAAATATAGGGGATGGAAAGCTGTAGATACATCAGGGAGGAATGCTGAACGAAGGGAAGGAGCACACACCCCTCTTCACACAGCATACAGGAAGAGAGCTGAGGCTGTCAATCAGCTGGACCGGAAATAACAAAAATAAATCAATGCAACCAAAAAGTTATTCCAGTGATTAAGAAAACTCCAATCAATATTGATGAGTATACTATAATAAATGTGAAAAGGCGGCTGCTATCACCAAGTATGTTTTCATTGCACACATAAAATGGATATAAGAACAAAAAAAGTGCTGCACCACTTCTATTAAATATGTAACTAAAGTGCAACAAGTGATAAATGTATTTAAAATATTGATATCAATTAATCAATTATATTAAATAAGTAACTAAAGTGCAACAAGTGATAAAATATCTAAAATCTTCATATCAATTAATAAAAAAACTGTGAAACAGTACATAAAATATTGCAAAAAAAGCCCCAATAAAGTGCAAAAGAAAAAATGTGCAAATAATGCAAATACAAGGGGATCCAAAACAGTGCCCATGCTGTAACCATCAATCCAGTGTCTGTGCTAATGGATGGCTGCTCACCTCAAGTTCTGACCCTTGTTTCACCAATTGGTCAGAACTAGCGGTTCCATTGCCCGGGATAAATTCCAATCAGGAGGGAGAGTCCTGGATGGCCGAGGGAATTTTGGACATCGCTGGATATAGATGGGCTCAGGTAAATATCAGGGGGACTGCGGGGGGCTGCTGCACACAGAAGGCTTTTATCTTAACCACTTAACGTCTAGCCACGTAGACCTACGTCGGCTGACTTTAAGGGGTTATACCGGGATGATGCCTCTAGCTAGAGGCATCATCCCGGTACCGTTGTTTGAAGCCGATGGTCGGATTTCCGTCGGTAACGACCGATGCGGCTCGGGAGCCGCTCGATCGTTACCCGGGGGGGGGGCGGGAGGGGACGCCCCCCCCCCCCCCGCCGCCTTCCGTGGCTTTGCTCGGGGCTCCCGTCCCACCGGGAGCCCCGAGCACCCAGCCGGCACGTCTGCCGGCTGGATGGGGTCCCGATGAATGCCAGAAACTGCATCGATCGGGTCTCCGATGACGTAACCCGGAGGCGGCGTCCATGACGTCACTTCCGGGTTACTGTGCTGCAAAAGGCGGCACATTTGAAAAACGGCTGTATGCAAAAATACCATTTTCAGCGTTTTGCATACAGGGAAGTGTAGTGGAGGGGTCTAGGGTCTTTTAGACCCTCGATCCCTCCATAAAGTGTACCTGTCACTGCATATTGCTGTCACAAGGGATGTTTACATTGCTTGTGACAGCAATAAAAGTGATCAGATTTTTTTTTTTTTTAAAAAAACCTGTAATAAAGTTAAAAAAAAGAAAAAATAAATAGGAAAAAAAAAAAAAAAATTTAGCCGCCCCCGTCACCGTTAGCTCGCGCACAAAAAAAAACGTATATGCAAGTCGATCCGCGAATGAAATCGCTGTTCAAACCACACATGTGAGGTATCGCCGCGATCGCCAGAGCGTGAGCAATAATTAAAAAAAAGAGCTACACTCTACCTCTAAACTGGTAACCGTTAAATAAATTTTAAGCGTCGCAGATTGAGATCTCTATTGACCGTAGTTTGTCGCCATCCCACGGGGGGGGGGGCGCAATTTTAAACCGTAACATGTTGGGTATCTATTTACTCGGCGTGACATCATCTTTCACAATATACAAAAAAAATGGGCTAACTTTACTGTTTAGTATTTTTTAAATGCAGTGAAATGTGATTTTTCAAATTTTTTCCAAAAAAATGGCATTTTAAAGACCGCTGCGCATATACCGCGTGACAAAAAATTTTGCAATGACCGACATTTTATTCTCCAGAGTCTTTGCTAAAAAAATATATATAATGTTTGGGGATTTTAAGTAGTTTTCTAGCAAAAAATACTGTTTTTAACTTGTGAACAAAAAATGTCAAAAATAGGCTTAGTGGTAAAGTGGTTAAGGCATAGAAGGCCTTAAGATAAAAAACCTTCTGCCTTTACATCTGCTTAAAGGTAAGAGGAGCGCTACACAAAGCTAATTTTATTTCTACTTTGTGGGAGGTTGGGGCAGGGGTGAGAGTCATGGCACAAGGAGGGGGTCCCGCGAGAACCAGAGTGAATGAAGGTGTTCAGTATACACTGTTAGAAAGGGTCCCTCCAGACCCTCCAGGTCCCATTATACTCCTTTGTAGTCACTAATGGGACCTGGGGGGAACTCTTTCTAACAGACTCTATAAAGGACACTGAAAGAGCCTCTGTTAGAGAGAGTGCCCTTCAGGTTCCATTAGACTCTGTTGTAGACTCTAATAGGGCCTGGAGGGGATGCTTTCTAACACTGTCTAATGGACACTGTTAGGGGTATCTCTCTAACAGTGTCCATTAGACAGGTCCCATTAAAAAAAAAAAAAAAAAGCTGAATTTGTATTTTGTGCAAAATGTGGGGTCAGGGGCGGGTCATAGGCGGGACCAGGGTGGGGCCTGATGAGGGCCCTTGCTTTACTTGGTCAGGGGGCCCTGAGTGTTGTTAGTCCGCCCCTGGACAGAAATGACATTTAGTAATCTGGATTGAGACAAGTACACACTATAGATAGAAGGAAAAGGTTTATTCATATTTCATGTCGAGGTTTACAACCACTTTAACCACTTCCTGCCCATGCTATAGCTGAATGATGGCTACAGCGCGGGCTTACTTTGCCATCATAGGACGTCCTCCCGTGACCGTGCTGCCTGTGCACCCTCTGCGTCACACGAGAGGTGCGCTCTGTGATCACAGATCAGGGTAAAGGGCCAATCATGGCAGCCCTTTACCATGTGATTAGTGAGTGCAATGACAGCTGATAACGATGTAAACACATGCTGGTTATCGGCTTTCCTCATGCTGACAGCGTGATGAGAGATAACCAGCTTGTGTTAAAGGGACATCGGCACTAATAATTAAGGCACTGATTATCAGTGTCCTGATTATCAGTGCAGTCCCAACAGTGCCGCTTATCAGTGCCTACCAGTGCTGCCAATTAGTGCTCATCAGTGCTGCCAGTCAGTGCCATAAATCAGTGTTCATCAGTACTGTCAATCAGTGCCTCCTTATCAGTGCTGCCTATCAGTGCCCATAAGTGCTGCTTACGAGTGCCCATCAGTGCTGCCTACCAGTGCCTATCATTGCCCATCAGTGTCACCTATCAGTGCCCATCAGTGCCACCTATCAGCGTTGCCTCATCAGTGCCTCCTTCTTAGTGCCCACCAGTGCCGCCTCTTCAGTGCCCATCAGTTTCACCTATCAGTGCCAACTCATCCGTGCCCATCAGTGCAGCCTATCAGTGCCCATCAGTGCAGCCTCATCATCGCACATCAGTGAAGAAAAATGTACTGTTTGCAAAATTGTATAACAAACTATGTAGCACTACCCCCATGAGGCCAGGAAAGGGTAGGAGAATGGCCAACCGGGAATTACACTACTCCCTTTAACCCCTTGATGCCCCAACCCCTTTAACACATACACTTTACACAGTTTAGCAAGGTGTATCTAATTTCTATGACCTTGGTTTCCAAATAAAGAGAGTTCCTTGGTGATATGGGGCCGGATAGGCGCCCAATGTTCCTTTCCCTTGCAAGTGTCTTGAATCTCCAGATAACTCAAGTGATGGGTGATAACCCAAAGTAACAGTGAGATAATGATATACAGTAACACAGTAGCACAACAGGTATTGTAGATGTCTCCTCAGAAAGCTCTAATGAAGAAGGCAAAGTAAAGGTGTTTGATCTGTGATGCAGGTGATGTGGGTGATCTTCCAGCTCCCACCCAACAACCGGACCCTTACGACAACAGGTGCATCCACACACACTCTCCGGAGGCTCTCCCCCTGCTGCCTAGGCCGCAGCGCAGCCGCGCTCTCCCTGTCTGTCTGAATCACTGCTCCCAGGTGAGGGCCAGGTTCCCAAGAGACTCACTCCCCCCAAACACAGGCTGTTTATCACCTCTCCCAGCATTCTGTACTCTTCCTCCAGCCGGCTGGGACTTGTAGTCCACAATGATTCAGGTTCAATGTAACCTCGGCTTTCCGAACTACATATCCCAAGATCCTCTGCTCTTCTGTAAGTTCTCACACACTCTGCATTTATGATGCGACAAGGGAAATCCCAGGCTGAGCACTAGAGGGACTAGTCTCATTGTGGCAGATGCTGTAGAGTGTCCTCTAATAACACAGGCAATTTAACCAGCTCCTGGATACACTATGAAATTTTTTTTTTGTTTTTTTCAAAATGATTGTGGTTTGGCAAAAAAAAAACCCAGTGGTGATTAAATAAGACTAAAAGAAAGCTCTATTTGTGTTAAAAAAAAAGTATAAAAAATTCATATGGGTACAGCGTTGCATGACCATGCAATTGTCATTCAAAGTGTGAGAGCGCTGAAAGCTGAAAATTGGCCTGGGCAGGAAGGGGATGAAAGTTTCCAGAAGGCAAGTGGTTAATGCTGGTTCTGATGGAAAGGTGTCAGAACACATAATGCATCGCAGTTTGTGTAATATGGAACTGTGCAGCTGCAGACTGGTTCTGGGAGTGCCCATGCTGACCCATGTCCGCAGCCAAGAGAGCACGTCAGCCTCAGAGCTGAACCACGGAGCAATGAAAGAAGGCAGCCTGGTTTATTGAATCACATTTTCTTTCATGTGGATGGCTGGGTGCGTGTGCATCATTTACCTGGAGAAAACATAGCACCAGGACGCGGTATGAGAAGAAGACAAGCCGGCGGAGGCAGTGTGATGCTTTGGGCAATGTTCTAATGAGAAACTTTGGTCCTGCCATTCATGTGGATGCTTCTTGATATGTACCACCTACCAAGTACACCCCTTCATGTAAATGATACTCCTTGATGGCAGTGGCCTCTTTTCAGTAGGATAATGCATCCTGCCACACTGCAAAAATGGTTCAATAATGGTTTGAGGAACCTAACAACGAGTGTGAGTGGTTGACTTGGCTTCCAAACTCTCCAGATCTCAATCCAATCAAACATCTGTGGGATGTGCTGGAAAAAGAAGTCCGATCTATGGAGGCCCCCATCTCACAACTTACAGGACTTGAAGGATCTGCTACTGATGGGTTAGTGTCATATACCACAGCATATCTTCAGAGGTCAAGTGGTGTCATGCCTCAACGGGTCCAAGATGTTTTGGTGGCAAAAGGGGGGACTACTCAATATTAGGTGGGGGGGGGGGCAGTGGTGGGATTCAAAAATGTTAGTAACCAGTTCCGACTTTCCCAGCAGAATGACCAGCGTGCCCCCTTTCAATGCACAGTGACCAGCGTGCCCCCTTTCAATGCACAGTGACCAGTGTGCCCCCTTTTAATGCAGAATGACCAGCGTGCCCCCTTTCAATGTACAGTGACCAGCGTGCCCTCCTTTCAATGCAGAGAGACCAGCGTGCCCCCTTTCAATGTACAGTGACCAGCGTGCCCCCCTTTCAATGCACAGCGACCAGCGTGCCCCTTTTCAATGCACAGCGATCAGCATGCCCCACTTTCAATGCACAGTGACCAGCGCTGCGTGCCCCCCCTTCAAGGCGCAGTGACCAGCGTGCCCCCCTTTCAATGCACAGTGACCAGCGTGCCCCCCTTTCAATGCACAGTGACCACAGCATTGCCCCCAATCATTGCAGAGTGCCACAGCATTGCCCCCAATCATTGCAGAGTGCCCACAGCATTGCCCCCAATCATTGCAGAGCGCCACAGCATTGCCCCCAATCATTGCAGAGTGCCACAGCATTGCCCCCAATCATTGCAGAGTGCCCACAGCATTGCCACCAATAATTGCAGAGTGCCCACAGCATTGCCCCCAATCATTGCAGAGTGCCACAGCATTGCCCCCAATGATCATTGCAGAGTGCCACAGCATTGCCCCCAATAATTGCAGAGCGCCACAGCATTGCCCCCAATCATTGCAGAGCGCCACAGCATTGCCCCCAATGATCATTGCAGAGCGCCACAGCATTGCCCGAATTCATTGCAGAGTGCCAGCGTTCCCCCCGCGAGCCCCCTTTACTTACCTCACGGACGGTCATCACAGCAGCTCCTCTTCAGTTCGGCTCCCCGCGTCTCCCCACGTCTCCCGCCTCCTCGGCCAATGGCATGGCGTTTGCCTTTCGGCCAATCAGGAAGCGGGAGGACCCGCTCCCTGATTGGCCAGGAGGAGGATCCTTGTGACAATAGCGAATTTTCATTCGCTATTGTCACAGAATGGGCGGGCTCGGCCTCGGGGCGCACTGCTCTGCTGCTCCACGGCCGCCAGCTTAGAGGGATTCAGCCGGTTCTGCGAACTTGCAGAAAGTTTGCAACCGGTTCCATAGAACCGGTGCGAAACAGCTGAATCCCACCACTGGGGGGGGGGGGGTCATAAAGTTATGGCTGTGTATTCCACATATACAGTGCCTTGCGAAAGTATTCAGCCCCCTTGAACTTTGCGACCTTTTGCCACATTTCAGATTTCAAACATAAAGATATAAAACTGTAATTTTTTGTGAAGAATCAACAAGTGGGACACAATCATGAAGTGGAACGAAATTTATTGGATATTTCAAACTTTTTTAACAAATAAAAAACTGAAAAATTGGGCGTGCAAAATTATTCAGCCCCCTTTAGTTAATACTTTGTAGCGCCACCTTTTGCTGTGATTACAGCTGTAAGTCGCTTGGGGTATGTCTCTATCAGTTTTGCACATCGAGACACTGAAATTTTTGCCCATTCCTCCTTGCAAAACAGCTCAAGCTCAGTGAGGCTGGATGGAGAGCGTTTGTGAACAGCAGTTTTCAGTACTTTCCACAGATTCTCGATTGGATTCAGGTCTGGACTTTGACTTGGCCATTCTAACACCTGGATATGTTTATTTGTGAACCATTCCATTGTAGATTTTGCTTTATGTTTTGGATCATTGTCTTGTTGGAAGACAAATCTCCATCCCAGTCTCAGGTCTTTTGCAGACTCCATCAGTCCTGTATATGGCTCCATCCATCTTCCCATCAATTTTACCCATCTTCCCTGTCCCTGCTGAAGAAAAGCAAGCCCAAACTGCTGGGGATGGTGTGTTCAGGGTGATGAGCTGTGTTGCTTTTACGCCAAACGTTTTGCATTGTTGCCAAAAAGTTCGATTTTGGTTTCATCTGACCAGAGCACCTTCTTCCACATGTTTGGTGTGTCTCCCAGGTGGCTTGTGGCAATCTTTAAATAACACTTTTTATGGATATCTTTAAGAAATGGCTTTCTTCTTGCCACTCTTCCATAAAGGCCAGATTTGTGCAGTATACGACTGATTGTTGTCCTATGGACAGAGTCTCCCACCTCAGCTGTAGATCTCTGCAGTTCATCCAGAGTGATCATGGGCCTCTTGGCTGCATCTCTGATCAGTCTTCTCCTTGTATGAGATGAAAGTTTAGAGGGACAGCCAGGTCTTCGTAGATTTGCAGTGGTCTGATACGCCTTCCATTTCAATATTATCGCTTGCACAGTGCTCCTTGGGATGTTTAAAGCTTGGGAAATCTTTTTGTATCCAAATCCAGCTTTAATCTTCTCCACAACAGTATCTCGGACCTGCCTGGTGTGTTCCTTGTTCTTCATGATTGTGTCCCACTTGTTGTTGATTCTTCACAAAAAATTACAGTTTTATATCTTTATGTTTGAAGCCTGAAATGTGGCAAGAGGTTGCAAAGTTCAAGGGGGCCGAATACTTTCGCAAGGCACTGTACTTTCAGTAGTATATTTCAGCAAATAAAAACACAAATAAAGATAACGTATTAGACCAAAACATAATCATATTTTGATTTCTTGTCTTTACAAATAGGCTCCCTATTGACCCCTTTCAAAACTAGTAACTCTAAGTCGGTGTGACACTTATCTATGTAAGCGTTGCATTATATCTGTCACTAGCAGTTACAAAGGTGGGTCATCCCCTCTAACTGAACCTCAGTCTGCACTATTGGCAACACACACAATATGCTCTATTTACCAAATTTATAGCTCTGTGAAAAAATGTTCTCATATATAATGGCAGAACCAGCATTTGTTTGTGTTACTTTTAATGCAAATCAGCAGGTTTTAGACAGTTTGCTCAAAAACAAACTATTGTCAATGTAGAGGCTTTGAAGAAAAGTGGAACTCTTCCAATGTCAGACTTTGAAGTATTTTGAAATCAGCTTCAAAAGCATCTTTTATTTCTCTCTAGGCAACACAAAGATACCGAATGAAGCCCCATCCTACCATACTGCTACCTGTAACCAAGGTATGTTTGTTTTCTTAAATATATTTTCTTCCTGGCAATATTGATTAGATATGAAACCAACTATTCATAGAAAACTAAAGCCCCGTACACACGATAAGAAATTTGTAAGGGAAATTTTGTCCGACGATCGATCTGCCGATTTTCGGGTTGTTAGTATGGTGCTTTGGACAACCTACTCCGACTTTTCGGCTGACAAAATCCTGATGTGCAGGCATTAAAATTTTTGTTCTCCATCAACACGTGTCCGATTTTCGTCTCGTTAGTACAGATTTCGACGGGGAAAAATCTTATGAGCAAGACTAGGCATGCTCAGAGATGAAAGAACACATAGAAAGCAATCCGACACATGACATCACTTCTGAAGTAGAATTCTGTCGTACGGGAATATTCGTATGCAGTCTAGAGCACATTCCAACCAACGGACACCACTCTGGACAAAAGATGGGCGACCGGTCGGCGGAAATTCGTAGCGTGTGTACGGGGCTTAACTCAGAGGACCTGGGTATCTGTGCATACGAGGGTAGGCCAATAATTTCTTACCCTCACCAAGAACCAAATATGCTAGTGATCTGAAACTTAGTCCACTGACTCTTTCTTCTCTACATATCCACCGCCTATGGTTACACACTTCTCACATTTGTGGAACAGACCTTTATTACCATCTGCGTAAAAATTAGGAAATTTGGAGGAAAAACAGCTGACATTATGATCTTACTGGATGAATGTTGCACCTTAGCCTTTTTGGGGGTGGTGATGAAGCATGTTTCCATGTTTTACTAATTTCTTTAATCTCAGGATCATATAGATATACCCAGCTTTCATCCATGGTCCTCCTCATCTTTGTGGTACAGGTCCAAAAGCTTTATGCACATTCCACTCGTTGCTGTTTTTGGAAAGGAGTTAATAACCTGAGAACCCATTTCTCTTGGCTATAACTATAATTCACCGACCTACAAAAACAAAAATTGGTATGCATATTACTAAGATATCCAACTAGAAACCAGATGCCTAGCACATCTAGATCATTATGAGGGTAAGAACTTATTGGCCTCCCCTCGTATGTGTCCATTGACATATAATATCATTTTCTTTATTATTTTTAATTAGAATCGTTTTCAAAAACATGCTCCCTCCCGTAATTTTACAATAGCAACTAAAATCAATATAGCTATACTATTTAACAATGCTTATGGTGAGAAATCCTGTCTGGAGGTCCATCTTAGTTCTGCTGACATACAGGTGAGCAGATAATAAAGAATTTTATTAAGTTTATCAAATTGCCTGGCTGTGCTGGAGGGACTCAACATAAATAAAAATAAATAAATGAGGTTACAGCTGATGTTGCTGTATCTGCAACAGCTTTAGTTTATTTGATTTTTTTTTTTCCTATACATACACTTTCTGTTCCTTCTGTTATGCTAGTATGGGTTCCTGTGGGAATAAGAAAGGCTTCATTCAGATGCGGGAAGAGGTAGCTAAACGCTGCCGCTGGATACAGCAGCTCCTTGTGCTATGGCTGTATACAATTTGGGGCCAGTTTATGTACAGAGGAGCACCAACCCTGGATATACACTGTGTGTGTCCTGGATTGGCCAGTGGCTCTATGCGCATGAACCACTCAAATGAGTGGTTACATGCAAACAGTGGCAGTGCCAGCCATTGATTTGTACAAATATGACAGCTGCTATACAGCCTTCTGAATGTAGCCTAAAGGGTGTGTTCACTGTACCTTTCTGGCCAACCCAACTTCAAAAAATGCTAGTTGTGCAATGTGGTTGTGCGCCAAATACCTGTATGTGTGTATGTTGCTTTTCTACAATTTTAGACAGATGCTCATTGAAAGATTTAAAGGAATCTATCTATCCATCCATCCATCTAGGGTTTTTTTTTTTTTTTTTTCTCATAAAATAGGTACAGGAACTCAACCATTACCCCCCCCCCCACACACACACACACACACAAACACAAACACATATCAAATAGTGAGTGTGCTCAAATTTCTCTAACAGTGGGAGGGTCTTAAAGGGATATTAAATACCAGGAGTGCATTATGTAAAGAGCGCAGAGTTTGGGGGGGATGGGGGAGTTACATACAGAGTACAGGGTTTTGGGGTGCATAGTGCAGAGTTCAGGGGTGCACTGCACACAGAGTGCAGGGTTCTTCCACTGCTGCTTACCTCTGCATCCCCCATCCATATTTCCCTTTCACCCTTCTTCAGCTCTGACCTCTGCATGCGACCCCCCTCCCCCATGCTGCCCCCATCTTCTTCCCACCTCTTTAAATGCTCCACCATCTTCCGAGTGTCTTACTTGTGTTGCTGTATTAAGCTGAAGCACCCAGTTGGCTCTAGTACCTTCCTGCACACTGTAGGTGGCTCTGCCTCTCTTACTTGCAGGGAGATCATCCAGTGGGGGTGTCGGCACCTGCACTGCACCCCGGGCACCTGCATCTCCCTTGTCCTCATCCTGCACTCAGTGCGAGCCGCTCTGGAGATCAGATCTGAGGGAGTCTTTGGGAGACAAGATGTCACTTGTAAACACAGAAGCCAGACCCCTGTGTTTACAAGTGATAGTGGTGATCAGGGAGCAGGGGGCCTGAGCCAGAGGTGGTGGAACTCAGTTCCACCAAGTTCCAGCTGAAAAAAGCTCTATCTATCTATCTATCTATCTATCTATCGATCGATCGATCTATCTATCTATCTATCTATCTATCTATCTATCTATCTATCTATCTATCTATCTATCTATCTATCTATCTATCTATCTATCTATCTATCTATCTATCTATCTATCTATCTATCTATCTATCTATCTATCTATCTATCCAATTTTTAAACTTTGAAAAAAAAAAAGTTCCTACTAAGAGCAAATAATGCCTATCATTTCTTATTACCTTTATTAACTAGTAAAGCTATTGCTGTGTCCCTCTCTGATTTAGTTTCACTTTCTGCTATGGCTTGATTTTCCTTCCGTTTATATCTAAAGCCTTGTACGCACAATCAGATTATGGGACGATCTTTTTTTGTTGCATGCTAGTATCATATGGAAAGTGAACAGGTTATTTTCATACGAAAATTCTCATACGACAGAATTCTACTTCAGAAGTGATGTGTTGAATTGTTTTGTATGTATTCTTTCCTTTCTGAGCATGCGTAGTCTTGCTCTTACGACTTTTTTAGTGCAAAAACGGTACTAATTAAATGAATATTGGACGTTGTGTTGACGTGCGTAATAAATGTTATAGCCTGCACCACCAGTTTTTGTCGTCTGAAAATTCGGAATCGGCTGTCGAAAGCACTATACTAACAATCTGAAAATCGGCAGATCCTTCGTCAGACAAAATTTTACTTCGGATTTTCTTATCATGTGTACGGGCCTTTAGGTTTACCGACTATCCAGTAAGAGCAATCTCACTGTCCACTTAAAGTGATTGTAAAGCTTTAAAAATAACAAACATGTTATACTTACCTGCTCTGTGCAGTGGTTTTGCACAAAGCAGCCCCGATTCTCCTCTTCTGCCCCCCCCCCCTGCTTTCTATGGGGGCACTCATGCATGCTCACTCCCTAACCCTGCTCTGGGTGTCCATAAGACACCCAGGGCATGGCTCGGGACCGCCCTCAATCCCTCATCATTGGCTCTGGATGACAATGGCTGGATGACACATCGCTGAATCGAAATCAGGCTCAGGTATGTATTTAGGGGGCTGTAGGGGTTGCTGCATGCAGAAGGTTTTTTATCTTAGCATAGAATGCATGAAGGTGTAGCGCACCTCCTAAGAAGCCGCTAGTAGAATGGGATCTCCCACCCTGCACTTTTACTAGTAATGGCGGCGATCTGCGATTTTTAGCAGGACTGGGACATTGCGGCGGACAGATCGGACCCCTGACTGACATTTTTGACACTTTTTGGGGACCAGTGACACTAATACAGTAATCAGTGCTAAATAATATGCACTGTTACTGTATAAATGACACTGGCAGGGTAGGGGTTAATACTGGGGGTGATCAAAGGGATTAAATGTATGCCTGTGTGCTTACTGACTGTGTGTGTGTGTGTGTGTGTGGGGGGGGTTCTGTGACAGGCACAGAGAGATCGCAGTTTCAGCTTAGCTGAAACTGTTGATCTGTCCCTGCCTGTCTGAGAGAAGATCCGCCTGCTTTGTTTACATAAGCAGGCGGGTCTTCTCTCCGTTTCCCAGACGATCGCGGGAGGGCAGCGGCAATCGCCGCTGCTCCTCCTGCGGCCTGCCTCCCGCTGAGTCTAAACACAGCGGGATCATGGCTCCGCCGCCGAAACCACATGCACTCCAGTCACATAGTGCTACATGACTGGACGCAGCCGAGCCGCCCTGCCGCAGTAATATTACGGTGGGCGGTCAGCAAGTGGTTAAGGGGGAAAATCTTCCTGTCCAGAAGTGGTTAAATGTTTTTGATCTCTGTAACCGAGAGCCATTTGTTCTAGTAAGAGGCCATCTGACTACATCACTGTGGAGTGATTTTGTGGTGTGCAGCACTGGGCACCTTGTGAAATTAGCTTCTCTTTTTTATATGTCATATATTTGGTTTGTCAAATATTTTTTGTTAGTTCAACTTATATTTTTAGGAACAGCACACCTTTTTGCATCATATTTACTCAGTGTAACATCATCTTTTATATTTTACAAAAAAATTGGGGTAAATATTGTGTTTTTTTTATTTATTAACCCCCTTGGCAGTATTACCGGGTGTGGCTCGGGGTTAACTTTCAGTACCAAAAGCTGTAACCCCGAGCCACACTCGGCATTACCCTGCAATGTTATTCACCTTCCCTGCACTCCCCCGCCGTCCTCCCCACCCTCCTTCCCGTCCTCCTCACAGTCTCTCCCCACTCTGTGCACGGCCGCTTGCCGGCACTTGCCTTCCGGTTCCCTTCCGGGGGTGGAACCGGTGGCAAATTCAAAAGTGTAAAAACACTAAATTACATGATACAAAGCTGTGATCCTAATGGATTACACTGTATCATTCCATTTCACCTGGTGACTTTTCCAGTGCAAGAAAACAACAAGAGAAGGGCGCACCGACCTTGTGCATTACCACTTAAAAGTTTATTAAAATCAAAGAAGGGTAGCGTACAATATACTCACAAACGTAGGCTATGAACAAGCATATAGGAAATGGGCACCACTCGCTTTCAGGACACTTCTCTACTGATCTGATCCAGTCCACAAAAAACAGGTGAATGGGGAACCGTTTCCCATCCATTCAGTGGAACAGATTGGATGACACACCATGGGCTGTGTCCGCAAGGACTTGTCATCCGCCTGTTTAGCGGGGATCAGTGGAGAGATTTTCCACTGAGCAGATCTACTGGACGGAGTTCGCCCCATCTGAAAGGGTCCAAACACTCTTAGCAGAATATAAAAATGTTCTAATAAAACAGGAGATTTTGTAACTGTGACGAGGGAGTTGATTCAGGGCACCTCACAAACAGTACAGAATCCCCTAGAAAAGTTCTCCCCAACTGGCCCAATTAGATTTCAACATCACAAAGAGCAATCCACCTGGATTCCATTTTTAGAGTTGCAATACAAATGATATTGGCATGTCCAAAGGGTGGTAATAAACAGCGCATACTCAGACTGGTCTGAGGTAGTAAGCGGGGTGCCCCAGGGTTCAGTCCTGGGACCAACCTTGTTCAATTTATTCATAAACAAATAGACTAGGCAACAGCATGCAATGTCAAGCGGCAGCTGCCAAAGCCAGCAGAATATTAGCATGCATAAAGAAAGGGATGTATTCCAGAGATAAGACTATAATTCTTCCACTTTATAAAACTCTGGTCCGACCACATCTGGAGTATTCTGTCCAGTTCTGGTCGCCAGTAGTGTTGAGCGAACACGGACTGTATTATTCGTGTTCGTACCGAATAATTGGATTTTTTGTACCCGAACACGGACACGGACACTTTACTGTATGTTCGGGTAAAAATCCGTGTTCGGTCGTTTTATTTCCGGGTTTTGCATGCTTTGGCGCTCTTTTCATGGCGGGCTTTCAACAGCCAATCAACAATCGTTTAACTGGTGTGCCTTAAGCCATCCCAGCCATGCCTGCAAATGTCTCAGTAGCTGTGATTGGCCGTCTGAAGCATGTGACCAAGTCTTTATAAGTTCCAGGCAGCCGCAGCGTCTTCATTCTGCTGCTTAGATCAGGGACAGAGCACACATCAACGTGCTGGCTGCTGATTAGGGAAAGACAGGCAGGAAAAAACCATTTGTGTCCGGATAGAATTGAGGGACAGGTCGGAGTGTTTAGGCAGGGCGAGTTGTAGGCATTTTAGGGATAGAGTCTGCTGAATTATAGGGTCAGTGTCTTCTACAAAGTACAATCGATATTGCTGTGTGGGGGGTGGGGTGACTCTGCACTCAATCCTGATCTACGATCTCTTCTCAATCCTGTTAGGGAGAGGCTGCTGCTGCTGAATTTTAGGGAAACTGTGTTCTACAAACTACAATCGATATTGCTGTGTGGTGTGGGATAGGAGATAGGCAGGTGTCAGTGATCCACATCCATTTTTATGTGTGTGAGCTGCAGTGAACACAATCTTTTTGGGCTGCAGTGAACACAATCTTTTTGGGGTGCAGTGAACAACGTCCTTTTTGGGGTGCAGTGAACAAAATCTTTTTGGGGTGCAGTGAACAAAATCCTTTTTGGGGTGCAGTGAACAACATCCTTTTTGGGGTGCAGTGAACACAATCTTTTTGGGGTGCAGTGAACAAAATCCTTTGTGGGGTGCAGTGAACACAATCTTTGTGGGGTGCAGTGAACACAATCTTTTTGGGGTGCAGTGAACAACATCCTTTTTGGGGTGCAGTGAACAAAATCCTTTTTGAGGTGCAGTGAACACAATCTTTTTGGGGTGCAGTGAACAAAATCCTTTGTGGGGTGCAGTGAACACAATCTTTATGGGGTGCAGTGAACACAATCTTTTTGGGGTGCAGTGAACAAAATCCTTTTAGGGTGCAGTGAACACAATCTTTGTGGGGTGCAGTGAACAAAATCCTTTTTGAGGTGCAGTGAACACAATCTTTGTGGGGTGCAGTGAACACAATCTTTGTGGGGTACAGTGAACACAATCTCATACTTCTGAACATTTGAGGGTGCTGCCTGTTCCATACTCCTCCTCCTACTGCTCAACCATCCTTTTAGGGGTACAAACAATAGTAATTGGGGCCTAGTGTGGTGGTGTACGTGTGAGATACATACACTTTCTTTTTGATCATATTTTCTATTCCGCTATTCAATTAAATCCTTTGGGGATCAATTAAATTGCGTGATAGTCTGTGTCGGTACGTGTGAGTTCCACCTTTCCAAGTTTTTGGGGTTCATCTCATACTTCTGAAGATTTGAGGGTGCTGCCTGTTCCATACTCCTCCTCCTACTGCTCAACCATCCTTTTAGGGGTACAAACAATAGTAATTGGGGCCTAGTGTGGTGGTGTACGTGTGAGATACATACACTTTCTTTTTGATCATATTTTCTATTCCGCTATTCAATTAAAACCTTTGGGGATCAATTAAATTGCGTGATAGTCTGTGTCGGTACGTGTGAGATCCACCTTTCCAAGTTTTTGGGGTTCATCTCATACTTCTGAAGATTTGAGGGTGCTGCCTGTTCCATACTCCTCCTCCTACTGCTCAACCATCCTTTTAGGGGTACAAACAATAGTAATTGGGGCCTAGTGTGGTGGTGTACATGTGAGATACATACACTTTCTTTTTGATCATATTTTCTATTCCGCTATTCAATTAAAACCTTTGGGGATCAATTAAATTGCATGATAGTCTGTGTCGGTACGTGTGAGATCCACCTTTCCAAGTTTTTGGGGTTCATCTCATACTTCTGAAGATTTGAGGGTGCTGCCTGTTCCATACTCCTCCTCCTACTGCTCAACCATCCTTTTAGGGGTACAAACAATAGTAATTGGGGCCTAGTGTGGTGGTGTACATGTGAGATACATACACTTTCTTTTTTATCATATTTTCTATTCCGCTATTCAATTAAAACCTTTGGGGATCAATTAAATTGCGTGATAGTCTGTGTCGGTACGTGTGAGATCCACCTTTCCAAGTTTTTGGGGTTCATCTCATACTTCTGAAGATTTGAGGGTGCTGCCTGTTCCATACTCCTCCTCCTACTGCTCAACCATCCTTTTAGGGGTACAAACAATAGTAATTGGGGCCTAGTGTGGTGGTGTACGTGTGAGATACATACACTTTCTTTTTGATCATATTTCCTATTCCGCTATTCAATAAAAACCTTTGAGGATCAATTGAATTGCGGGATAGTCTGTGTCGGCACGTGTGAGATCCACCTTTCCAAGTTTTTGAGGTTCATCTCATACTTCTGAAGATTTGAGGGTGCTGCCTGTTCCATACTCCTCCTACTCCTCATCCATCCTTTTAGGGGTAGAAACAATAGTAATTGGGGCCTAGTGTGGTTTTGTACGTGCGAGATACATACACTTTTTTGGATCATATTTCCTATTCCGCTATTCAATAAAAACCTTTCTAGGGCAAGATCTTAAATTACAGAAATATGAGGAGACTGTCAAATAAGGGCTGTGGCCTGAGTCGTGGTGCTGCTGGTAGAGCTCCTGTTGCAAGGAGAGGACGTGGTCGATCTGTGCCAGCTACACGCACAAGTGAAACACCTTCCTCAAGTGTGAGTAGGCGACAGAACCTGCATCAGTATTTGGTAGGGCATCATACGCCCCTAGAAGTGATGAGGCCAGAACAAGTGGAGGCGATAGTAGATTGGTTTGCTGCTGACAGTGCCTCCAGTTCCTTCACATTGTCTCCCACCCAGTCTACTGCAGAAAGGTCACAGTTGGCACCTGCAGCCGATGTCCAACCGTCTTTCACCTCACCCCCTTGCAAATCAGGCAAGCAGTCTGAGCCCCAAGCCATACAGCAGTCTCTTCTTCTTTTTGATGACTCTGACAGCAGGGTTTCCCAGGGCCATCCACCTAGCCCTGCCCCAGAAGTGGAAGAGATTGAGTGCAGCGATGCCCAACCACTTATTTCTCAAGATGAGTACATGCAAGGATCATCGCAGCACGTCTCCGATGATGACGAAACGCAGGTGCCAACTGCTGCGGCGTTCAGCATTGTGGAGACCGACAAGGAGGGCAGGGGTGAAGACTGGGTGGAAGATGATGTGGAGGACGATGAGGTCCTCGACCCCACATGGAATGAACGTCATGCAGGTGACCTGAGTAGTTTGGAGGAAGAGGCGGTGGTCGCACAGAGCCACCAGCACAGCAGAAGAGGGAGCAGGGTGCAGAAGCGGAGCGGCCGTGCCCTAGACACTACGCCCGCTACTGCCCAACGCAGCAAGGGAACGAGCGCACCAAAGTCAGCTCAAAGGAGTTCTCTAGCGTGGAAGTTCTTTAGAAAATGTGCTGATGACAGGACACGAGTGGTTTGCACCCTGTGCAATCAGAGCTTGAAGCGAGGCATAAACCTTCTCAACCTGAGCACAACCTGCATGATCAGGCATCTAAGTGCAAAGCACGAGCTGCAGTGGAGTACACACCTTCAAAACCAAGAAACGTCTCTGGCTCATCCTGCTTCCTCTTCTGCTGCAGTCTCGGCCGCTCCAGCCACATCTGTAGTGATACCGGCACCTGCCACCCCGCAAACAGACGATCTGTCAGCAACACCACCACCTGGGTCACCAACAACCATCTCCACAATGTCCCGTGGAAGCGTTTAGCTTTCCATCTCCCAAACACTTGAGAGGAAGAGGAAGTACCCCCCTACCCACCCGCGATCCCTGGCCCTGAATGCCAGCATTTCAAAATTATTGGCCTTTGAAATGCTGTCATTCCGTCTGGTGGAGACGCACAGTTTTAAAAACCTTATGTCGGTGGCTGTCCCACAGTACGTCGTGCCCAGCCGCCACTACTTTTCCAGGCAAGCCATCCCTTCCCTGCACAACCAAGTGGGGGAAAAAATCAGGTGTGCACTGCGCAACGCCATCTGTGCCAAGGTCCACCTAACTACCGATACGTGGACCAGTAAGCACGGTCAGGGGCGTTATATCTCCCTAACGGCACACTGGGTAAATGCAGTGGCGGATGGGCCTGAGGCGGATAGCAATTTGGCGCATGTCCTTCCACCACCGAGGATTGCAGGGCGCTTCAGTTTGCCTCCTGTTCCTAACTCCTCCTACTCCGCTTCCTCATCCTCTACCGCCTCCTCATCCGGACAGCGTAACACCTTCACCACCAACTTCAGCACGGCCAGGGGTAAACGACAGCAGGCAGTTCTACAACTTGCCTGTTTGGGGGACAAACCACACACCGCGCAGGAGTTGTGGAGGAGCATGGAACAGCAGACAAATGAGTGGTTGCTGCCAGTGAGCCTCAAGCCCGGCCTGGGCGAAATCTCATAGCAGCTCTGGGCCTAGCCGGTTTGACGCACATCCCTTGCCTGGCGCATGTGCTGAATTTGGTGGTGCAGAGGTTCCTTAAAAACGACCCCGATATGTCAGAGCTGCTGCAGAAAGTGCGGGCCGTTTGTGCGCACTTTCGGCGTTCTCACCCTGCTGCTGCTCGCCTGGCAGCGCTGCAGCGTAACTTCGGCCTTCCCGCTCACCGCCTCATATGTGACGTGCCCACAAGGTGGAACTCCACCTTGCACATGCTGCAAAGACTGTGCGAGCAGCAGCAGGCCATAGTGGAGTTTCAGCTGCAGTACGCACGCGTCACCACCAATAACTGGGCCTCCATGCGAGACCTGTGTGCCTTGTTGCGCTGTTTTGAGTACTCCACCAACATGGCCAGTGGCAATGACGCCGTTCTCAGCTTAACTATCCCACTTCTATGCCTCCTTGAAAAAACAATTCGGGCGATGATGGAAGAGGATGTGGCACAGGATGAGGAGGAGGAGGAGGATGAAGAGGTAACATTTCCAAGGCTTTCAGGGCAGTCATTCGCAAGGGGCTCCGAGGGTGGGTTCCTGCACACACAAACGCCAGGGACACAATTGTCCAGCAGGGGCACAGTTCTGGAGGATGAGGAGGATGAGGAGGAGGAGGAGCTGGAGGAGGAGATGGAACCATGTTCACAGCAGGGTGGCACCCAGGCCAGCTCATGGCCATCACTGGTGCGTGGCTGGGGGGATACAGAGGACACGGACGATACACCTCCCACAGAGGACAGCCTTTCGTTGCCTCTGGGCAGCCTGGCACACATGAGCGATTACATGCTGCAGTGTCTCCACAACGACCGCCGAGTTGCCCACATTCTAACTTGTGCTGATTACTGGGTGGCCACGCTGCTGGATCCCCGTTACAAGGACAACGTACCGTCCTTAATTCACTCACTGGAGCACGATCGCAAGATGCGCGAGTACAAGCGCACACTGGTAGACGACATGCTGCTGGCATTCCCATCTGACAGCGGGGCCGCAGTGGAAGCACAAGGCAGAGGAGGAGGAGGAGGAGGTCGCCAACTCAACCAGGGCACCGCCAGCACCTCAGAAGGCAGGGTTAGCATGGCCGAAATGTGGAAAAGCTTTGTCAGCACGCCACAACAAACAGCAGCACCAGCAGCTCAGATGGAACGTCTTAGCAGGAGGCAGCATTTTACCAACATGGTGGAGCAGTAAGTGTGCACACGCCTACATGTAGTGAATGAGGGGTCTGCCCCCTTCAACTTCTGGGTCTCCAAATTGGGCACATGGCCTGAGCTTGCCCTTTACGCCTTGGAGGTGCTGGCGTGCCCTGCAGCCAGTGTATTATCTGAACGGGTATTTAGCACGGCTGGGGGCGTTATAACAGACAAGCGCAGCCGCCTGTCCAGAGACAATGTGGACAAGCTCACGTTCATTAAAATGAACCAGGCATGGATCCCACGGGACTTTTCCGTACCTTATGCAGAATAGCAATGGATACCGACTTTACCCACCCATTGTTCCATTTTTGCTCTTTCTCACTCTTTTGGGGTGTACCCTCATTTAAAATTTGTGAAAAGAAGCAGTGTTGGCTACCTCGTCCTCCTCCTCAGGGCCAGATTAACGTAGGGGCTATTGGAGCTGCAGCTCCAGGCCCCTACCTTTTATATAGGCCCCGCTCTTCTGTCACTTGTAAACACAGAAGTCTGGCTTCTATGCTCGCTTCCCCAGGCAGCACCCTCAGAACCTCCCCACACAGCGCGAAGGCCGGACAAGGAGGGACAGTTGCCGATGCATGGATGTGTTTATGGGCTTCAGAGACAGCATCCCATGTTGAATTAGGCATGCATGGCTCCACCCTTCCTCCTCTGGGTGCATGGCAAGGCACGGCCCTTAAGGCCCTTCAAAATCCTCAGCACCAAGCCCATGATGCTCTTAATCCGGCCCTGGTCCTCCTCCACCGCCGCTTCCACCTACACCGCCCATAGGTGTGCGCAGCCTATTGCATTAAGGTGTGCACCCCAAAGTTGAAATACACATGCATGTGTTTGCCAGCAGGGAGAGTAATGTATCGGGGCCATGCACCTGTAGGCAAAGAGAAATAGAGCAGAGCAGGTCCGAGGGAGATCTTTCCCATCTCCTCACTGGCAATGCTATGTGCCCTAGGTGATTAGGGTGTGCCCAGGCACACCCGGCACACCCTGTGCGCATGCCTATGTCACCGCCACATCCACCACCACCTCAACCTCCCTCCTACTCCATATGGGCCTCGTCCTTCAGAGATGAAGAAGAACATTGTTTTATTTTTCTGTTTTTTTTTGTTGTTTTAAGTTATTTCCCTATCCACATTTGTTTGCAGAGCACTTGCCATGCTCTTAATTACGTTTTGCTGCCATTTGCAGCACTCTAGCCCTTTCCTTTGGTGTTTTAGAGCCATTTTAGTGCCTTAAAGTTCGGGTCCCCATTGACTTCAATGGGGTTCGGTGTCCGGGAAAAGTTCGGTAAAAGTCCGGGACACGGACCCGGACTTTTTTTTAAAGTTCGGCCGAATCCGTCGAACACGGACATCTAGGTGTCCGCTCAACCCTAGTCGCCAGTCCTCAGGAGGGATGTGTTGGAGCTGGAGAGAGTCCAGAGAAGGGCAACTAAACTGATTAGGGGACTGGAGGACCTTAACTATGAAGAGCGGCTGCAATCGCTCGATTTATTATCCCTGGAGAAGAGACGTCTGAGAGGGGACATGATAGCAATTTATAAATATCTCAATGGGGATCTCAGCTTAGAAAAAACTGATGTAACTGATATCAGCATGGAGATCTCCAGGCAAGATCTACAATGCCTTGAAAAAGTATTCATACCCCTTTAAATTTTCCACATTTTGTCATGTTACAACCAAAAACGTAAATGTATTTTATTTGGATTTTATGTGATAGAACAACACAAAGTGACACATAATTGTGAAGTGGAAGGAAAATGAGAAATGGTTTTCAACATTTTTTTACGAATAAATATCTGAAAAACGTGGCGTGCATTTGTATTCAGCTCCCTTGAGTCAATACTTTGTAGAACCACCTTTCACTGCAATTACAGCTGCAACTCGTGTTGTCTCTATCAGCTTTGCACATCTAGAGAGTGACATTTTTGCCCATTCCTTTTTGTAAAATAGCTCAAGCTCTGTCAGATTGGATGGAGAATGTCTGCGAACCGCAATTTTCAAGTCTTGCCACAGATTCTTTTGCTCAAACATTTTATTACTGGAGTGTGTGCAGATAAAGAAGCAATCATGAGAGCAAGTAGCATTCCATCTGCGCAGAGGGAATGGTGTCACCTCAGGAAGTCTCCAAAGGGAGGGTTCCGGAGGCGAGTAAGGGGCAGCAGTGACGGCCTACAGGAGACAAGCCGCCTGTTAAAGTATTAGACAGAGAGATATCGTTTTGGTGACCAGAGGTAATAAGCAATGGTAATGAGAAAACATAACATTTGTAATGTGAAACGGAGTCAGTGAGCAAGGTTCCATGGTGAAACCAGGGTTGAGCTCATGGTAGCCGCATACAAAAAAATATATACATTGCCTTGCGAAAGTATTCGGCCCCCTTGAACTTAGCGACCTTTTGCCACATTGCAGGCTTCAAACATAAAGATATAAATCTGTAATTTTTTCGTGAAGAATCAACAACAAGTGGGACACAATCATGAAGTGGAACAAAATTTATTGGATATTTCAAACTTTTTTAACAAATAAAAAACTGAAAAATTGGGTGTGCAAAATTATTCAGTCCCCTTAACCACTTTACCACCGCCCACAGTAATATTACTGCGGCAGTGTGGCTCGTTATCGTCTGACGACGTAGTACTACATCGTCAGACACTCCCCCTTCTGGGCGGCGCTTGCGCACCGCTAGAGGCTCGCTCCCGCTGTTTTCAGTCACAGCGGGAGTCGGGCCAGGGGAGGAGCAGCGGCGATCGCCGCCGCTCTTCCCCCGATCGTCGGGGATCTAGTGTGGAGATCCGCCCGCCTGTGTAAACACAAGCGGGCGGATCTCCATAGTGACAGGGAGTGACAGATCGGACTGTTCAGCATAGCTAGACATCCGATCTGTCCATGACTCACTCAGTCCCCTCCCCCCCCACACGTCAGTAAGCACCAGGCATACATTAACCCCTCCCTCTCCAATAAAATTAACCCCTTCCCTGCCAGTGTCATTTTTACAGTAACAGTGCATATATATAGCACTGATTACTGCAGTAATGTCACTGGTACCCCCAAAAGTGTCAAAAATGTCAGTCAAGGGTCCGATCTGTCCGCCGCAATGTCGCAGTCCCGCAAAAAAAATCGCAGATCGCCGCCATTACGCGTTAAAAAAAACCCACCAAAAATGACAGAAATCTTTCCCTTTGTTAGTAAACGCAATAACTTTTGCGCAAACCAATCAAAATACGCTTATTGTGATTTTTTTTTACCAAACATAGGTAGCAGAAAACAAATTGGCCAAAAATTTTTAAAAAAATTGGTTTTTACATTTTTTTGGGGGGGAATTTCATATAAAAAAATGTTAAAAATATTGTTATTTTTTCAAAATAAACGCTCTTTTTTTGTTTATAGCGCAAAAAGTAGAAATCGCACAGGTGATCAAATACCACCAAAAGAAAGCTCTGTTTGTGGGAAAAAAAGGACGTAAATTTTGTTTGGGTACAGCATTGCATGACCGCACAATTGTCAGTTAAATTCGCGCAGTGCCAAGTTGAAAAAAGTGGCCTGGTCATTAAGCAGTAAAATCCTCCGGTCTTAAAGTGGTTAATATCCCCTACTAACCCTAGTACAACACGGGTACTATTGGGAGCAGGGTCCTCCAAGGTACTACATGTGAGGGTCACAAACCAAAAAGGAATTTTCATTTTAACTTTAACCACCTGCCAACCGCCGCACGACTATATACGGCGGTGGTCAGCCCCTCACAGGCAAAGTGACGTACCAGTCAGTTGTCAGTTAAAGTCGCACAGCGCCGAATCGCAAAAAGTGGCCTGGACGGAAGACAGCAAAATCCTCCGGTGGTAAAGTGGTTAAGTTAATACTTTGTAGCGCCACCTTTTCCTGCGATTACAGCTGTAAGTCGCTAAGGGTATGTCTCTATCAGTTTTGCACATCGAGAGACTGAAATTTTTGCACATTCCTCCTTGCAAAACAGCTCGAGCCCAGTGAGGTTGGATGGAGAGCGTTTGTGAACAGCAGTTTTCAGTTCTTTCCATATATTCTCGATTGGATTCAGGTCTGGACTTTGACTTGGCCATTCTAACACCTGGATATGTTTATTTGTGAACCATTCCATTGTAGATTTTGCTTTATGTTTTGGATCATTGTCTTGTTGGAAGACAAATCTCCGTCCCAGTCTCAGGTCTTTTGCAGACTCCATCAGGTTTTCTTCCAGAATGGTCCTGTATTTGGCTCCATCCATCTTCCCATCAATTTTAACCATCTTCCCTGTCCCTGCTGAAGAAAAGCAGGCCCAAACCATGATGCTGCCACCACCATATTTGACAGTGGGGATGGTGTGTTCAGGGTGATGAGCTGTGTTGCTTTTACGCCAAACATAACGTTTTGCATTGTTGCCAAAAGGTTTGATTTTGGTTTCATCTGACCAGAGCACCTTCTTCCACATGTTTGGTGTGTCTCCCAGGTGGCTTGTGGCAAACTTTAAACGACACTTTTTATGGATATCTTTAAGAAATGACTTTCTTCTTGCCACTCTTCCATAAAGGCCAGATTTGTGCAGTATACGACTGATTGTTGTCCTAAGGACAGAGTCTCCCACCTCAGCTGTAGATCTCTGCAGTTCATCCAGAGTGATCATGGGCCTCTTGGCTGCATCTCTGATCAATCTTCTCCTTGTATGAGCTGAAAGTTTAGAGGGACGGCAAGGTCTTCGTAGATTTGCAGTGGTCTGATACTCCTTCCATTTCAATATTATTGCTTGCACAGTGCTCCTTGGGATGTTTAAAGCTTGGGAAATCTTTTTGTATCCAAATCCGGCTTTAAACTTCTCCACAACAGTATCTCGGACCTGCCTGGTGTGTTCCTTGTTCTTCATGATGCTCTCTGCGCTTTAAACGGACCTCTCAGACTATCACAGTGCAGTTGCATTTATACGGAGACTTGATTATGCACAGGTGGATTCTATTTATTATCATTAGTCATTTAGGTCAACATTGGATCATTCAGAGATCCTCACTGAACTTCTGGAGAGAGTTTGCTGCACTGAAAGTAAAGGGGCTGAATAATTTTGCACGCCCAATTTTTCAGTTTTTGATTTGTTAACAAAGTTTGAAATATCCAATAAATTTCACTCCACTTCATGATTGTGTCCCATTTGTTGTTGATTCTTCACAAAAAATTACAGTTTTATATCTTTATGTCTGAAGCCTGAAATGTGGAAAAAGGTTGCAGAGTTACCGTCCTGGGGGGTGCTTTGTAAGTTTGGTGCTGGACTTCGTGTCGGTGAAGATCAACAAAATCTTGGAATGCTCCAGCCACGGGAGATCAACTGTGCTTAAGTAGGAGGCAAAACAGGATAGAGATAACTGTTCAATGTGATCAGAATGTTGAAGAAACGTAACTGTTCAAGTCGAACAAAAGGGAAAATCCAGGGTCATGAGCTGCTTCGAGTTTTCACTCCATGGAGTCTACTGATGTTGGCAGGGGGAGATGAAACGACTCAGTTTAGGAGTAGCGGATGTGGAGGCAGCAGCCTTTTGTGGAGATCATTATGCAGAGCGTCTGCGGTGCTGTTGCGAGGTGGGGGTCTCAGGGGGAGATGAAAGATGTAACTCATGGAGGAGATGGTGGAGGTCTTCAGTCATTTTAAAAGTGTGTTTGCGCCCCTGGTAGGTAAATCATACAGAGAATGGGAAGCCCCAGGAATAAATGATCCGGTATTGCTGCAGGATCTGTAATAGGGGTTTGAATGCTCTGCGTCTAGGGATCATAGCTTTACAGAGGTCAGTGAAAAGATGATATGTATAGCCTTGGAACAGGAGGTTGTCTTTCTGCCTAGCGGCTTGTAGAAGTTGCTCCTTTGTTCTGTAATAATGCAATTTGGCTATAATATCTCTGGGTGCTTCCTCAGGCTTGCGGGGGGCCAGGGTCCTGTGGACACGGTCCATCTCAAGGCACTCAATGGGGATGGAGGGAGAGAGTTCTTGAAAAAGAGCAGTAATGGTAGATCCCCCTGATCCTGATGTTGGATCATCTGGCTCTGTTTTCCTGGTCCTCCAATTGGGCTTGTAGGGCTAGGTTTTCTTCTCTGATAGTCTCAAGTTCCTCTGAGTGATTGTTAATGCACACTTCAAGTTCATCAGCCCTGTTTTTAAGGTCTGAGGTGCATTAGCCTAGTTCCCTGATCTCTTTTGTGAGCCTGTCAGTGATTTGTTCTGAAGTCTGTTGTAGGGCTTTTGTGTAGTATGCGCTCAAAATGCTGTATTAGAGCTGCCTGCGAGGGATCATAGGCCGTAGCCCCTTGAGAGAGTGGGGTATGGTTATCCGACTCACCTTCATCTGGGTGAGGTAGATTGTTTTTGGGGGCCCTGGAGAAGCCGGAGCTGGTGCGTGAGGAGAGAGGCGGCACTATCTTGGAAGAGGCCATCACCAAGGCATCACGGATGTTGCGGCTCTTCAGACGTGATTTCACTCCACCAGACACCATGGTGGGGTGGGGAGAGATGTCGGTAGCTCGTGGATGACTCCCGGTCTGGAGATCGTGCGGCTGGTCACCGGTATAGGCGGAGGAATGTCTCGCTGTGGAGAGGAGCTCAGCTAGACATGTCCGCCTCGCCAAGCCCCCTCCTTGCCACAGATTCTTAATTGGATTTAGGTCTGGACTTTGACTGGGGCATTCTAACACATGAATATGCTTTGATCTAAACCATTCCATTGTAGCTTTGGCTGTATGTTTAGGGCCATTGTCCTGCTGGAAGGTGAACCACCGGAGCAGTCTCATGTCTTTTGCAGACTCTAACAGGTTTTCTTCTAAGATTGCCTGTATTCGGCTCCATCCATCTTCCCATCAACTATGACCAGCTTCCCTCTCCCTGCTGAAGAAATGCATCCCCACAACAAGATGCTGCCACCATCATGTTTCACGGTGGGGATGGTGTATTCAGGTTGATGGGCAGTGTTTGTTTTCCGCCACACATAGCGTTTTGCTTTTAGGCCAAAAATTTCAATTTTGATCCCATTTGACCAAAGCACCTTCTTCTACATGTTTGCTGTGTCCCCCAAATGGCTTCTTGCAAGCTGCAAACGGGACTTCTTATGGCTTTCTTTCAACAATGGCTTTCTTCTTGCCACTCTTCCATAAAGGCCAGATTTGTGGAGTGCATGACTAATAGTTGTCCTTTGGACAGATTCTCCCACCTGAGCTGTGGATCTCTGCAGCTCCTCCAGAGTTACCATGGGCCTCTTGGCTGCTTCTCTGATTAATGCTCTCCTTGCCAGGCCTGTCAGTTTAGATGGACAGCCATGTCTTGGTAGGTTTGCAGTTGTACCATACTCTTTCCATTTTCAGGTGATGAATAGTGTTGAGCGAACACGGACTGTATTATTCGTGTTCGTACCGAATAATTGGATTTTTTGTACCCGAACACGGACACGGACACTTTACTGTATGTTCGGGTAAAAATCCGTGTTCGGTCGTTTTATTTCCGGGTTTTGCATGCTTTGGCGCTCTTTTCATGGCGGGCTTTCAACAGCCAATCAACAATCGTTTAACTGGTGTGCCTTAAGCCATCCCAGCCATGCCTGCAAATGTCTCAGTAGCTGTGATTGGCCGTCTGAAGCATGTGACCAAGTCTTTATAAGTTCGAGGCAGCCGCAGCGGCGTCATTATGCTGCTTAGATTCAGGGACAGAGCACACATCAACGTGCTGGCTGCTGATTAGGGAAAGATAGGCAGGAAAAAACCATTTGTGTCCGGATAGAATTGAGGGACAGGTCGGAGTGTTTAGGCAGGGCGAGTTGTAGGCATTTTAGGGATAGAGTCTGCTGAATTATATAGGGTCAGTGTCTTCTACAAACTACAATCGATATTGCTGTGTGGGGGGTGGGGTGAATCTGCACTCAATCCTGATCTACGATCTCTTCTCAATCCTGTTAGGGACAGAGTCTGCTGAATTTTAGGGAAACTGTGTTCTACAAACTACAATCGATATTGCTGTGTGGGGGGTGGGGTGAATCTGCACTCAATCCTGATCTACGATCTCTTCTCAATCCTGTTAGGGACAGAGTCTGCTGAATTTTAGGGAAACTGTGTTCTACAAACTACAATCGATATTGCTGTGTGGGGGGTGGGGTGAATCTGCACTCAATCCTGATCTACGATCTCTTCTCAATCCTGTTAGGGACAGAGTCTGCTGAATTTTAGGGAAACTGTGTTCTACAAACTACAATCGATATTGCTGTGTGGTGTGGGATTGGAGATAGGCAGGTGTCAGTGATCCACATCCATTTTTCTGTGTGTGAGCTGCAGTGAACACAATCTTTTTGGGCTGCAGTGAACACAATCTTTTTGGGCTGCAGTGAACACAATCTTTTTGGGCTGCAGTGAACACAATCTTTTTGGGCTGCAGTGAACACAATCTTTTTGGGGTGCAGTGAACAAAATCTTTTTGGGGTGCAGTGAACACAATCCTTTTTGGTGTGCAGTGAACACAATCTTTGTGGGGTGCAGTGAACAAAATCCTTTGTGGGGTGCAGTGAACACAATCTTTTTGGGGTGCAGTGAACAAAATCCTTTTTGGGGTGCAGTGAACAACATCCTTTTTGGGGTGCAGTGAACACAATCTTTTTGGGGTGCAGTGAACAAAATCCTTTGTGGGGTGCAGTGAACACAATCTTTTTGGGGTGCAGTGAACACAATCTTTTTGGGGTGGAGTGAACAACATCCTTTTTGGGGTGCAGTGAACAAAATCCTTTTTGGGGTGCAGTGAACAAAATCATTTTTGGGGTGCAGTGAACACAATCTTTTTGGGGTGCAGTGAACACAATCTTTGTGGGGTGCAGTGAACACAATCTTTTTGGGGTGGAGTGAACAACATCCTTTTTGGGGTGCAGTGAACAACATCCTTTTTGGGGTGCAGTGAACACAATCTTTTTGGGGTGCAGTGAACACAATCTTTGTGGGGTACAGTGAACAGAATCTTTGTGGGGTGCAGTGAACACAATCTTTGGGGGGTACAGTGAACACAATCTTTGTGAGGTGCAGTGAACACAATCTTTGTGGGGTGCAGTGAACACAATCATTGTGGGGTGCAGTGAACTCAATCTTTGTGGGGTACAGTGAACACAATCTCATACTGAAGGTTTGAGGGTGCTGCCTGTTCCATACTCCCCCTACTCCTCATCTAGCCTTTTAGGGGTACAAACAATAGTAATTGGGGCCTAGTGTGGTTGTGTACGTGTGATATACATACACTTTTTTGGGATCATATTTTCTATTCCGCTATTTAATCAAAAACCTCTGGGGATCAGTTAAATTGGGGGATAGTCTGTGTTGGTACGTGTGAGAGAGATCCACCTTTCCAAGTTGTTGGGGTTCATCTCATACTTCTGAAGGTTTGAGGGTGCTGCCTGTTCCATACTCCCCCCTACTCCTAGCCTTTTAGGGGTACAAACAATAGTAATTGGGGCCTAGTGTGGTTGTGTACGTGTGATATACATACACTTTTTTGGGATCATATTTTCTATTCCACTATTTAATCAAAAACCTCTGGGGATCAGTTAAATTGGGGGATAGTCTGTGTTGGTACGTGTGAGAGAGATCCACCTTTCCAAGTTGTTGGGGTTCATCTCATACTTCTGAAGGTTTGAGGGTGCTGCCTGTTCCATACTCCCCCCTACTCCTAGCCTTTTAGGGGTACAAACAATAGTAATTGGGGCCTAGTGTGGTTGTGTACGTGTGATATACATACACTTTTTTGGGATCATATTTTCTATTCCGCTATTTAATCAAAAACCTCTGGGGATCATTTAAATTGGGGGATAGTCTGTGTTGGTACGTGTGAGAGAGATCCACCTTTCCAAGTTGTTGGGGTTCATCTCATACTTCTGAAGGTTTGAGGGTGCTGCCTGTTCCATACTCCCCCTACTCCTAGCCTTTTAGGGGTACAAACAATAGTAATTGGGGCCTAGTGTGGTTGTGTACGTGTGATATACATACACTTTTTTGGGATCATATTTTCTATTCTGCTATTTAATCAAAAACCTCTGGGGATCAGTTAAATTGGGGGATAGTCTGTGTTGGTACGTGTGAGAGAGATCCACCTTTCCAAGTTGTTGGGGTTCATCTCATACTTCTGAAGGTTTGAGGGTGCTGCCTGTTCCATACTCCCCCTACTCCTAGCCTTTTAGGGGTACAAACAATAGTAATTGGGGCCTAGTGTGGTTGTGTACGTGTGATATACATACACTTTTTTGGGATCATATTTTCTATTCCGCTATTTAATCAAAAACCTTTGGGGATCAGTTAAATTGGGGGATAGTCTGTGTTGGTACGTGTGAGAGAGATCCACCTTTCCAAGTTGTTGGGGTTCATCTCATACTTCTGAAGGTTTGAGGGTGCTGCCTGTTCCATACTCCCCCTACTCCTAGCCTTTTAGGGGTACAAACAATAGTAATTGGGGCCTAGTGTGGTTGTGTACGTGTGATATACATACACTTTTTTGGGATCATATTTTCTATTCCGCTATTTAATCAAAAACCTCTGGGGATCAGTTAAATTGGGGGATAGTCTGTGTTGGTACGTGTGAGAGAGATCCACCTTTCCAAGTTGTTGGGGTTCATCTCATACTTCTGAAGGTTTGAGGGTGCTGCCTGTTCCATACTCCCCCTACTCCTAGCCTTTTAGGGGTACAAACAATAGTAATTGGGGCCTAGTGTGGTTGTGTACGTGTGATATACATACACTTTTTTGGGATCATATTTTCTATTCCGCTATTTAATCAAAAACCTTTGGGGATCAGTTAAATTGGGGGATAGTCTGTGTTGGTACGTGTGAGAGAGATCCACCTTTCCAAGTTGTTGGGGTTCATCTCATACTTCTGAAGGTTTGAGGGTGCTGCCTGTTCCATACTCCCCCTACTCCTAGCCTTTTAGGGGTACAAACAATAGTAATTGGGGCCTAGTGTGGTTGTGTACGTGTGATATACATACACTTTTTTGGGATCATATTTTCTATTCCGCTATTTAATCAAAAACCTCTGGGGATCAGTTAAATTGGGGGATAGTCTGTGTTGGTACGTGTGAGATCCACCTTTCCAAGTTTTTGGGGTTCATCTCATACTTCTGAAGCTTTGAGGGTGCTGCCTGTTCCATACTCCTCCTCCTCCTCATCCATCCTTTTAGGTGTACAAACAATAGTAATTGGGGCCTAGTGTGCTTCTGTACGTGTGAGATACATACACATTTTTTGATCATATTTCCTATTCCGCTATTCAATAAAAACCTTTGGGGATCAATTGAATTGCGGGATAGTCTGTGTCGGTACGTGTGAGAGAGATCCACCTTTCCAAGTTGTTGGGGTTCATCTCATACTTCTGAAGGTTTGAGGGTGCTGCCTGTTCCATACCCCCCCTACTCCTCATCTAGCCTTTTAGGGGTACAAACAATAGTAATTGGGGCCTAGTGTGGTTGTGTACGTGCGAGATACATACACTTTTTTTGATCATATTTCCTATTCCGCTATTCAATAAAAACCTTTGAGGATCAATTGAATTGCGGGATAGTCTGTGTCGGTACGTGTGAGAGAGATCCACCTTTCCAAGTTGTTGGGGTTCATCTCATACTTCTGAAGGTTTGAGGGTGCTGCCTGTTCCATACTCCCCCTACTCCTCATCTAGCCTTTTAGGGGTACAAACAATAGTAATTGGGGCCTAGTGTGGTTGTGTACGTGCGAGATACATACACTTTTTTTGATCATATTTCCTATTCCGCTATTCAATAAAAACCTTTGAGGATCAATTGAATTGCGGGATAGTCTGTGTCGGTACGTGTGAGAGAGATCCACCTTTCCAAGTTGTTGGGGTTCATCTCATACTTCTGAAGGTTTGAGGGTGCTGCCTGTTCCATACCCCCCCTACTCCTCATCTAGCCTTTTAGGGGTACAAACAATAGTAATTGGGGCCTAGTGTGGTTGTGTACGTGCGAGATACATACACTTTTTTTGATCATATTTCCTATTCCGCTATTCAATAAAAACCTTTGGGGATCAATTAAATTGCGGGATAGTCTGTGTCGGTACGTGTGAGATCCACCTTTCCAAGTTTTTGGGGTTCATCTCATACTTCTGAAGCTTTGAGGGTGCTGCCTGTTCCATACTCCTCCTCCTCCTCATCCATCCTTTTAGGTGTACAAACAATAGTAATTGGGGCCTAGTGTGCTTCTGTACGTGTGAGATACATACACATTTTTTGATCATATTTCCTATTCCGCTATTCAATAAAAACCTTTGGGGATCAATTAAATTGCGGAATAGTCTGTGTCGGTACGTGTGAGATCCACCTTTCCAAGTTTTTGGGGTTCATCTCATACTTCTGAAGCTTTGAGGGTGCTGCCTGTTCCATACTCCTCCTCCTCCTCATCCATCCTTTTAGGTGTACAAACAATAGTAATTGGGGCCTAGTGTGTTTCTGTACGTGCGAGATACATACACTTTTTTTGATCATATTTCCTATTCCGCTATTCAATAAAAACCTTTGGGGATCAATTAAATTGCGGGATAGTCTGTGTCGGTACGTGTGAGATCCACCTTTCCAAGTTTTTGGGGTTCATCTCATACTTCTGAAGCTTTGAGGGTGCTGCCTGTTCCATACTCCTCCTCCTCCTCATCCATCCTTTTAGGTGTACAAACAATAGTAATTGGGGCCTAGTGTGCTTCTGTACGTGTGAGATACATACACATTTTTTGATCATATTTCCTATTCCGCTATTCAATAAAAACCTTTGGGGATCAATTAAATTGCGGGATAGTCTGTGTCGGTACGTGTGAGATCCACCTTTCCAAGTTTTTGGGGTTCATCTCATACTTCTGAAGCTTTGAGGGTGCTGCCTGTTCCATACTCCTCCTCCTCCTCATCCATCCTTTTAGGTGTACAAACAATAGTAATTGGGGCCTAGTGTGCTTCTGTACGTGTGAGATACATACACATTTTTTGATCATATTTCCTATTCCGCTATTCAATAAAAACCTTTGGGGATCAATTAAATTGCGGGATAGTCTGTGTCGGTACGTGTGAGATCCACCTTTCCAAGTTTTTGGGGTTCATCTCATACTTCTGAAGCTTTGAGGGTGCTGCCTGTTCCATACTCCTCCTCCTCCTCATCCATCCTTTTAGGTGTACAAACAATAGTAATTGGGGCCTAGTGTGCTTCTGTACGTGTGAGATACATACACATTTTTTGATCATATTTCCTATTCCGCTATTCAATAAAAACCTTTGGGGATCAATTAAATTGCGGAATAGTCTGTGTCGGTACGTGTGAGATCCACCTTTCCAAGTTTTTGGGGTTCATCTCATACTTCTGAAGCTTTGAGGGTGCTGCCTGTTCCATACTCCTCCTCCTCCTCATCCATCCTTTTAGGTGTACAAACAATAGTAATTGGGGCCTAGTGTGTTTCTGTACGTGTGAGATACATACACTTTTTTTGATCATATTTCCTATTCCGCTATTCAATAAAAACCTTTGGGGATCAATTGAATTGCGGGATAGTCTGTGTCGGTACGTGTGAGAGAGATCCACCTTTCCAAGTTGTTGGGGTTCATCTCATACTTCTGAAGGTTTGAGGGTGCTGCCTGTTCCATACCCCCCCTACTCCTCATCTAGCCTTTTAGGGGTACAAACAATAGTAATTGGGGCCTAGTGTGGTTGTGTACGTGCGAGATACATACACTTTTTTTGATCATATTTCCTATTCCGCTATTCAATAAAAACCTTTGAGGATCAATTGAATTGCGGGATAGTCTGTGTCGGTACGTGTGAGAGAGATCCACCTTTCCAAGTTGTTGGGGTTCATCTCATACTTCTGAAGGTTTGAGGGTGCTGCCTGTTCCATACTCCCCCTACTCCTCATCTAGCCTTTTAGGGGTACAAACAATAGTAATTGGGGCCTAGTGTGGTTGTGTACGTGTGATATACATACACTTTTTTTGGATCATATTTTCTATTCCGCTATTCAATAAAAACCTTTCTAGGGCAAGATCTTAAATTACAGAAATATGAGGAGACCGTCAAATAAGGGCCGTGGCCTGGGTCGTGGTGCTGCTGGTAGAGCTCCTGTTGCAAGGAGAGGACATGGTCGATCTGTGCCAGCTACACGCACAAGTGAAACACCTTCCTCAAGTGTGAGTAGGCGACAGAACCTGCATCAGTATTTGGTAGGGCATCAAACGCCCCTAGAAGTGATGAGGCCAGAACAAGTTGAGGCGATAGTAGATTGGTTTGCTGCTGACAGTGCCTCCAGTTCCTTCACATTGTCTCCCACCCAGTCTACTGCAGAAAGGTCAGAGTTGGCACCTGCAGCCAATGTCCAACCGTCTTTCACCTCACCCCCTTGCAAATCAGGCCAGCAGTCTGAGCCCCAAGCCATACAGCAGTCTCTTATTCTTTTTGAGGACTCTGTCAGCAGGGTTTCCCAGGGCCATCCACCTAGCCCTGCCCCAGAAGTGGAAGAGATTGAGTGCAGCGATGCCCAACCACTTATTCCTCAAGATGAGTACATGCAAGGATCATCGCAGCACGTCTCCGATGATGACGAAACGCAGGTGCCAACTGCTGCGGCGTTCAGCATTGTGGAGACCGACAAGGAGGGCAGGGGTGAAGACTGGGTGGAAGATGATGTGGAGGACGATGAGGTCCTCGACCCCACATGGAATGAACGTCATGCAGGTGAACTGAGTAGTTTGGAGGAAGAGGCGGTGGTCGCACAGAGCCACCAGCACAGCAGAAGAGGGAGCAGGGTGCAGAAGCGGAGCGGCCGTGCCCTAGACACTACGCCCGCTACTGCCCAACGCAGCAAGGGAACGAGCGCACCAAAGTCAGCTCAAAGGAGTTCTCTAGCGTGGAAGTTCTTTAGAAAATGTGCTGATGACAGGACACGAGTGGTTTGCACCCTGTGCAATCAGAGCTTGAAGCGAGGCATGAACCTTCTCAACCTGAGCACAACCTGCATGATCAGGCATCTAAGTGCAAAGCACGAGCTGCAGTGGAGTACACACCTTCAAAACCAAGAAACGTCTCTGGCTCATCCTGCTTCCTCTTCTGCTGCAGTCTCGGCCGCTCCAGCCACATCTGTAGTGATACCGGCACCTGCCACCCCGCAAACAGACGATCTGTCAGCAACACCACCACCTGGGTCACCAACAACCATCTCCACAATGTCCCGTGGAAGCGTTCAGCTTTCCATCTCCCAAACACTTGAGAGGAAGAGGAAGTACCCCCCTACCCACCCGCGATCCCTGGCCCTGAATGCCAGCATTTCAAAATTATTGGCCTTTGAAATGCTGTCATTCCGTCTGGTGGAGACGCACAGTTTTAAAAACCTTATGTCGGTGGCTGTCCCACAGTACGTCGTGCCCAGCCGCCACTACTTTTCCAGGCAAGCCATCCCTTCCCTGCACAACCAAGTGGGGGAAAAAATCAGGTGTGCACTGCGCAACGCCATCTGTGCCAAGGTCCACCTAACTACGGATACGTGGACCAGTAAGCACGGTCAGGGGCGTTATATCTCCCTAACGGCACACTGGGTAAATGCAGTGGCGGATGGGCCTGAGGCGGATAGCAATTTGGCGCATGTCCTTCCACCACCGAGGATTGCAGGGCGCTTCAGTTTGCCTCCTGTTCCTAACTCCTCCTACTCCGCTTCCTCATCCTCTACCGCCTCCTCATCCGGACAGCGTAACACCTTCACCACCAACTTCAGCACGGCCAGGGGTAAACGACAGCAGGCAGTTTTACAACTTGCCTGTTTGGGGGACAAACCACACACCGCGCAGGAGTTGTGGAGGAGCATGGAACAGCAGACAAATGAGTGGTTGCTGCCAGCGAGCCTCAAGCCCGGCCTGGTGGTGTGCGATAACGGGCGAAATCTCATAGCAGCTCTGGGCCTAGCCGGTTTGACGCACATCCCTTGCCTGGCGCATGTGCTGAATTTGGTGGTGCAGAGGTTCCTTAAAAACTACCCCGATATGTCAGAGCTGCTGCAGAAAGTGCGGGCCGTTTGTGCGCACTTTCGGCGTTCTCACCCTGCTGCTGCTCGCCTGGCAGCGCTGCAGCGTAACTTCGGCCTTCCCGCTCACCGCCTCATATGTGACGTGCCCACAAGGTGGAACTCCACCTTGCACATGCTGGAAAGACTGTGCGAGCAGCAGCAGGCCATAGTGGAGTTTCAGCTGCAGCACGCACGCGTGAGTCGCTCTGCGGAACAGCACCACTTCACCACCAATAACTGGGCCTCCATGCGAGACCTGTGTGCCTTGTTGCGCTGTTTTGAGTACTCCACCAACATGGCCAGTGGCAATGACGCCGTTCTCAGCTTAACTATCCCACTTCTATGCCTCCTTGAAAAAACAATTCGGGCGATGATGGAAGAGGATGTGGCACAGGATGAGGAGGAGGAGGAGGATGAAGAGGTAACATTTCCAAGGCTTTCAGGGCAGTCATTCGCAAGGGGCTCCGAGGGTGGGTTCCTGCACACGCAAACGCCAGGGACGCAATTGTCCAGCAGGGGCACAGTTCTGGAGGATGAGGAGGATGAGGAGGATGAGGAGGAGGAGGAGCTGGAGGAGGAGATGGAACCATGTTCACAGCAGGGTGGCACCCAGGCCAGCTCATGGCCATCACTGGTGCGTGGCTGGGGGGATACAGAGGACACGGACCATACACCTCCCACAGAGGACAGCCTTTCGTTGCCTCTGGGCAGCCTGGCACACATGAGCGATTACATGCTGCAGTGTCTCCACAACGACCGCCGAGTTGCCCACATTCTAACTTGTGCTGATTACTGGGTGGCCACGCTGCTGGATCCCCGTTACAAGGACAACGTACCGTCCTTAATTCACTCACTGGAGCGCGATCGCAAGATGCGCGAGTACAAGCGCACGCTGGTAGACGCCATGCTGCTGGCATTCCCATCTGACAGCGGGGCCACAGTGGAAGCACAAGGCAGAGGAGGAGGAGGAGGAGGTCGCCAACGCAACCAGGGCACCGCCAGCACCTCAGAAGGCAGGGTTAGCATGGCCGAAATGTGGAAAAGCTTTGTCAGCACGCCACAACAAACAGCAGCACCAGCAGCTCAGATGGAACGTCTTAGCAGGAGGCAGCATTTTACCAACATGGTGGAGCAGTATGTGTGCACACGCCTACATGTAGTGAATGACGGGTCTGCCCCCTTCAACTTCTGGGTCTCCAAATTGGGCACATGGCCTGAGCTTGCCCTTTACGCCTTGGAGGTGCTGGCGTGCCCTGCAGCCAGTGTATTATCTGAACGGGTATTTAGCACGGCTGGGGGCGTTATAACAGACAAGCGCAGCCGCCTGTCCAGAGACAATGTGGACAAGCTCACGTTCATTAAAATGAACCAGGCATGGATCCCACGGGACTTTTCCGTACCTTATGCAGAATAGCAATGGATACCGACCTTACCCACCCATTGTTCCATTTTTGCTCTTTCTCACTCTTTTGGGGTGTACCCTCATTTAAAATTTGTGAAAAGAAGCAGTGTTGGCTACCTCGTCCTCCTCCTCAGGGCCAGATTAATGTAGGGTCTATTGGAGCTGCAGCTCCAGGCCCCTACCTTTTATATAGGCCCCGGGTTGGCCATATTCACTGTTACCGCTCTTCTGTCACTTGTAAACACAGAAGTCTGGCTTCTATGCTCGCTTCCCCAGGCAGCACCCTCAGAACCTCCCCACACAGCGTGAAGGCCGGACAAGGAGGGACAGTTGGCGATGCATGGATGTGTTTATGGGCTTCAGAGACAGCATCCCATGTTGAATTAGGCATGCATGGCTGCACCCTTCCTCCTCTGGGTGCATGGCAAGGCACGGCCCTAAGGCCCTTCAAAATCCTCAGCACCAAGCCCATGATGCTGTTAATCCGGCCCTGGTCCTCCTCCACCGCCGCTTCCACCTACACCGCCCATAGGTGTGCGCAGCCTATTGCATTAAGGTGTGCACCCCAAAGTTGAAATACACATGCATGTGTTTGCCAGCAGGGAGAGTAATGTATCGGGGCCATGTACCTGTAGGCAAGGAGAAATAGAGCAGAGCAGGTCCCAGGGAGATCTTTCCCATCTCCTCACTGGCAATGCTATGTGCCCTAGGTGATTAGGGTGTGCCCAGGCACACCCAGCACACCCTGTGCGCACGCCTATGTCACCGCCACATCCACCACCACCTCAACCTCCCTCCTACTCCATATGGGCCTCGTCCTTCAGAGATGAAGAAGAACATTGTTTTATTTTTCTGTTTTTTTTTGTTGTTTTAAGTTATTTCCCTATCCACATTTGTTTGCAGAGCACTTGCCATGCTCTTAATTACGTTTTGCTGCCATTTGCAGCACTCTAGCCCTTTCCTTTGGTGTTTTAGAGCCATTTTAGTGCCTTAAAGTTCGGGTCCCCATTGACTTCAATGGGGTTCGGTGTCCGGGAAAAGTTCGGTAAAAGTCCGGGACACGGACCCGGACTTTTTTTTAAAGTTCGGCCGAACCCGTCGAACACGGACATCTAGGTGTCCGCTCAACCCTAGTGATGAATTGAACAGTGCTCTGTGAGATGTTTGAAGCTTGTGATATTTTTTTATAACCTAACCCGGCTTTAAACTTCTCCACAACTTTATCCGTGACCTTTCTGGCATGTTCCTTGGCTTTCATTATTCTGTTTGTTTACTAAGGTTCTCTAACAAACCTATGAGTCCCCGTTCACACTGGGGCGACCTGTGAGGCGACCTGGTCGCCTCACAGGTCGCCTTCCATAGGGAAGCTGCGGACCCGTTCTAATAGGAGCGACACAAGTCGCTCCGACTTAGAAAAAGGGTCCGGAGCTTCTTGGGGCGACCCAGAGCGACCGTCATAGACTTCAATGTTATGAAGTCCGTGCCGGCCGCTCCGAGGTCACGGGGCGAGCAGCACGCCGCGACCTCGGAGGTCGCCCCGGGAAGTAGCGTCGCTGCTATGTGAACGGGGCCTGAGGGCTTCACAAAACAGCTGTATTTATACTGGGATTAAATTACACACTAAAATTCAACTAGATTTTAGTTAGGGTTGTCGGGGTAAAGGGAGCTGAATACAAATGCACGCCACACTTTTAAGATATTTATTTGTAAAACAAATTGAAAACCATTTATCATTTTCCTTCCACTTCACAATTTGTGTTGGTCTATCACATAAAATCCCAATAAAATATATTTACTTTTCTGGTTGTAACATGACAAAAGGTGGACAATTTTAAGGGGTATGAATACTTTTTCAAGGCACTGTATAACCACTTGCCAACCAACCCCCACATATATACCGCAGCAGGCTGGCTCGGTTCGCGGGAGCGCTCCTGGGGCGCTTAATGCCCCCACTGGGCAGCGGGGAGGCCGATCCATGGGACCAGTGGCTTTGATTGCCGCCGGGTGTCCGCGATAGCTCCCCCCGAGAGAGAACGACGGTCTGTTGTTGTAAACACAGCTGACCGTTGTTCTCTCTGGAATGATCACAGAGCGCCTGTGATCCTTCTATATAGGAACACAGATCTCTATGATCATTTCACAAGTCCCTCCTCCATACAGTTAGAAAACACCCCGCTTTGCTCACACGTAACCCTTTGATCACCCCTGGGTTAACCCCTTCCCTGCCAATGTCATTATTTCAGTAACAGTGCATATTTTTAGCACTGATTACTGTAGTAAGGTCACTGGTCCCCCCAAAAGTGTCAAAAATGTCAGTTAGGGGTCCGATCTGTCAGCCGTAATGTCGCAGTGCCGCTAAAAATGGCAGATCGCCGCCATTACTAGTAAAAAAATAATAAAAAATAAAAATTACATAAATCTTGCCCCTAGTTTGTAGACGCAATAACTTTTGCGCTTATTGGGATTTTTTTTTTACCAAAAATATGTAGCACAATACAAATTGGCCTAAAAGGATGAAAAAAATTGATTTTTAAATATTTTTTTTTGGGGGGGGGGGGGGATGTTAAAAAATAAAAAAAAAATTGTTTTTTTCTTTTCAGAATTGTCGCTATTTTTTTTGTTTATAGCGCAAAAAATAAAAATGTGCAATTGTCCATTAAAATAAGGCAGTGCAAATTCGAAAAAAATGGCCTGTTTGTTAAGGGGGGGAAAATCCTTCCGGTTCAGAAGTGGTTAACCACTTTAGGACTGCTCACATTGCTGCTACTGCAGCAAGGTGGCAGCCCTGGGTCTGACGACGTACCTGCCAGTGTCATTATTACAGTAACAGTGCATATTTTTAGCACTGATTACTGTAGTAATGTCACTGCTCCCCCCAAAAGTGTCAAAAATGTCAATTAGGGGTCCGATCTGTCCGCCGCAATGTCGCAGTCCCACCATTAAAAAAAAAAATTGCAGATCGCTGCCATTACTAGTTTAAAAAAAAATAATAAAAATGACAAATCTTTCCTGTAGTTAGTAACTTTTGCACAAAGCAATCAAAATACGCTTATTGCGATTTTTTTTTACCAAAAATATGTAGCAGAAAACAAATTGGCCTAATATGTTAAAAAATGTTGAATTTAAATTTTTTGGGGAATGTTATATTGCAGAATGTGACAAATATTGTTTTTTTTTTTCAAAATTGTCGCTCTTTTTTTCAAAAATTAAAAATCGCACAGGTGATCAAATACCACCAAAAGAAAGCTCTGTTTGTAGGAAAAAAAGGACGTAAATTTTGTTTGGGTACAGCATTGCATGACCGCACAATTGTCAGTTAAATTCGCGCAGTGCCAAGTTGAAAAAAGTGGCCTGGTCATTAAGCAGTAAAATCCTCCGGTCTTAAAGTGGTTAATATCCCCTACTAACCCTAGTACAACACGGGTACTATTGGGAGCAGGGTCCTCCAAGGTACTACATGTGAGGGTCACAAACCAAAAAGGAATTTTCATTTTAACTTTAACCACTTGCCAACCGCCGCACGACTATATACGGCGGTGGTCAGCCCCTCACAGGCAAAGTGACGTACCAGTACGTCATTAGCCTGTGAGCCAATAGGGGGCGAGTGCGTGCCGCCGGAGGCGCGCTCCCGCCCCCGCTCATTCCCTAAGCAGCCCGTGCGTGTGACCGGCGGACCCAATGTCCGCCGGTCACTCGCGATCGTCGGATAAAGCGGGAGAAAGTAATGTAAACAAAGCCGTCTGTCATTCTTCCCTATGTAACAGCACAGATCATACGGTCCTGCTATGTAGGACCGTTGATCTCTGCTGTTACACACAAAGCCACATCCAATCACAGTTAGAAGCATGCCCCTAGGGACACACTTAACCCCTCCCTCTCCAATAAAGTTAACCCTTCCCTGCCAGTGTCATTTTTACAGTAACAGTGCATATGTATAGCACTGATTACTGCAGTAATGTCACTGGTACCCCCAAAAGTGTCAAAAATGTCAGTCAAGGATCCGATCTGTCCGCTGCAATGTCGCAGTCCCGCAAAAAAAATCACAGATTGCCGCCATTACTCGTTTAAAAAAAAAAAAACAATAAAAATGACAAAAATCTTTCCCTTCGTTAGTAAAGGCAATAACTTTTGCGCAAACCAATCAAAATACGCTTTTTGCAATTTTTTTTTTTTTTACCAAACATATGTAGCAGAAAACAAATTGCCTAAAATGTTAAAAAATTTTGATTTTTACATTTTTTTTGGGGGAATTTGTTATTTTTGCAAAATTGTTGTGTTTTTTTTGTTTATAGCGCATGATCAAAAAATCGCACAGGTGATCAAATACCACCAAAAGAAAGCTCTGTTTGTGGGAAAAAAAGGACGTAAATTTTATTTGGGTACAGCGTCGCACGACCGCGCAATTGTCCGTTAAAATCACGCAGTGCCGAATCGCAAAATAGGCCCTGGTCAGGAAGGGGGTAAAATCTTCCGGGGCTTAAGTGGTTAAAAATATTAGGTTTTACAACAAAAATAGTTTTTTTTTGTAGCATTATTAAGGCTTCAGTATTAATGGCAGTTTTTTTTCCTCAGCTGGAAGCTGAGATATAAGATCATTTTGCTCGCTGTGAAATAACAGATTCTTGGTAAGAAAGAATAAATAGAAGCTTGATAAAAAACAGGTCAATGCTTTGTTGTATTTTGGATGTTACTCCCATAAGTGCTTACAACCATTCTGTCAAATGCAATCTGTAACTTCACAGGCCCACAGTGGTTTTATACAGCAGGCTGGCTGGGTCACCTTTTTCTCTGGAGGAATTTTCTCAGGGGAAATTCCGATGTTCTGCACAGCAGCATAGCCTAAAGCATTTCATGTGGCTGTGATTCCCTAATGAGACTCTCTGAGCTTTTCCAAGCTGTAGCAGTGGGCTGCAGATATTATTTGCCTTAGATTGGTAATAATGGCTTTAATATAAGCAGTAATGTGTTTAGCTTCCTTGTCTGGACATATGCTGTTATAGAATTTGCCCTGCGGCCTGTTCTGATAAACAGTCTGGATTGCTGTACTGTATATCGATGGAAAGCCCTTTGGGATAGAAGTGTGTTTAAGAATTGGTCTACTGGACCACCGTTTGATGTGTTTTGTTCCACTCTTTTCCATGTAGCTGCTAATGCTTATCTTTTACTTTCAAAGCCAGGAATATTGAGTCCCCCATCCATATGTTGTTACATAGTTAGTCAGGTTGAAATAAGACACAAGTCCATCCGGCTCAACCAAAAAAAAAACAAAAAAAAAAAACAGTAATGAAAACCCAACCATACAATCCCATATACACAATCCTATACCCGCTGTTGATCCAGAGGAAGGTGAAAAAACCCCCAGCAAAGCATGATCCAATTTGCTACAGCAGGGGAAAAAATTTCTTTCCTGATCCCCCGAGATCAACTTTACCTATAAAATATTAGTGCCCATTTATATTATGTACACCCAGGAAAAAGCAAGGCCCGGAGCAAAAAAATTAAAATTATATATATCATAGGGCAGATATGACCAGGTGAAGAGGGGAGACAGGTCGGGAAAGAGTTAAATTGAGGAAAGTTATAGTTAAAGCGGAGTACCAGCCTCGGAAATGATTTTTTACTAAAAATACCCCCAGGACAGTCAGGGCTAGTTCATTCCCCAATGGATAGCCTCTGTACTGTCCTGGGTCGCACTTACCTTTTAGAAGAAATACTTACCTTGAAAATGTCTTCTCCAGCCCTGCCATCTCAGGTGTGGGCAGCTGAAGCCAGCGCGTCCTCTTCCGTGTCCTCTTCGGTCCCACAATGCCCTGCATGGGGCCCGTCGTCACTTCCGGGGCAGGAGCGTCATCCTTGCACAGCTTCTTGGCATGTTTAGCAGGGATTGACGTGCCTGCACCGAAAGCGACGAGCAGGGCCGGTGCAGGCGCATTGACTCCTGGGAGTGATGACGTTCAGCTCCCAGGAATCAATGCAAGAAGGAAGTGACGGCCACAGAGGGAGGAAGAGGAAGAAAGGTAAGTATATTTTCTTCAATATCAAGGTAAGTAAACAAAAAAAAAAAAACGTGACTATCCATTTCTTTTACAGGTGACACTGAGCAAGCGGATGGCCCAAAGTGGATTTTGAGGCCGGAACTCCGCTTTAAGTAAAATGGGGGGCTCATTTGATTGGCGGAGGTAGGTCTGGGTGGGGTTTCGGTGCTGTTGAGGAGGGGTGGTTCCTCTTTTGGTGGCCAGAAGGAGATCAACGGACATAGAGGAGCTTCCCACCCACCCTCCCTGTTATTTGTCAGTATTGCTTCCTTATTTCCTGTTTTTTCTTTCTATCCTATTCCTTTTATATTGTGGTTTGTATGGATGTCATGGCAGCTTGGCATTTTTTGTTGGTCATTGCTGGCAGGGGGGGTGAACATTTTAGGATAAATGTATAGTTTGGGACCCATCGTTGGTATGTGTCCCTATGGTGCATTCCACTTCATGTCAGTTTAACTGGAATTTGAAATGGTTGTGCTGCGGGGAGTGTGTTGTCTCCTAGCCGGTGTGTCATGGCTGGAGGCCTATTAGGGTAAAGGTCCCGCAGTGTATAATTGGAACATTTTGGGGGTGCCCCAAAGACCAACAGGCTTAGCGATGGATCTGTTTCTGTTTTAAGGAATGTTTTCTCCTTTATGTTAATTTAAGTTAAAATTGTTAATAAAAAGGCTGCTATGGCCAATTTTACTCCACTCGTTGTGTGGTCTCATTTATTGAGGTAGAATGTGAGGTGTTTTTGGGGTGGGGTAGAGTTTGGCCTTTTCAGCCAGGGTATAAGGTTGGGGACATCTATTCTACACTGGTCAAGACCAGGCCGTTTTTAAAGCAATCTAGTGAGCTAACAGAAAGAGGACTCTCGCGCTATTATGGGAAAGTGGTGTGTGGTGAAAAAGTAGAAGGTCGGAGGTTGCAGCTAGCACTGATAGTTAATCCTAAAACTATGGGAGAAATTGGAGAGATGGGGTAGTGCTGCGCTACCTCTTAAATAAATAAATAGTGAATCACAAAAAAGGGGCCAATAAATAGATATCTCAATTGGTCAAGCAGGAAATATGCGGAAATATCTAGTGTGAACCAGAAATTGCATAAAAAAATATATAAAACCAAGTAAGACAGACTGTAATATCAGTAAGTAATAAATAAGGCAAGCAATAAATAGTGCAAGTACAATTATAACAGGATGGTGCAATTGCTGATAAAAAAAGGTGCTAAATGCTAATAAGTCCCTGGTGTAATGGGATAAAATAATAATACTGATTAGATCATACAAAAAGCATATATATGTGAGTATACACATGTAGACAGTAAGGTGCCAACAGTTCCAAATAATTAAGATAGTCCTTCTTGGCTGGTAAATATAAATATCTAGTCACAAGTGATAGTGGATAGCACGCTTTAGTACAATGAAATCAATGAATACTGGTATGCAGTCACTAATACAAATGAAAGTGCATGGTAAAGTAATCCCAAAGAAAAATTATCAAAAACTTTGCTTGTGGTTTTGTGATGGTGCTATTGTGATGTGCCAAAATGCTGGGTGCTTGGTGGTGTTAATAAATCCAAGGGAAACATGCAGGTAGATATTACCAAATATCTCTGAAGAAAGTGCAGGTGATGGGTAGTGGGTGGCCCCGTAAATATATGGATGGCCTCTCACCTGTCACTCTCTTGTAAAAAGCCTGGGAGTAGGTAATGGCTGCAGGGTTCCAGGGATGGATCTCCTTCCTTGCTCCTGGCAATAATATGTCCTCTTGTGGGGGAGGGGTCCCTCCGGGATTCCTGTAAGTGGGGCTCTCCTGGGATCCTATAGATGGGGTTCTGGTGGGGTGCTCCGCTACTCCTAGTAGTTATCTCAGTAATGGGGTACAAATGTGAAGCCTCTCATAGTGTAGTATTCAAAGCATTTATTGGGATAAAGTAGTAGCTACTTACATTTAAAATTTGTGGTCAGCAGCGCAGTATAGTGTTAGTAGCATGCATCACTTCCTCATACGTCACTTCCGGGTCTCCTTGTCCTACGCGTTGCGTCACGTGACTTTGTGACTTCTTCGTGACATCCTGGAAGATCAAAGGGTTAACAGTGTGCCTAGCTAGTGTTTAAGTAAAGTGTGGGAGGTGCTTTTACTAGTGGAAGGCATAGATCAGTGTCCCTGATTTACATAGGCATATTGCCGTTCTGCCTGTGTACGGAATAATTGGCGGGTACTGGTGGCCCACTGATCAGCTCCCGCTGTCTAGAATCACAGCATCAGAATTCCGCCGCGATTCCGCCCGCAATCCGGAAATCATTGCAAATCGCGGGACGCATGTGCGTTGCCCGTGATTTGCAATAGCACCCCAAACGCTGTGCGATGTTGCTGCGATTTCCGCCTGCCAAATCGCGGTAACATCGCGGGACGCATTACGCTCCAAAGAAGCTCTTGTACTTTTTTGGGCGTAATGCGTCCCGCGATTTTTTTTTGCGCGATGTTACCGCGATTCGGCAGGCGGAAATCGCGGCAACATCACACAGCATTTGGGATGCTATTGCAAATCATGGGCAATGCACATGCGTCCCGCGATTTGCAATGATTTCCGGATCGCGGGCGGAATCGTGGCGATTCTGCCCGCGATCAATACGCTGACATGTGAATGCAGCCTAAAATGCCTTTTATGATTTTAAAGACATATAGCTGTTTATAGCAACATAGGAGGATTAAATATGGTCAAAGCCAAGTCCCAAGCACTGGACTTATTCTGCATACCTGAGGTTAATTTTCATAAATAGTAGCACAGCTAGGGGAAATTAGTAAAACATTCATGACAGATTGCTGGTGGTAGTTTATTTTAAAAGAGAAGTGCAGAAGTAAAACAAAAAAAAAAAAAATAAACACACATACTCACCTGTCCGCCCACTGCCTCTACACTGGGAACTGAGTGATCAAAGACCACTGATTGCTCAGTTCTCGGTCTTCAGTGAGTGAGTGATGACCGTCAGTCATTGGCCCTCTGCTCTGTTCCTCCAACACTCACTGGAGCTCTGAGTTGTGCAGAGGACGGGAGCAGGACAGCTCTAAGCAGTGCTCTGAGAGACTGAGCCAGTGTAATGTTCTGGTACCTTTGGGTACCCTAATTACTCTTTCATAAGTGTATGCGCCCCACCATTCTCTTTTGGTAAGGTGCGCATACACCTTTAAGACTGATGCTGTCATCACTGAGCGCCGGACTGGATGGCTATTTAGATCGCCGGCTCTCACTCACATGTGTTCGTTCAAACTGCTTTGTGCCTTGATGCTAACCTGTCTTGAAGCTCTCATGCTTGCAAGCATACCTCGCTGTCGGAACCACGCTGCGCTGATCCCTGTATCCCGCTACCGGATCATCCGCTCTTGCCGAACCTCTCCTCTGCTACATTGCTATTAGTGATAAGTACCCCACAGGGGAAACCTCTATAACCTTCATACTAAAGCTTACACTATCTAGCTCTGCATACTAAGGACTATTACTACATCTGCATTATCTAAGATTGCTAGCTCTTGAGCCTACTACCACCTGTTCTTGCACTGGGTTGATCTCTCTTGTATGTCCACCTGCTACTCTGTCATCTGCTACCATACATGATTGCTAAACCTATCTGCATCCCATCTGCTACTATCTTACTTTCAAGAACATTTCCTTTCAAGTGTCTGTCATCTACCATCTCTACCCAACCTGTCTCTTCAGCCTATCATCACTGTGTTACTATATACATAAGTCACTCTAGGAAACATCTTATTGAGTGTGTGTATTTACTTGCTGAATTGAGATCATCCACACATGATGAGTCATTGGGAGTTGGGATTGGTGTCTCAGCGTTTCTCTACATGACTACTGAAGTGGAATATTTCTGCAGCTGAAAATCCACATCATACGTAAAACGCAGGAGCGTTACAGATTGAACGAACCACAAATGGATTCAGCAGAAATAACCACTCAGATGACACAATTAAAACAGCAAGTAACTGCGTTAATACACGCACTTGCTGAATTAAAAGAAGACAATCAGGCTCTGTCGCAGCAGGTAATTAGACTGACACAACTTACCACTGCTCAGTCCCCTGAACCCAAAATAAATCCTCCTTTGGTATTTACAGGCGATCGCAAAAAATTTCGCGAATTTAAAAACGCATGTGAGTTACTTTTCTTGCTAAAACCCCGTACCTACCTTACTGATCACATTAAGGTTTGTACTATTATTTCTTACCTAACAGGCGATCCTCGGGCCTGGGCAGACTCTCTTTTTTGAGAAAAGCGATCAGCTTCTCAACTCCTATGCCTTGTTCCTAGCAGAACTCACTAGCCTATATGATGATCCCAATAGGCAGAGTACTGCCGATCTTCAATTTAGATCCTTGAAACAAGGTGGGAGACCTGTAGAAGACTTTGTCGCAGAATTCAAGAGATGGACCCTTGATTCAGAATGGAATGATGCATCTCTGAAAACCCAATTTAGGCTTGGCCTATCAGAGGCCGTTAAAGACGAGCTCGCCCGAGCGGATCTGCCAAAAACCCTGGATGCATTGATACAACTCAGTATCACCATAGATAGAAGACTACGAGAAAGAAAGGCTGAGAAAATGGGAATGCCATTATCCAGTTCTTCTCGGATTTCGGCCATTGACCCTGTTCCTATGGAGGTATGAACCATACGCCCACCTCTATCAACTATGGAAAGAGCCAGAAGACGATCTGGTAATCTCTGCTTGTACTGTGCATCCCCGGATCACAAGATAAACGTCTGTCCCCTAGTCTACAAAAAGAAGGGTGAGTGTTCACATGTCCTCCTAGGGGGATTGACAACTTCAATCACTAACCCTTACCTTTCTGTTTGCTTAACATTACAGTGGGACCAGAACAGGATTACTACTAAGGCCATGATTGACACAGGATCTTGTGGAAATTATATTGCCATACGTTTTGCTGCTTTAAATAAAGTTCCTATTATTTCTAAACTTAAACCTGTCTCAGTGAGTCTTATTAACGGTGTTCCTTTATCCTCTGGTCCGATCACTGATCAGACACAGGCACTCCTAGTCACTACTAACGGGTCTCATATGGAGACCACTACCTTCGATCTAATACCTTCACCCCACTTTCCCATTGTTTTGGGACTTCCCTGGTTGCACACACATCAACCAACCATAGATTGGAAGGAACGGACCCTGACCTTCCTCTCTTGCTATTGCGAGGGTACGTGTAACCTCCCGTCTTTCGGGAAGATCCTGTCTGTGGTGACAGATGAGATTGCACCACTATGTTATCAGGATCTCTCTGAGGTTTTTCTTGAGAAAAATGCTCAAGCACTACCTCCCCATCGAGACTATGATTGTAGCATTGATCTACTCCCAAATAGCAAATTGCCGTTCGGTCATGTTTATCCTCTTTCACAGGATGAACTTTCCCATCTCAAAGACTATTTGGATGAGAATTTGGAAAAAGGTTTTATTAGACCTTCCACTTCTTCCACAGCAGCAGGACTCTTTTTTGTCCGCAATAAGGACTCAAGTCTCAGGCCTATCATCGACTATAGGCAATTGAATGCTATTACAATAAAAGATCGCTATCCTCTACCGCTTATCCCTGAGCTCATTGAGCAGGTGCGTGGAGCTACCTATTTTTCAAAATTGGACCTGAAAGGAGCATACAATCTCATTCGAATCCGTGATGGACACGAGTGGAAGACTGCATTCAGAACCAGATACGGATTGTTCGAATATCTTGTAATGCCATTCGGGCTATGCAACGCCCCTGCAGTTTTTCAACGATTTATAAACAATATTTTCAGAGACTTACTAGATGTCTGTGTTGTGGTATATCTGGACGATATACTTATATATTCACGATCCCTGTCTGAACACATAAGACATGTAAGACTAGTATTATCGAGATTGCTTGCACACAACCTTTATGTGAAACTGAAAAAATGCTTGTTTCATAAAGAAGAGGTACTGTTTCTAGGCTACATCATATCCAAAACAGGAATCGAGATGGACATGAGTAAGATATCCTGCATTCAGGATTGGCCTACACCAACCACACGCAAGGCGCTACAGCGATTCCTTGGATTTTCGAATTTCTACAGGAAGTTCATTAGAAACTTCTCTGCCATTGTGAGACCCCTCACACAGCTCACTAGCATTAAAAAACCATTCAAATGGTCAGATGAAGCAAATAAAGCTTTTCACCTGTTAAAGACAAGGTTTACTTCTGCTCCCATACTACGCCATCCAGACCCATCCCTCCAATACATTCTGGAAGTAGATGCGTCAAACATGGCAGTAGGAGCAATACTCTCCCAACGACCAACTCACACTTCACCACTTCATCCAGTCGCCTTTTTTTCTAAATCCCGAAGCAGTCCAGAGATAAATTACCCCGTGGGTGAAAAGGAACTGCTTGCTATAAAATTGGCTCTGGAGAATTGGCGACATCTACTCGAAGGCACCCAATTACCAATACTTATATACACGGACCATAAAAATCTCCAATATCTTCAGACTAACAAAACTCTCTCTTACCGACAGGTACGATGGTCACTATTCTTTCTAAGGTTTAACTTCCTAGTGACCTACACACCTGCAGATAAGAACAAAAAGGGGGATGCACTATCATGACTAACTGAAGAAAACTACTTTGAAATCCCTTCCGTTCCTATAATACCTCACAAACGCATTATTGGAGTGGTCCGTTCCTTGAAGGAAGAGGTTTTGCATGGTATAAGTTTGGATTCACCCCCACCACAACTAAATACTGATGCAGAAGGCTTCCTCTACTACAACGACAAACTTTACATACCACTTACCATACGCACCAAGATCTTGGAATTATCGCATGATGTGCCTATGGCAGGACATATGGGTATGACAAAGACTCTTAATCTGATTACCAGGCAATTCTGGTGGCCTGACATGAAAATATCTATACAAAAATTCGTCTCTTCATGCAATGTCTGTGCCAGGTCCAAAATTGACACTACGAGACCATCCGGTCTACTATGCAGTCTACCAATACCCCAAACTCCATGGGAAGTTGTGTCCTTGGAATTTATAGTGGAATTGCCTCCTTCCAAAGGATTTAATACCATCTTAGTGTCAGTGGACCATCTGACAAAAATGGCACATTTCATTGCTATTCGCAGACTACCTTCGTCCAAACAAACGGCAGAACTCTTGATGAAACATGTCTTTAAGTTACATGGTATCCCAAAAACTCTTCTGTCTGACCGTGGATCACAATTTATTTCCAAGTTCTGGCAAGAACTATGTCACATACTACGGATCGAGCGGAAGCTCACTTCTCCTTACCATCCGCAGACCAACGGACAGACTGAAAGAGTCAACCAATGCATCGAGCAATATTTACGTTGTTACACTTCTTACCAACAGGATGATTGGGTGGATCTTCTCCCTCTGGCAGAATTTGCCTACAACAACGCAACCCACAGTACGACCAAGCAGAGTCCGTTCTACTTGAACTATGGGTTTCATCCCTCTATTCTTCCACCACGCATCCTTCCTTCAAATAACCCAGTAGCCTCAGACTATCTTACCCAAATAAAGGACTCTCTGGGTTTGCTTAATACTACCATTGCACACGCTCATAGTCAACAAAAGAAGTACTATGATCTTCGCAGAAGACCTTCTCCTCAGTACGCTATCGGGGACCTCGTTTGGCTCTCAACAAAAAATTTAAGACTGAAAATCCCTAGCAAAAAGCTTGGACCTCTGTTCTTGGGACCTTTCCCAATCAAGAAACTTATTGGAAAAGCTGCTGTACAGCTTACATTGCCAATAGACCTCAAAATACATCCCATTTTCCATGTGTCGCTACTGAAGCCCCATGTTCCTGACCAAGGAATAAGGCCTACTATCCCACCTCCTCCTCCTGTACAAGTTGAAGGTGGAGAAGAATATGAGATAAAAGAGATTCTGGATTCTCGTGTCCACAGAGGAAGACTTCAGTACTTGGTTCGATGGAAGAACTATGGGCCCCAAGACGACACCTGGCTAAACACCTCTGACATACATGCCTCTAGATTAATCCGCAATTTTCATGCGAAGTACCCAGACAAACCAGCTCCAGAGGCCTTCAGGAGCCGGCCTTAAGGGGGGGGTACTGTAATGTTCTGGTACCTTTGGGTACCCTAATTACTCTTTCATAAGTGTATGCGCCCCACCATTCTCTTTTGGTAAGGTGCGCATACACCTTTAAGACTGATGCTGTCATTACTGAGCGCCGGACTGGATGGCTATTTAGATCGCCGGCTCTCACTCACATGTGTTCGTTCAAACTGCTTTGTGCCTGGATGCTAACCTGTCTTGAAGCTCTCATGCTTGCAAGCATACCTCGCTGTCGGAACCACGCTGCGCTGATCCCTGTATCCCGCTACCGGATCATCCACTCTTGCCGAACCTCTCCTCTGCTACATTGCTATTAGTGATAAGTACCCCACAGGGGAAACCTCTATAACCTTCATACTAAAGCTTACACTATCTAGCTCTGCATACTAAGGACTATTACTACATCTGCATTATCTAAGATTGCTAGCTCTTGAGCCTACTACCACCTGTTCTTGCACTGGGTTGATCTCTCTTGTATGTCCACCTGCTACTCTGTCATCTGCTACCATACATGATTGCTAAACCTATCTGCATCCCATCTGCTACTATCTTACTTTCAAGAACATTTCCTTTCAAGTGTCTGTCATCTACCATCTCTACCAAACCTGTCTCTTCAGCCTATCATCACTGTGTTACTATATACATAAGTCACTCTAGGAAACATCTTATTGAGTGTGTGTATTTACTTGCTGAATTGAGATCATCCACACATGATGAGTCATTGGGAGTTGGGATTGGTGTCTCAGCGTTTCTCTACATGACTACTGAAGTGGAATATTTCTGCAGCTGAAAATCCACATCATACATAAAACGCAGGAGCGTTACAGCCAGCTGCCAGCCCAGGCAACTGAGTGGGTCCTGACAATAAAGGCAGGATCTCTCCAGAGCCTAATCTGGCTAAATACGGGTAACAGGAGTGCGGAATGATGTGCACTCATGTGACGCCTAGGAGAAGTACAGCCAAAAGAGCTGGGGAACTGAGACACTAGTTCTCTTTAGGTTCACTTTGCTTCTGGTCGACAACATATGGCAGTAGGCAGAATCGAAAGACGGTATTGGACTAAGTCACAGCTATGGATCCACCCACTGCTGTGTGCTGTCAATCAATAGCAAGGCGGACATGATGGGGAAATAGTCTCTCAGTTCCTCATCAAGCACTACAAAAATCCTCAGATATGCGCCTGTCAATTTGACAGGTGCAGTCATCAGGGAGGGAGTGCAGAGAGGAAAAATTGTCCAGGATGGACAATGCAGTAAAAATCACACCTTTAAACTCCTTTCACACTTGTACCACTCCAAAGTTGCACCAACTTTAGTGCAACTTTAGTGCAACTTTGATACAACTTTGGATGGGTGCAACTTGGATACGACTTTGGCTTTGACCAGTTTTATTGGACAACTGTTTCACACAAATTGCATTGTATAACATTCAGGTATGACTTTAATGCAACTTCTGAGGGTTAACATTGAAGTCTATGGCCCTCAAGTTTCATGAAAGTCAAACAAAAGTAGTGCATGAACTACTTTGAAGTTGCTGCAACTTTAAGTTACACATATATGAATGGGTATCATTGTAAAACATGGGAAATTACATGTTGTGAAACTCTGATGTCCAAAGTTGCCTGACAAGTTGCACAAGTGGGAAACTGGCCTTAATGTAATAGTAAAAATAGTACAGATCAGGAACATAGTCAAAACATAAGCCAGGGTTAGGAAGCCAAAACAAGAAATCAGACAAGCCAGTGATCAGGGAGCCAGAAATCAGCATAGTTGGAAGCGGATGGTCGGGATCCGGAACCAGAGGGGACGTCAGCCAGGCAAAGTCTTTGACAGGAACACAGAAGAGAAACTCAGGATATCTTTACAAGGCGAAGGCCTTGGCTGTAGCCAGGACTGACAACCAGATAATAATAATTAGGTGAACCACTGAGGAAACAATGAGTGCTGACACATATCCACATATCCAACAGCTGAGCAGCCTTTGCACAGAGAAGAGAGCTGCTGCGAGCCCAGCCCTGACAACACTTCAATCTTACTGCCATCCTTGTACAGATTTATGTACTGATAATTTTGCAGAGGACTGTCAGAATTCTAAAGAGTGTCTACAACACCCTTTATGAAATCCTCCCAGTATCATCTAAAATCTGGGGCACAGAAATAAGGTCAATGTATAAAAATGCCTGAAAGTGTTTCTAGCATAAAAACTACAACCAATATAGAAAGTAGAAAGTACTAGTAGATATATAATAATTTTATATCTATAATGCAATTTTTTTTTCATACCAAACATTATTTTTAGTGATAACATTGTAGTCTCTAGCTCCTTTTGTCTCTGAAAATAGCTTCTGAAAAAAAGTAATCATTATGGTAACTAACGATTGTTAAAGCTTAGCGGATTGAGTCAATTCTTTGATCATACTAGTGAAATATTAATGGATAAAACTAATTATCTATCTTCTGTATGCAAATTTTACTCTGTCTTTGTAATTGTTACTTAGAAAATACACATATTTCCCAATTATATATGTGATTTTAGAGTACATTGTGCATCCTACGTATGTTCCTGTGTGTCGGTTTACTGATTGTATTCTGTATAATCCCTGCTTGGTTCAATAATAATTTCTAAGCACAAGGGAAAATCATTTAAATTCCAGGTAAAAAATGGGGGCATTGAAGTGAAATATTCCTTGTATTGGTTTAACTGGACTTTTCAAAGCCCCCGCCCAAGCAGGTGTAAAAGCTTAATTATGTTACATGTAGGTATCTCAGAGTTATACTAAATATGACATTAAAGCTTCATTTTTATTTATTTTTTAAATAATATATATATATATATATATATATATATATGGAATACTTACATGCTCTGTGAATTGGTTTTGCACAGAGCAGCCCCAATCCTTTTCTTCTGCAGTCCCCTGCTGGAGCTCCAGGCTAATCCTCTTCGGCAATTGCCCTTATGGAAAGCACCTGTGTGTGTGCTCGCTCCTGAACCACCCTGTCTGCATCTATTGACACAGAGCGGCGGCTTGGCCCCGCTCGCTTGGCACAGCATTTGATTGACAGCAGCGGAAGCCAATGGCTCCCGCTGCTATCAATCTGCCTAGGGAGACAGTGGCGAGAGATGCTGCTCTCATGCACATTGCTGGATCGGATTGGGCTCAGGTGTGTAATTATAGGGGAGTTGGGGGGATTTTGCAGGAAATATTTTTCACCTTTTTGTATGGAATTCATTAAGGTGAAAAATCTCGGGGCTTTAGAACAGAGCAGAAAATTATATTGCCTCCCCCTTCTGTCATGAGGTAATGAAAACCTTGATGATTGGACCATATTTTGCAGTTTTGGTAAGTCCTTTGCCTCACAAACTATAAAAAGTCCATAAAGTAATGAATACAAAAGTTCCGCATAACACTGTTCACAGTGAATCAGAAAACTGAAAGTAGAGTCAATCATCCACCACCATCTAATATGTGTTCACTCCTCCAAAAGTGCTCAGAATACCAGCCACCAACTCCTACTTTTGGAGAGGGTGGCTGGTTTTCGGAATACGTTTAGAGTTTACTTTTATTTTTCTGATTCACTGTGAACAATGTTATCTGGGTCTTTTGTATTCATTACTGTTTATGGACTTTACTAACTGATGCTACACCGCTTTGTTTTTTATATGGGTTTGTTTTACTGCCTTTATGTTATACTGCCTTTATATTTTGTTTTACTGCCTTTATGTGAGAGCAGCCGCACATTATTCATTTACAGTATTTTCACAGCACAGATTTATTCATATATATATATTTTTGAAAGCATTCTTATTTTACACCAATTCTTCACACCTGCCTAAAACATTTGCACAGTACTGTACATTCAAATAAATCCCAGACAACAATGCAAACAATTATAAATCAAGTCATTAGGAATAAAGTAGCTATTTACCATAACCTACGCAACAAATGTGCGCGTGCATCCTTCATAGATTAGAATTTAATTTACAATCCTCTGCATCGTTTTAGTTAAATATTATTATGAAACTGACCATTGAATACCAACCTAATTGGCCTCTTCATTTCTCTCAAACCCTCCTGCTCTCTAGCTCCCTCGTCACCTCCTCCCATGCTCGCCTCCTGGACTTTTCCAGAGCCTCTCCAATCCTATGGAACTCCTTAACCCAATCTGTCCGATTATCTCCTACTCTATTAGCTGTTAGATGATCCCTGAAAACCCTCCTTTTCAGAGAAGCCTATCCTACTCACACCTAACAACTGTACTTCCATTTTCTCCATTAGCTCATCCCCCACAGTTATTGCCTTTTGTATCACTTGACCCTTCCTCTTAGATTGTAAGCTCTAACGAGCAGGGCCCTCTAATTCCTCCTGTATTGAATTGTATTGTAACTGTATTGTCTGCCCTCATGTTGTAAAGTGCTGCGCAAATTGTTGGCGACTTGGCGCTATATAAATTCTATATAATAATAATTAACCACTTCTGGACCGGAAGGATATGCCCCCTTAATGACCAGGCCATTTTTTGCGATTCAGCACTGCGTTACTTTAACAGACAATTGCGTGGCCACGCGACACTGTACCCAAATAAAATTGATGTCCTTTTTTTCCTACAAATAGAGCTTTCGATTGGTGGTATTTGATCACCTCTGCAAATTAAATTTTTTGCACTATAAACAAAAAAAATTCTGAAAAAAAAAAAAAATAATATTTTTCACTTTCTGCTATATAACATTCCCCCCCCCCAAAAAATTGTAAAAATTAAAATGTAACATTTTAGGCCAATTTGTTTTCTGCTACATATTTCTGGTAAAAAAACAAAAATCGCAATAAGCGTATTTTGATGGGTTTGCGCAAAAGTTATTGCGTCTATAAACTACGGTAAAGATTTATGTCATTTTTATTGTTTTTTTTTACTATTAATGGCGGTGATCTGCAATTTTTTTGCCAGAGTGCGCTGGTGATCTTTTATAGTGCAAAGTTATAAATAATTAGAGTGTAGAATTATTTGTAAAATTACTATACAAACATAAATAGTGCATATATAACCAATATATAATTGATAAAGTGCACGTGCTATCCTTTAATTGTGCAAAGATTAGTGCAGAAATATTATTAAAAGTGCTTATTAGTGCATCCAAAAAAATATCAAATTATATCCTCAATATATAGTGCCCACTATTGCAGTGCTCATAAAGTATGGGTATTAGGAAATGCCACTATCCGAGGATCTGGAGTACCCTCCTGTGTCTCCTTTCCCCTCCTTTGCAGCGGCGATCGGCGTGGATCATGGCCTGTGCTCCAAATGCCTACACTTCCTACTTCTGGGTTTAGCAGAGACCACAATGCATTTCACTATGCTTGCGTCATCAGCCGCCTGATTTTGAAATAAAGGTTATTTTCATAAATAAATGTAAGCTGGTCATTGTAAAGCACCCCTATCAGTGTTTTGTCCTGGTCTTATCACCAAATGAATATAAAGAAAAGAAAGCCAAAGCAAAGAAAATCAATAAAGCCATCACATCCAGAAATTGGCAAGCTGCAATAAAATAAATGTTTGCTTTTGGGTTTATTATGGCTTTAACCACTTGCCAACCATCGCACGACTATTTACTGCGGCAGTCAGCCCCTTACAGGCAAAGTGACGTAGGGGTACGTCGCTCGCCCACGAACCTGTAGGGGGCGAGCGCGCGCCGCCGGTGGTGTGCTCCTGCCCCCGCTCTTTCCCTGGAGAGTCAGTGCGTGTGACCGGCGGCTCCGATGGCCGCCGACCACTCGCGATCTCCCGCAGGAGAAGGAGAAAGACAGATGGCTGATGTAAACACAGCCGTCTGTCATTCTCACTAAAGTAATCGCAGAGGCTATGATCCTGCTATATAGGATCGTATGTCTCTGTGATGACATCACAAGCCACGCCCCCCTACAGTTAGAATCACGCCCCTAGGGACACACTTAACCCCTTGATCACCAATAAAGTTAACCCCTTCCCTGCCAGTGTCATTTTTACAGTAACAGTGCATATTTATAGCACTGATTACTGTAGTAATGTCACTGGTACCCCCAAAAGTGTCAAAAATGTCAGTCAGGGGACCGATCTGTCCGCCACAAAGTCACAGTCCCGCAAAAAAAAATCGCAGATCGCCGCCATTGCTAGTTAAAAAAAAACAATAAAAATGACAAAAATCTTTCCTGTAGTTAGTAAACGCAATAACTTTTGCGCAAACCAATCAAGATACGCTTATTGCAATTTTTTTTATACCAAAAATATGTAGCAGAAAACAAATTGACCTAAAATGTTACATTTTGATTTTTACATTTTTTTTGAGAATTTCATATAAAAAAATGGGAAAAATATTGTTATTTCTTCAAAATTGTCGGTCTTTTTTTGTTAATAGCGCAAAAAATAAAAATCGCACAGGTGATCAAATACCAGCAAAAGAAAGCTCTGTTTGTGGTAAAAAAAGAACGTCAATTTCGTTTGGGTACAGCGTTGCACGACCGCGCAATTGTCCGTTAAAGTCACGCAGTGCCGAATCGCAAAATAGGGCCTGGTCTTTGAGCAGCCAAATCCTCCGGGGCTTAAGTGGTTAAATGACTGGAAACTGCATTTCAAATCCAGTGCAATTTTTAGATTTGTGCCCAATATAAAAATAGCAATCCGCAAAGACAGAATGAGGGTCAAGACTTTTGTGTTGAAAAATCTTTGATTTGAATTCCTGCTTCCACATTTCTTGCTTTATCTTACTTTCCCTTTTTTCCATGTGCAGGGAAGAAGTATGGGATGAAAACCAACTCCTAGACAACAGTCACTTCAAGGAACTTTGGCCTTCCACTTTATTATTAACAAGGTTCAATACATTTCCGACAATGAAATAAAACATATTTATCACAGCAGATTGTCCTACTTTTCCTCGGATATTTTACAGGTCTACATGGTTTAGCACACTATGAATTACACATTTAATAACAGTATAAGTATTATTCTGTATAACAATCAGCAGTATACTGTATAAAGCAATAGAAGAAAAGGCAAAAATTAAAGCACGGTTACGCATGGCAATGACCTAGCAATTGACCTTTATTGTTCTAATTAATTGAAACTGATTAACCACTTCAGCACCGGAAGGTTTAACCCCTTTCATAACCAGGTCATTTTTTTTTCGACACGGCACTGCGTTACTTTAACTAACATGTGGTCGTGCGGGGCTTTAACCGAAAAGAAAATGGTTGTTTTTTTTTTTTCCACAAATAGAGCTTTCTTTTGGTGGTATTTGATCACCTCTGCGCTTTTTATTTTTTGCTCTAGAAACAAAAAAGTCCGACAATTAAAAAAAACAAAACAATATTTTTTACTTTATGCTATGAAACATACCCAATTAAAAAATGTAAAAAATCTATTTTCTTCATCAATTTAGGCCAATATGTATTTTGCTTTATATTTTTGGATTTGGTAAAAAAAAAAAATCCCAATAACGTATATTGATTGGCTTGTGCAAAAGTTATGAGATATATTATTCTTATTTTATTTTTTATTAGTAATGGCAGCAATCAGCGATTTTTAGCGGGACTGTGACTGCGGTGGACAAAACTGATACTAATGGCGCTTTTCCACTGCATGGAACTGAACGGTTCAGCTCCCTTTTGTGCTTTTCCACTGCTGGTACCGCATGGTACGGTGTAGGAACGGTTCGGTACGGTACGGCGGCGCTTTTCCACTACATGGAACCGAACGGTACGGCTCTCTAAAACAGTACCACCTTGATTGTGGTTCCAAGAGGTACCATACCGGTACCATATCCCACAGTCCTTTGCATGCAGTCACTACTAGCCACTGATTGGTCAGAGAATCGTTGTTATCCCACCCACTTAACTTTAGTACTACTTTAGTGGAAGAGCAAGTAACACTTTTTGGGGACCAGTGACACCAATACAGTGATCAGTGTTAAAAAAATTGCAATGTCACTGTACTAATGACACTAGCAAGGAAGGGGTTAACATCAGGGGCAATCAAAGGGGTAAATGTGCTCATCGGGAGTGCTTTCTAACTGTGTGGGGGATGCTTTGACTGGGGGAAGACAGAGATCCATGATTATTGTGGCTGCTGGACCCACTGATTGGCTCCTGCTGTGTCCAATCACAGCGGGAATGTGTCGCCGGCGGCACGCGCGCGCGTCCCAGACCTAGTCCAAGAAATCACGTATAGGTACGAGATTTCCTGCAGAAGGGCCATCCTGCTGCAGTATATGTGCATGGGGCGGTCCATAACCGGTTAAAGACAACCTGTACGGGAGAAAAAATCCATCCCTGCAATAGACACGCTTTATTACTGACCTCCCTTGCAGCCTGAGACTGCTACTTCCACTCCATTTTAGTACTACAGCCTCTGTAATACATGCTCAACACTTCCAGGATGACAGATGCCTGTTTTCCCACTGCATGCCATAGTCCTAACCCCTAATTCACTGCTGAGTTCTGGAGTAAGGTAGTTGGTTGGTGGAACCATAGAAAGTGGTGGTGGACACAGGGTAGCATTGTAACGCAGTGACAATAGGAGAGTTGGGTGTATGCCCTTCATATGCCCTATTCATTTGGGCCTTAAAAAGGGGATGCTCAGTACATTGCCATGATGTCCTCTAAGCTCAAAGGTTACTACACAAACGCGCTTAGCATGGCCTTTTCTTCACTATGCACTTTGATAAATTTCACTGAATGCTTCATGTAGTTTCTAGGCTGACCATGAAAATTTTAGAACAATTACTTTCATTGTGTTCAAAGGATTCAGCTTTACTGCAGTCCTACATTCAGCACACATGGACCTATTTTTTTCCTAAAATAAAAAATAAAAAATACTTGAAGGTGTAGACAGAGTTACATAGACAGGTTCGCAGGCTACATGTTTTATTATTATTATACAGGATTGCTATAGCGCCAACAGTTTGCAAAGCACTTTACAACATAAGGGCAGACATTACAGTTACAATGCAACTTTGATCCAGGAGGAATCTGAGTACCCTGCTCGTTAGAGCTTACAATCTAGGATGGAGGGTAAAGTGAAAGTGTACAAAAGGTGATAACTGTGGGAGATGAGCTAATGGAGAACATAAAAGTACATTGTTAGGTGAAGGCAGAATAGGCTTCTCTGAATAGAATGGTTTTCAGGGATCTAAAAGCAGACTAGTAGCTAGTCAGACAGATTAGGGTAGGAGTTCAGTAGGATAGGAGAGGCTCTGGATATAGAGCTATTGTATTAAGACTTCTAACATGTAGCATGAATATAAAAAAAAAATGACCCAAAGTACCCCGTTTTAATATAAGTATTTGAAAAAAAACATTTTTGGGGCGCCTCCGCTGGAAAGGCCAGTCCTCCAATATAGTCTTGGTGGGGGAAGAAAAACCAGACAGGTGGGTGGACTTCTGAAGGTGTGCAAGTGAACCACGCTAACACTAAGGGCAGCTCTTCTGAGGCAGAAGCATATCTAACAGGTAGACAAGGAAGGAGAAAGGTGCCTCTGAGTGTAGCAGAGACTACTTTATTGCACAAACAATGAGTAGACTTACATAGAAAATGGCATGTGTCCTCACGGCTCGGGGTCTCTTCCTGGTTCACGGCTCGTCCCGTCCTCCGGCTGTCCAGCAGCAGGGAGATGATGGCAAAGAGGGGAAAGCCCAATCAGGAGTGGTGAGTCAATGCAAGGCAGCAGTGAAGCGCATACCTCGCCGGTGGACCACACTGAGCATGGTGATGTGGAGGGGCGGTAACGCGTTTGGTAGCATGCGCAGATGTGCTCCTTCGTCAGACCGATGGGGAAAAGATGTGACACAGGGAATATAAGATGCTAAAACGGAAGTGACAACTGGAGCAGCCAGAGGGAGGGGAAACACAAAGCCAAGAAGAGGTCATAGCTAACCATAACATAATTAACTGAAAACATTTTGGAACATTATAGATAGTAATATATAAATATACATAAAAACACAGGTGAAATATAAAACAATAAACACAATAAAGGAATTAAGAGGGTTAATAACTCCATACCCATTATTCCATGATAGATGTATAAGATCCATACACATAAATTGAAAAAGACCGTTACCTAAAAAGCATTAAAAATTGCATAAAACATTTTTATAAAATATTTTTAAATCATATAAACACTTACAAAAAACTTTGTAGAAAAGATATATATATACACCCTCCAAAGAACACACAAAAAAAGGAAAGAGATAATGGAAAAACAATATTACAGAATTGTACTAATCTCAAGGTCCTCATTGAGTCCTCCTGGCGAAAGTCTATAGATCCAGTAGGTCTCCCTCTGGCAGAGTCTCTTGAACCTCTCCGCCGTAGGGAGACCCCTCTGGATTGACTCAATGACACACACATGCAGACCTTTTGTGGATTTGGCATGATGTTTAAGAAAATGTCTAGGGACACAGTGTATATCTTTACCCTCCTCGATATATCATCTGTATTGGCCAAAGCGTGCTCGCAGTGCATGTATAATTCTCCCCACATAATGTAAGCCACGTGGGCATATAAGACCGTAAACTACAAAATCAGAGGGACAAGTGTGGAATTCAAAAATTCCCACATGTAGTTCTTCTAATATTAAAATCCTTTTGACCATATGTAACAAACTGACAGGCTAGACACAATGGTTTCGGGCATTGGTACATGCCAGTAATGGAGAAAAATTGTAAGGAAGGCGACTGATGTTTTTTGGTCTTCAACTTACTGGGTACAATTTTGGCTTTGATATTTGGTGCTTTTCTGTAGGTGAACCAGGCACCTCCCCCCACACATGTTAGGAAGCACCAGGCATACATTAACCCCTCCCTCTCCAATAAAATTAACCTCTTCCCTGCCAGTGCCATTTTTACAGTAACAGTGCATATATATATAGCACTGATTATTGCAGTAATGTCACTGGTACCCCCAAAAGTGTCAAAAATGTCAGTCAAGGGTCCGATCTGTCCGCCGCAATGTCGCAGTCCCGCAAAAAAAATCGCAGATCGCCGCCATTATTCATTAAAAAAAAACACCAAAAATGACAGAAATCTTTCCCTTAGTTAGTAAACGCAATAACTTTTGCGCAAACCAAACAAAATACGCTTATTGTGATTTTTTTTTTACCAAACATAGGTAGCAGAAAACAAATTGGCCAAAAATTAAAAAAAAATTTGATTTTTACATTTTTTTGGGGGGGAATTTCATATAAAAAAATGTGAAAAATATTGTTATTTTTTCAAAATGTACGCTCTTTTTTTGTTTATAGCGCAAAAAGTAAAAATCGCACAGGTGATCAAATACCACCAAAAGAAAGCTCTGTTTGTGGGAAAAGAAGGACGTACATTTAGTTTAGGTACGGCATCGCACGACCGCGCAATTGTCAGTTAAAGTTGCACAGTGTCGAATCACAAAAAGTGGCCTGGACGTAAGACAGCAAAATCCTCCGGTGGTAAAAGTGGTTAAACAGAAAATAGTTGTGAGTTAAACAAAAATTTGTGGCCTCTATAATGAACTCAGATTGTCAGGGATTAATAGTGGAATCCTTACTGAGGAAAAATTCCAAGGCCCTCATACCTACTTCCTACTTCGGTCTGACGAAGGAGCACATCCGTGCATGCTCCGAAACGCATTACCGCCCCTCCACGTCACCAGGCTCGGTGTGGTCCACCAGCGAGGTATGCGCTTCACCGCTACCTTGCATTGACTCACCGCTCCTGATTGGGCTTTCCCCTCTTTGGCATCATCTCCCTGCTGCTGGACAGCCGGAGGACGGGAGGAGCCGCGGACCAGGAAGAGACCCCGAGCCGTGAGGACACATGCCATTTTCTATGTAAGTCTACTCATTGTTTGTGCAATAAAGTGGTTTCTGCTACACTCAGAGGCGCCTTTCTCCTTCCTCGTTATAATATAAAGGCATTGCTTATATACAAATAAGGCAAATCATTATCTGGAATGTTTTTTAGGAGTTTTAAACTGAGGAATATTTATTTTAGTGGAGTTTTTGGGATCAGTGTTCCCTTCTTTATGGCTAATATTATATACTGTATAACTGTTACTGGATAGCTTGAAAGGAAGTGACATCCAATTAGCCCTAAAAATAGCGCTGTCATTACGTACGTCACAAGATGCAGGCATTAGCACTCTGAACCCTTAAAAACAGGATGTAGATTCCCTAAAAGTGTTGGTTCTTTCCAATGTGGTGCCTTTTTAATCGCGGATATAGGAATTGCTTCTCTTACTCTAATGAAGTGCTTACAGTCCTTTATATTCTTATGCAAGTGGTCTTCAAAAAGTTTCCAAGCTTTTATATTTTCATTGGAAACGGTGAAGGCAGGAGGAGTAGTAATTGGTCGTGTCTGAGAGTGTAATGTGACCAGTCTGTCTATAATTTTAAATTCTCAATAAAAAAGTTAAAAAAAGCGCAGAAACTGTTGAAAGAACACTCACTAAATCTCTGCAATGGGACACAGATAGTGAAAAAAAAATATGACAGGGGTAACTCTATGCAAAATGAAAACAAAAAGTTTTGCCTATAGTTCCACTTTAAAGATGAAATATATATTTTTTTTTATCATAGGTGTGGTTTAAATGATAGAGACAGAATCTTAACCAAAAATCCAGAAAAAAACACATAAAACAAATGCTATAAATTAGGTTGCAGCTCAGTGAGTAAAATAAGTATTTGATCCCCAGGCAAAACATGACTTAGTACTTGGTGGAGAAACCTTTTTTGGCAAGCAAAGAGATAAGACATTTCTTGTAGTTAGTGGTCAGGTTTGTACACATCTCAGGAGGGATTTTGGTCCACTCTTCTTTACAGATCTTCTCTAAATCCTTAAGATTTCTTGGCTGTCACTTGGCAACTCAAAGTTTCAGTTCCCTCCAAAAATGTTATATAGGATTAAGGTCTGGAGACTGGCTAGGCCACTCCATGATCTTAATGTGCTTCTTCTTGAGCCACTCCTTTGTTGCCTTGGCAGTATGTTTTGGTGCATTGTTATGTTTAAAGACCCCTCCACGACCCATCTTTAGTGTTCTGGCTGAGGGAAGAAGGTTCTCTTCCAAGATTTTACAATACATGGCCCCGTCTTTTAGCCCCTCAATGCGGCAAAGTCGGTCCACGACCCATCTTTAATGTTCTGGCTGAGGGAAGAAGGTTCTCTTCCAAGATTTTACAATACATGGCCCCGTCTTTTAGCCCCTCAATGCGGCAAAGCAGAGAAACAGCCCCAAAGCATATTGTTTCCACTTCTGTGCTTGACTGCAGGGATGGTGTTCTTAGGATCATAGCAGTGCCGGGACAAGGTCATCTGGTGCCCAGGGCGAAGATGGCAAACTGCGCCCCCCCCCCGCCTCTGGGGTATAAAGAAAAAGTCAGTGTCATTTCAAAACCAATATTTCCTATAGATGCCAATGTTAAACAAGGAGCAGTGCCATGTCACGCTGACCAAGATTTCCTATAGATGCCAATGTTAGACAGGGAGCAGTGCCATGCCAAGCTGTCCAAGATTTCCCATAGACGCCAATGTTAAAAACCGGCAGCAGTGCTATGTCAAGTTGACCAAGATTTCCTATAGACGCCAATGTTAAAAACCGGGAGTAGTGCCATGCCAAGCCGACCAAGCTGTGTCCGTACTCGTGAGCAGTGCCGGTCCTAGCAAGCAAGAGGGTCATCGAGGCGGGCGGGGAGAGAGGAGGTGGGCAGGGAATTCGGAGAACTGAAGGCAGCCTGACAGGAATCTTCATTGAGTGAAGCACAATGCCGGACGTTAATCCAGCACTGACTTCATCCCCAGGAGCCTCTCATGGGGCCCCCCACTGGTCCCGGGCACTCAGTCAGATGGATCATGGGTCAGTCCGCCCCTGGTATGAACTAACACACCAGGCGGGCGGGTGAGCGGCCGCTAATGGCTGCCTGTAACGAAGTGAGCCCTTCACTTCCCTGTCAGTGGAGATACCCGCCTGATAGGCAAGTGAAGGTCTCACTTTGTTACAGCTATTAGCAGCCTCTCGCCTGCCCGCCCGGGGTGTTAGTAGTCACACACATTTCACCTGTGTTGGGCCGCGCCTCCCTTCCTCTACTAAATGGTGCCACCCAGGGCACCCCCCCTTCCGCCCCCCCCTTGTACCGGCTCTGGGTCATAGTCAGCATTTTTCTTCCTCCAAACACGGCGAGTCCCCCTCCTCAAAAAGGCACATACACAGTCATGCCAATGAACATCTATAGATGTTCATTGGCATTGGCATAGATTCTGAGAAGGACTGGGTGAAAGTGCTGTGGTCAGATGAGACCAAAATTGAGCTCTTTGGCATTAACTCGACTCGCTGTGTTTGGAGGAAGAAACATTTTGGCTATTACCCTGAGAAGTTGAGGATGAGAACCTTCTTCCCTCACACAGAACACTGACGATGGGTTGTGGATGAGTCTTCCAGCATGACAATGACCCAAAGCATACCACCAAGGCAACAAAGGAGTGGCTCAAGAAGAAGCACTTCAAGGTAATGAAGTAGCCTAGTCTCCAGAATTTAATCCTATAGAAAATATATTGAGGGAGCTAAAACTTCAAGTTTCCAATCCAAGAAACCATAAGGATTTAGAGAAGATCTGTAAACAAGAGAGGACCAAAATGCCTCCTGAGATGTGTGCAAACCTGGTCCCCAACTACAGGAAACGTCTTACCTCTGTGCTTGCCAACAAGGGTTTCTCCACCAAGGACTTAGTCCTGTTTTGCTTGGAGATCAAATATTTATTTTACTCACTGATCTGCAACTTAATTTATAGCATTTGTTTTATGTGGTTTTTTTTTCTAGATTTTTGGTTGATATTCTGCCTCTATCATTTAAAATACACCTATGATAAAAAGTATGGACCCATCATTTCTTTGTAAGTGGGCAAATATCTAAGACTTTTTCTATGTACACAAAAGGTCTATTTCTCTCAAATATTGTTCACAAGTTTGTCTAAATCTGTGTTAGTGAGCACTTCTTCTTTGCTGAGATAACATATCAAGATGCTGATTGGACAGCATGATTATTGCACAGATGTGTCTTAGGCTGGCCACAATAAAGACCACTCTAAAATGTGCAGTTTTACTGTATTGGGGGGGTCATTTGCCTTACGCAGTGCAACACATCTCCTTCGCATAGAGTTGATCAGGTTGTTGATTGTGGCCTGTGGAATGTTGGTCCACTCCTCTTCAATGGCTTTGCAAAGTTGCTGAATATTGGCAGGACTTGGAACACGCTGTTGCATATGCCGATATAGAGCATCCCAAACATGCTCAATGGGTGACATGTCCGGTGAGTATGCTGGCCATGCAAGAACTAGGATATTTTCAGCTTCCAGGAATTGTGTACAGATCCTTGCAACATGTGGTCGTGCATTATCATGCTGCAACATGAGGTGATGGTCGTGAATGAATGGCACAACAATGGACCTCAGGATCTCGTCATGGTATCTCTGTGCATTCAAAATGCCATCAATAAAATGCCACTGTGTCCATTGTCCATAACATGCCTTCCCATACCATAACCCCATCGCCACCATGGGCCGCTCAATCCACAACATTGGCATCAGCAAACCACTCACCCACACGACACCATACACGCTGTCTGCCATCTGCCAGGTACAGTGAAAACCGGGATTCATCCGTGAAGAGAGCACCTCTCCAAAGTGCCAGACGCCATCGAATGTGAACATTTGCCTACTCAAGTTGGTTACGACGAAGAACTGCGATGAGGACAACGAGCATGCAGATGAGCTTCCCTGAGAAGGTTTCTGACAGTTTGTGGAGAAATACTTTGGTTATGCAAACTCTTTGTTGTAGCAGCTCTTCGGGTGGCTGGTCTCAGACAATCTTGGGGGTGAAGATGCTGGATGTGGAGGTCCTGGGCTGGTGTGGTTACACGTGGTCTGCGGTTGTGAGGCCGGTTGGATGTACTGCCAAATTCTATTAAACTCCTTTGGAAACAGCTTATGGTAGACAAATGAACATTCAATTCATGGGCAACAGCTCTGGTGGACATTCCTGCGGCCAGCATGCCAATTGCATGCTCCCTCTAAACTTGGGACATCTGTGGCATTGTGCTGTGTGATAAAACTGCACATTTTAGAGTGGCCTATTATTGTGGGCAGCCTAAGGCACACCTGTGCAATAATCATGCTGTCCAATCAGCATCTTCATATGTCACATCTGTGAGGGGGATGGATTATCTCGGCAAAGAATAAGTGCTCACTAACACAGATTTAGACAGATTTGTGAACAATATTTGAGAAAAATAGGATAATAATTAGAGGGCAGACTGCGAGCCAGGCCTTCTCATCCAACATCAGTGCCTAACCCCACAAATGCGCTTCTGGAAGAATAGTCAAACCTTTCCATAGACACACACCTAAACCTTGTGGACAGCCTTCCCAGAAGAGTTGAAGCTGTAATGGCTGCAAAGGGTGGGCCAACTCAATATTGAACCCTATGGACTAAAACTGGAATGCCATTAAAGTTCATGTGCATGAAAAGGCAGGTGTCCCAATACTTTTGGAAACATAGTGTATATGCTACAAAAAAGTGTCCCTCCAATATTGTGCAGAATGCGCAAAAAATGAAGTGCTGAGAAATCAAGTGCAAAATCTCTGTGTTTCTTCAATGTATATAATCCACGTGCCACTCTGAGCTTAAAACACAAATTAGGTGCTCAGTGTTCTCCCTAGTGCTGCAACACATTCACCAGAGGTAAAAAAAAAAAAAAAAGGTCTGACAGCGCTTGGTTTAGGTATCTGTCAGGTCACCTGTGGCCAGGTGACGACTGCACCCTGTTGGAGGCAGGGGTGCAACGCAAGGTAGTGAACCCGGTAGCTGACTACTGCGGATAGACAGGAACGTGAGCCTAAGTTTCCCCAGGGCGCGGAGTCTAAGACCCAGCAGGTGTTCACCAGAGCCTCTAGTGGTGAGGATGGACTTGGCTGCAGCTGGGCTCAGGTAGCGGCCCCTGGGGTCCCCCGGGTCACGCTCCGTAGGGAGAGAGGGGAAGCAGCCACTCAGGACACAAGGGATAGTGATGAGTAAGCCGAGGTCGGGACAACAGGCAGACGAGGGTAACCAAGGAACAGGCCAAAGGTCAGGGTCACAGGCAAACAGGAGTAGTCAGAGACAAGCCAAAGTCGGTACACAGAAAGGTAGATCAAGCACACGGCATACAGGAAACAACTAACAAACACTGTTGAACAGCAAAGCAGACCTGCAGTGCACTGGTTAATATAGACTTCCTGGAATGGCCTGGGGTGGGGCCGAACAGGGAGGAGAGATGATAAAAAGGAGCCAGAAGGGGGGTTTGGCCTCTAATGCAGACATAAAGGATCAGGTAAGCTGCCAAACACTATTGCAAGTCCATGACAGTATCACATGCCAGCAGGGGATTCTTCCACATTGCCATTGCTCTCCACTGTTAGTTTTCTCCATACTCAGGCTCCCGTAAAAACACATAAATCACATAGGATCCCATAGTGTTCCTATGTGATTTAGCAACAAGCAACATTTACAGAACCTTTTTGTTTTCAATAAATTGTCATATTTTAGTCATTATGCTTTACAATTCTTGATTTAGCCCTGAAAGTCCCACCCCCTTTGGCTTGAGGCACCAAACACTGCTTTAAGATTTTACCCTGGGATGTTGGCTACACCTACTAAATAAGGTACTAGGGATCAACACAAATTTAACATTTACAGAACCTCACTCACATATTCTGGTTCCACTCTCTTTAAGCACTATACAGATCACTTGTATGTGTAAAGTAACTCACCACTCTACTTAGATTGTCCCCAGAGCCAGCATGCATTCCACTGCCAAGTGACATGCAGTAACCAAGCCTCTACATGTTTCGTCCAAAGCCAGAGTCCTCAGGAGGCATTTTTTTGCAGACTTCTTACAACACTGGAAAGAAACTTTCCTGGTACCTCCATGGCAGCATACCAATGATAGAGCTCCGCCTCGACTCCGTCTTCAGGACTAATGAATAGCATAAAAGAAAGACGCCCCCTACTCCCAGCATTCTCCTGTGTTATAGAATACAGAGGGAGGGAGCGTATGCTGCCATGGATAGGCACCAGGAAATGAAAATTACGGTAAGTATGATACAATTTTCCCCTTTTATGTTACATATTTGTATTGCACTTTAAAACATTAAGCAATTGTGTAAAATTATTTTACTTCTTTTAGACTTTTTAGCCCTGCCTTTATATCTATTTTCTTGATTTGTAAGTGTTTTATTTTGACACTCTTAGAAAAGGTTGATAGGAGAGCTGACTAATATGGGCAGGGGAAGCCACAAAATTGGTCATACTCTGTTAACTGACCACAGTTCCCAATTTATTTTAGGTGATCCCTAATATCATGTAATAACTTAATGAATGACATTTGATTTGCTAAAGCACATAATTAACCACTTAAGCCCCGGAAGATTTTATCGCCTTCCTGACCAGGGGGTATTTTGCGATTCGGCACTGCGTGACTTTAACGGACAATTGCGTGGTCGTGCGATGCTGTACCTAAACGAATTTGTTGTCCTTTTTTTCCCACAAATAGAACTTTCTTTTGGTGGTATTTGATCACCTGTGCGATTTTTTGATCATGCGCTATAATCAAAAAAAAGAGGGACAATTTTGCAAAAATAACAATATTTTTCACATTTTTTTATATGAAATTCCCCCCCCCCAAAAAATGTAAAAATCACAATTTTTGGCCAATTTTTTTTCTGCTACCTATGTTTGGTAAAAAAAAATCACAATAAGCGTATTTTGATTGGTTTGCACAAAAGTTATTGCGTTTACTAAGGGAAAGATTTTTGTCATTTTTGTTGTTTTTTTTTTTAACGAGTAATGGCGGCGATCTGCGATTTTTTTTTTGCGGGAGTGCGACATTGTGGCGGACAAATAGGACCCTTGACTGACATTTTTGACACTTTTGGGGGTACCAGTGACATTACTACAGTAATCAGTGCTATACATATACGTTACTGTAAAATGACACTGGCAGGGAAGGGGTTAACTTTATTGGAGAAGAAGGGGTTAAGTGTGTCCCTAGGGGCGTGCTTCTAACTGTGCAGGGATGTGGCTGTGTGTAACAGCACAGATCAACAGTCCTACATAGCAGGACCGTTAGATCAGTGCTTTTACACAGGGAAGAATGACAGGCGGCTTTGTTTACATTAGCCGCCTGCCTTTCTCCCTTCACAGAGGACGATCGCGAGTGACCGGCGGACATCGGATCCGCCGGTCACACGCATGGAGGTGTCCGTGAACGAGCCGAGGCGGGAGCGCGCCTCCGGCGGGGCGCACCCGCCCGCTATTGGCTCCCAGGCTAGTGACGTATTTATACGTCACTTTGCCTGGCCGGGGCTGACCGCCGCAGTAAATAGTCGTGCGGCGGTCGGCAACCGGTGAACAATTAGTGTCATAATCAATTGATATTTTTTTTTTTATACTTGTTCCATGATTTTTCATCCTTTGATGTATCCCAGTGCCACTCGTCTCCTTTAGGTTATTTGTAAGCATTTTTGGTCTACATCTATGGAATTTCTCAGAGGGTATTTTTTCGGTGACAACAGTGGATCATGTCTGTGTAATGTGTTTTGAAATGGCATTTTTACTCTCCATCAGAAGCCCCATGACAGGATGACAATGCAGGAACACAAGAGACAGAACGTTGTCAAACTATTGCACAAAATGATTGAACAAGGACCTTCATGGCAGGATCACTATCTATCATTTTGATGAAAGCTGCAAAGAGAGAGATATGGCATTACAGCGGGGCTAGGAATTGACAGTTTTCTTGTTACCGCTGGTCACTTTTTTCAAATATCAATCCCTCTTCTATTCTGCCTGTCTTGAGACATTTTTTTTCCTCGAGGTTTAAATGAAAAAGGCTGCAGTTTCTGATGTAACACGCATTGAATAATATTTAGCATTTTCCTTTTTTTTCTTTTCATCTGCCATTGATGAGTCAGTTTATCATTCATAATTAATTGCAAACAAGGGTTATCTCAGGTAGATGTCACTCACCATCTGGAACAGTTAGTTCCACCTGCATAACTTCCAGCCTACGTTCTCTGTCTTGTGATTTTGAAGAACTGAAAATGTGCCCAGAGACAGACATCAGTTGCAAAAACATAATAAATCCATTTTGCTTTGCAAAATGTTTCAATAAGTGTATAGCAAAAAATGGGCATTCTAAGGTGTTCTAAGGCATCTCAAGCAATACAAAGGTTGCCCAATAGTTTCCTAAGAAGCTGCCATCAGTGATAGGCAGGAAGCTTCTCATACAGATTAAAGTCACACTATCACTGCACATGTGCAACACAGTGTGACAAAACCTTAGACTCAATTCACACAAAAAAAAAAAAAAAAAAAACTTGACAACCCTTCTCACACAAAGAAGCTGTAATCAGCTATATTAAAAAAAGGGTATGGTGATGGCATTGTTGCCCAAATTTGGCCATGTGCCCATGTTTAGGAAATTGTGTAATACTCCATTTCCTGCCCATTTGCTTATGTGATATGGATTCCCAGCCATGTAAGTGAATAGGCAGAGTGACATCACTGGTTGTTAAGGACGCAGTGTGTGCAAGCAGCCACTGCTTCCTTAGCAACCATTAACAGCTGGAAGAGTGGTGACATCATTGCAAAAATATGGCCATGTGGCGATATTTAGGCAATGATGGAACCCACTCCATTCCCTGCCAATTTGCTTACGTGACCAGTAATTTCTACCCTTGTAAGGGAATGGGCTGAGTAATATTAGTGATTGGTTAGGACACAATGGGTGCTAGTAGCCGTTGTTCCCTTGGCAACCAATGTCAACCAGAAGCTGTCACATTTGTCCATACCGAATTACCTAAATGTTCAGCATTTGGATGAATATTTGAAGAGCCAGTGTTCGAACCAAACACTGATCTCATCCCTCACAAAACTGAGAAAAGTCCTTTAGATGAACATCTTACACAGCATCACCTAAAAGCTTAAGGGTTAAGAGACATTTTCAGGCTAAATTAGACCTTGCAGAGATTTGGACATTCCAAAGCAGTCTTTTTCAATCAGTGTTCCATGGAACTTTACAGTTTCTCCAGAGGTTGTTAGTGGTTCCTTGAGCAGTGATGGAATAAACTCCCACCTGATGAGGCTTGCACAGAGTCCCGACCTCAACCAGATAGAATACCTTTGGGATGAGATAAAGCGGAGGCTGCAAGCCAGGCTTTCTTCTGCCTTCTTCTTGCACTCCTTCCAACATCAGTGCCTGACCTCACAAATGCGCTTCTGGAAGAATGGTCAAACATTCCCATAGACACACTCCTAAACCTTGTGGACAGCCTTCCCAGAAGAGTTGAAGCTGTTATAGCTGCAAAGGGTGGGCCAACTCAATATTAAACCCTACGGACTAAGACTGGGATCCCATTAAAGTTCATGTGCATGTAAAGGCAGGCGTCCCAATACTTTAGGAAAAATCTAGTATATATATATACAGTATATATATACATATATACATATACACATACATGCATATATTCAGTAATTCTCATAAAATACTTATATGTATTTTTTGTTTCTTCTTTTTCAGCCAGATGAGCTCCAAGATGACATACTCTTTCCCAGGCTTCCATCGGTACTCAAATTGTAGTCTCTCTGTGGAGTGGGGTGATGTGTTGCAGGATATCTGCTTCATGATGAACCTTTTTCTCTTGGGTTTTGCATGTGCAGCTATAACCTGACATGCTGGGGTTAAACGTTCATTTTCTATTTTGTAAAAATGGGTGAATATATGCTTAAAGGTCCTTTTGAGAAATGACCGGTCACATGCTGATAAAGTTCCTTTTAAACAAAAAATGGCTGATGTGCTAGTTGTTCTGGGGTCAGACACAGCCACATGTTTATTCTAGAGGTGTCATATCTATATGCCTGGATACATCGAGGAAATATGGAATGATAGCTTACAGCCCTAAGGGAAGACATGGATAATGAGCCATGGGGGAACACTTGGACGTAAGTGCCAAACCTTTCTGAACATACAGTTGTTATAGTGATACACAGACCATGAAGCACACTCCTTTAAAGGGAAACTCCATTTAAAAAGGAAATTTTTCCTATAATAGTATGGTAAATATCTTTATCTTTGATATTATTCATTTTTTGGCTAGCTGATTGTGTAGCTTAGAAAGTCTTCTCTAAACTGGATAAACAGCTTCTTCCTGTTCTTCACCGACAACGCTCTCTCCTTTTATCTGAATTTGCTAAGCTGTCTTTCACTTCCTGAAAAGGTTGTCGGTCTTTCTTAGACAGGCATGTCTAGACCTGCCCAGCCCCACCCCATCCCTCCTATCCTTCACCATGATCTCCTCTTGTCTTCATAGCCTTGTTTATGCCAGCAGCTTCTCCTGAGAGAGGGTGGGGGGAGGGGGGGTGCAATATATGAAAGAAATAAGGTACAAAGGAACATTAGTGAAAGTTTAGAAGGATACAGATCAATTTCTATTGCTCATTACATGTGAGTAATGAATTTTAGGCTCCATTTTACTAGTGCGACTTGTCATGCAACTATAAACACATTATATCGCATGACAAGTCACAGCCCATAGATTTCAATGGCACCCATTCCCATCTATGCCACTTTGAAAATCAGCGACTTTGAAAAGGTGCCTGCACTACCTTAATGCGACTTTGATCCAGAGAGTGTAAAGTTTGATCAAAGCTGCACTCAAAGTCGCACTCCAAATCCCACAACTTAAGAGTCGCGCTAGTGGAAACATAGCCACTAGACTGGAGTGCGACTTTGGAGTGCAAATTTGTGAAATCAATGAACAGTGACTATTAACTGTGACTCTAAATCGCAACACAGGAACAGTGCCCCTCCCTGGAAGTGATGTCACTGGCTTTCAGTAACCACACCCACTTGCTGCTCTTGGGCTCAGCAGGAAATGGAATTTAAGTCACGTGACAGCTCTGAAAAACTGAAGAATTCAGGTAAAAAACTGGGATTTTTTCATTTTGACATATAGGGCTGAACTCCGCTCACATTAATGATTGCAGGGGAGAATTTAAGGTATTAGGCTGGACTTCCGCTTTAAGCATAATAATGCTAATTATATGCTTATCTGGCCTATTACTGTAAAAATTTATTTTTACATATGGAACTTTTTTTCTGCCGGAATAGAGTTCCGCCACCTCTGGCAGCCCTGTCCTCTCCCACTTGTCACATAACACAGAAGCTTCTAGAGGACTCACTTCCCCCACCATCTTCTGTGTACTAGTGTCGGCAGGCACATAAGGCGGGATGTTTGCAGGTGGATGTCCCGGGTCTAGATGCAGCAATCGCCAACAGTTTTTGTAAATAAGCAGTAATTTTGAGTTATTGTTTATACTATTCTTCCATTTTAAGTAGCAGCATATTTTACTTTGATATACTCCTAAGCACACAGGATTACTTGAATAGCCTATTGTGGGCATTGGTTATTTAATAAGTTTATACAAGTTTTTGTTAATAAGCCGCTTGGGGAGGCAGCTTCTTTCTCCATCTCCTGCCAGTTACAACTGTGTGTAGTGATGTCCAGTTCATGAACGAGTCGTTCTTTTAAATCAATTCTTTTCAGTGAACTGGATGAATCGATTCATCTGACTAAACGGATTCATTTGAACAGTTCACTATTGACTCAATAGGAGACAGGTCTGGTAATATGATCCTAGAGTGACTCCACCCCTCCCTGCAACCAATCAGCCGGCTCACAGTACACTGACAATCAAGAACTGGATACAAGCTTACAACAGTTCTGAGTCAAGAGTACACCAGTACACTGAGTCAAAGAATCATATGAGTCTCCAGAACAGATTCTGAGTCAAAGAATCATGAGTCTCCAGAACAGTTTCTGTGTTAAAGAATCATGAGTCTCCAGAACAGTTTCTGTGTTAAAGAATCATGAGTCTCCAGAACAGTTTCTGAGTCAAAGAATCACAAGTCTCCAGAACAGTTTCTGTGTTAAAGAATCATGAGTCTCCAGAACAGTTTCTGAGTCAAAGAATCATGAGTCTCCAGAATAGTTTCTGAGTCAAAGTTTTTGAGTCAAAGAGTCATGAGTCTCCAGAACAGTTTCTGAGTCAAAGAGTCATGAGTCTCCAGAACAGTTTCTGTGTTAAAGAATCATGAGTCTCCAGAACAGTTTCTGAGTCAAAGAGTCATGAGTCTCCAGAACAGTTTCTGAGTCAAAGAATCACAAGTCTCCAGAACAGTTTCTGTGTTAAAGAATCATGAGTCTTCAGAACAGTTTCTGAGTCAAAGAATCATGAGTCTCCAGAACAGTTTCTGAGTCAAAGAATCACAAGTCTCCAGAACAGTTTCTGTGTTAAAGAATCACGAGTCTCCAGAACAGTTTCTGTGTTAAAGAATCACCAGTTCTCACTTGCATTATTTAATAAAATACTTGAAACAGAAAGAATCACCAGTCTCCAGACCAGTTTCTGAGTCAAAGAATCACAAGTCTCCAGAACAGTTACTGTGTTAAAGAATCACGAGTCTCCAGAACAGTTTCTGTGTTAAAGAATCATAAGTCTCCAGAACAGTTTCTGAGTCAAAGAATCATGAGTCTCCAGAACAATTTCTGAGTCAAAGAATCACAAGTCTCCAGAACAGTTTCTGTGTTAAAGAATCACGAGTCTCCAGAACAGTTTCTGTGTTAAAGAATCACAAGTCTCCAGAACAGTTTCTGAGTCAAAGAATCACAAGTCTCCAGAACAGTTTCTGTGTTAAAGAATCACGAGTCTCCAGAACAGTTTCTGTGTTAAAGAATCATGAGTCTCCAGAACAGTTTCTGTGTTAAAGAATCACAAGTCTCCAGAACAGTTTCTGAGTCAAAGAATCACAAGTCTCCAGAACAGTTTCTGTGTTAAAGAATCACGAGTCTCCAGAACAGTTTCTGTGTTAAAGAATCATGAGTCTCCAGAACAGTTTCTGTGTTAAAGAATCATGAGTCTCCAGAACATTTTCTGAGTCAAAGTTTCTGAGTCAAAGAGTCATGAGTCTCCAGAACAGTTACTGAGTCAAAAAATCATGAGTCTCCAGAACAGTTTTTGAGTCAAAGAATCATTAGTCTCCAGAACAGTTTCTGAGTCAAAGAATCACAAGTCTCCAGAACAGTTTCTGTGTTAAAGAATCATGAGTCTCCAGAACAGTTTCTGAGTCAAAGAATCATGAGTCTCCAGAACAGTTACTGAGTCAAAGAATCATGAGTCTCCAGAACAGTTACTGAGTCAAAGAATCACAAGTCTCCAGAACAGTTTCTGAGTCAAAAAATCATGAATCTCCAGAACAGTTTCTGAGTCAAAGAATCATGAGTCTCCAGAACAGTTACTGAGTCAAAGAATCATGAGTCTCCAGAACAGTTACTGAGTCAAAGAATCACAAGTCTCCAGAACAGTTTCTGTGTTAAAGAATCATGAGTCTCCAGAACAGTTTCTGAGTCAAAGAATCACAAGTCTCCAGAACAGTTTCTGAGTCAAAGAATCATGAGTCTCCAGAATAGTTTCTGAGTCAAAGTTTCTGAGTCAAAGAATCATATGAGTCTCCAGAACAGTTTCTGTGTTAAAGAATCATGAGTCTCCAGAACAGTTTCTGAGTCAAAGAATCATGAGTCTCCAGAATAGTTTCTGAATCAAAGTTTCTGAGTCAAAGAATCATATGAGTCTCCAGAACAGTTTCTGAGTCAAAGAATCATGAGTCTCCAGAATAGTTTCTGAGTCAAAGTTTCTGAGTCAAAGAATCATATGAGTCTCCAGAACAGTTACTGAGTCAAAGAATCATGAGTCTCAGAACACAATACACTGAAAGAATCAAATAATCATAAGTCACAACCAGTAGAACAATATACTAAATCAATGATCAGGTAGCAGCAGTGATAAGGTACAGACAGCCTATTAATTCACTTCACATCATAGAAACACAGTCCGAATGCATTCCAGATCATTTTCTGCATGTTTTTGATGCCTTCTAGTGCATTTTTCCCCGTTCTTTTTTCTTAACCTTAAATAAGGACATGTGTTTTCCAGTGCGTTTTTGATGCGTTTTACAGCATTCCAGTATGGCATTTTCAATACATTGAAGTGCAGTGGAGGGGTTTGAGGTCTTTTAGACCCCCGATCCCTCCATAAAGAGTACCTGTCACTGCCTATTGCTGTCACAAGGGATGTTTACATTGCTTGTGACAGCAATAAAAGCGATCAGATTTAATTATTTTTTTTTTAAAACCTGTGCTAAAATTTAAAAAAATTAATAAAATATTATGATGGGAGTCACTTTAGGCGCAGGGTGACCAAGAAACTGGGGGGCACTAAGAATATTATTATTATTATTATTATACAGGATTTATATAGCGCCAACAGTTTGCGCAGCGCTTTACAATGTGAAGGAAGACAATACAGTTACAATACAGTTCAAAACAGGAGGAACTAGAGGGCCCTGCTCGTTAGAGCTTACAATCTAGAAGGGAGGGTCAAGTGAAACAAAAGGCAATAACTGGGGGGGATGGGTTGATGGAGAAAAGGAGGTACATTTGTTAGGGGTTGGTAGGATAGGCTTCTCTGAAGAGGAGGGTTTTCAGAGATCGCCTAAAAGCTAATAGAGTGGGGGATAATCGGACAGATAAGGGTAAGGAGTTCCATAGGATTGGAGAGGCTCTGGAAAGTCCTGGAGGCGAGCATGGGAGGAGGTGATGAGTGAGCTAGAGAGCAGGAGGTTTTGAGAAGAACGAAGAGAGCGATTAGGTTGGTATTTTGAGATGAGGCTGGTGATGTAGCTGGGGGCTAGGCTGTGGATTGCTTTGTAAGATGTTGTAAGTATTTTGAATTGAATTCGTTGGGTGAGCGGAAGCCAGTGGAGGGCTTGACAGAGAGGAGCGGCGGACACTGAGCGATTGGTGAGGTGGATGAGTCTGGCGGCAGCATTCATGATGGATTGAAGGGGGGATAGCCTGTGTAGAGGTAAGCCAATGAGAAGGGAATTGCAGTAGTCGAGGCGCAAGATGACCAGGGAGTGAACTAGGAGTTTTGTTGTGTCTTTGGTTAGAAAGGGGCGTATTTTGGAGATGTTGCGGAGGCTGAGGCGGCAAGATTTGGAGAGCGAATGGATGTGGGGTTTGAAGGAGAGTTCAGAGTCCAGGACAACACCTAAGACCTTGGCATGTGGGGATGGGCTGATGGTAATGCCATTGATATTGACGGAGAAATCAGGGGAAGGGGCACGCGGTGGAGGAAAAATTATAAGTTCGGTTTTGGATGGATTTAGTTTGAGGAAGTGGTGAGACATCCAGACCGATATATCTGATAGTAAATTAGTGATGCGTGAGGAGACTGAGGGAGAGAGCTGAGGAGTGGATAGGTAGATTTGGGTATCGTCAGCGTAGAGGTGGTATTGGAAGCCGTGGGAGGCTATCAACTGACCTAGAGAGGAGGTGTAGATTGAAAATAGGAGGGGTCCAAGAACAGAGCCTTGGGGGACTCCAACAGAGAAGGGAAGAGGAGAGGAGGAAGTAGAATTGTAGGTAACGCTGAAGGTGCGGTTAGATAAGTAAGAAGATAACCAGTGAAGAGTACAGTCACGGAGACCAAAGGCATGGAGTTTTTTGAGGAGGAGGGGATGGTCAACCGTATCAAAGGCAGCAGAAAGGTCCAGAAGTAGGAGTACAGAATAGTGTCCATTGGTTTTGGCCGTTAGCAGATCGTTTGTCAGCTTTAGGAGTGCAGTTTCAGTGGAGTGTTGAGGCCGAAATACAGACTGAAGAGGATCAAGGAGGCTATTCTCGGCAAGGTGGTCGTACAGTCGGTTGTAGACTAGACGTTGGAGGAGTTTGGATGAAAAGGGGAGCAAGGAAATAGGGCGTAGGTTGTTCAGATCGGTTGGGTCCAGTGAGGGCTTTTTAAGTATGGGGTTGACTAGTGCATGTTTTAGAGAGTTGGGGAAGATGCCAGAAGAGAGGGAGAGATTGAAGATGTGGGTTAGAGAGTGTAGAATAGGGCCAGAAGGTGAACGTAGCATTTGCGAGGGAACAGGATCCAGAGGGCAGGTTGTTAAGTGGACGTTAGCAAGTAGTTTAGCAACCTCGTCTGTAGTGGCGGGGTTGAATGAGGGAAGTAATGATCGCACTTGTGGGCGTGAAGGATAAGGCATGGAGGAAGGTATCTGAACAGCAACAATCTCCTTACGAATTGTGTCAATCTTCTGTTTGAAGTGGTTGGCAATCTCCTGGGCGGTAAGTGAGTCAGTGGGAGGGGGTAGTGGAGGACGGAGTAGAGAGTTAAAGGTAGCGAAGAGTTGCCGGGGGCGTGATGACAGGCTGTTAATGAGAGTGATAAAATAGGTCTGTTTGGCAGTGTGGAGACTGGAATTGTATTTTTGGAGGGCGGATTTATATTGGTTGAAATCCTTCTGAGACCGAGTCTTACGCCATAGGCGCTCAAGAGCACGGCTATGCTTTTTCAGACTTCTAGTGTTATCGGTTTGCTAAGGTTGAAGGGGTCGGGGCCTGATTCGGTGTGTGGTGAGGGGGGCCAATGTGTCCAGGGAGGCTAAGAGTGAATGGTATCTGCGGGTAACTGTACGGTAGATGGAGGGAGAGGAGGTGGAGTAGAGGGAGAGACTGAAACTAATAAGGTAGTGATCAGAGAGAGGGAAAGGATTGTTGGAAAGTTTGTGCGGGGTGCATAGGTGGGAGAAAACAAGGTCAAGGATATTGCCTTCAGAGTGAGTAGAAGCATGTATCCATTGCTTCAGGTCAAAGGAGGAGGTTAGATTGAGAAGTTTGGAAGTGGTAGGAGTGTTAGTATTAACAGGGATGTTGAAGTCGCCGAGAATGATTGTGGGGATTTCAGAAGAGAGAAAGTAGGGTAGCCAGGCGGAGAAGTCATCAAGAAAGGTTGATACTGGTCCAGGGGGGCGGTAGATCACAGCTATCCTTAGAGAGACAGGGGAGAAAAGACGAATGCAGTGTACCTCAAATCAGGAGAGTGACAGAGAGGGAGGCTGCTGAAGTACCTGAAAGGAGCTATGTGGGGCTAGAAGGATCCCGACACCCCCTCCCTTGCGTCCGTTGGGTCTAGGGGAGTGAGTCCATAGAAGACTACCTTGGGATAGGGCAGCAGAAGACGCAGTGTCAGATTCGTGCAGCCAGGTTTCGGTGATGGCGAGTAGATTAAATGAGTTAGCGATGAAAAGGTCATGGAGAGAGGTGAGTTTATTACAGACGGAGCGGGCGTTCCAAAGGGCGCAAGAGAAAGGGAGTCCGGTTTTGGGAAGAAGAGAGATTGGAACTAGATTGTGCTGACTGCGACTGCAGCCAGAGGGTGTAGGGTACGTGGTGTATTGAGCATGGGTAGATGGAGGACCAGGGTTTGGGGATATGTCTCCAGAGGCCAGGAGAAGCAGAAAGGTGAGGGTGGTAATATGAGAGTGTGATTTATATGAGGGGACATGCCCCAGTTTCCTGGAGGATTTGTGTGCATGTGGATTTAGAAGTAGCAGGAGATGGTGAGTGCAGTAATAAGGTGAGGACAGAAGTGAGGGTGATATATATAAGATGTGGGGTGGAGAAGAGGGGTGAAGTAGAGAGAATTTAAGGATGGAGGATAGGGCAGTCAGAAGAAGTGCCAGAGAGTGCATTTTACCAGGATAGAGCTGAAGAGGTTTAAAAAAAAAAAAAAAAAAGGAGGAGATCACCTGCAGTATATGTGGTATATATCTCAGCCTTTCCTGTGTTCCCTCACTTTGTGCATTCTCTGAAGTGCAGATTCAGAAGTGTGTCCCACTTAGCGAAATCGCCCCCACTTCGAGAAGAGAGCCCCCCGAGAGCAAACGTGCCCCCCCTGCCCACGTGCCTTCCCCAAGTGATGTGCTGATTTTATACTATTAGACCTGGGGTGGGGGCTTATCCAATTAGTAATCAGGAATTGATAAATTAGGGCTGGACATATACTGCAGTTTCACTTCACAAAGATTTAAAGATAACTGGCAGATACCCCTAAAGGTTAAAGGCTATAATGGTTGTAAATTTAAGGTAAGAAAACATAGGAGGGATAGGCTACGGATGGATAAGCAAGTAAGCATACCACATAAACTGTATAGAAAACGCAGGGTACAGGAATATTCCGTTTGGGTTGCAATCCTAGATGGACATACCACATAAACTGTATAGAAAACGCAGGGTACAGGAATATTCCGTTTGGGTTGCAATCCTAGATGGACATACCACATAAACTGTATAGAAAACGCAGGGTACAGGAATATTCCGTTTGGGTTGCAATCCTAGATGGACATACCACATAAACTGTATAGAAAACGCAGGGTACAGGAATATTCCGTTTGGGTTGCAATCCTAGATGGACATACCACATAAACTGTATAGAAAACGCAGGGTACAGGAATATTCCGTTTGGGTTGCAATCCTAGATGGACATACCACATAAACTGTATAGAAAACGCAGGGTACAGGAATATTCCGTTTGGGTTGCAATCCTAGATGGACATACCTGTGAAGAGAAAGAAGAAGGTTTTCAGATGACACATTGAGATGATCTATGCAGATTCAGAAGTGTGTCCCACTTAGCGAATATGGTTTGGATTACTCCAAATGGGACAGTGATATTCAGGAATATGAAGATTTTATTCCCTGTACATTGTGAGGTCTCTGACCAGGAAGTACAACTCCTAATATGGGCATTCCAGGAAGTTTAATGTGGAGACCAACTGTCTAACGATGTTGCTTTTGTCTGAATAAGTAAATTGTGATACTCTTGTTTGAGGTGGCTTTCCATTCACTTATTGTTAAGTGTGCTAATGAACTCACCTGTTTTCTGCTAAGGGATGTATTGACACTCAGAGTAATGTGTATTGGGGGCTCGTTATGTAACCATTGTGTGATGTCGGGGGCTGGATTTGGGTCATTGTTCATGTAGTGACTACATTACTTCTAACATGTATTTAAAGCGTGTATTCCTTTTCAATAAAGAGTCTGATTCCTGCTTAACCCTCAACACAGAGCCTCGTCTCGTACTTGGGGGGGGGGGGGGATTATTCGTATGGGTTTCTTGTTTGGCTGAGTGGAGTGCCTGGTAGGTGCCTTTGTGTTTGGGAATGGAATGTCCTAAACTACTGTAACCCCTTTCATACACAGGTTGTCGTTACAAATATATAGGAAAAAAAAATGTAACCGCCCCATCTCCGTGAGCTCGAGCACGGAAGAAAATGTATACAGAAGTCGAGCCCGCAAATTAAATCGCTGTTCAAACCACACATGTAAGGTATCACTGCAATCGCCAGAGCAAGAGCAATAATGAAAAAAAAAGAGCTACTCTGTAACTCTAAACTGGTAACCGTTACAAATTTTAAAAGCGTCACCTATGGAGTTTTTTATTGACCGCAGTTTGTCGTTATTCTGAGGGTGTGCGCAACTTTAAACCATAACATGTTGGGTATCTATTTACTCGGCGTGACATCATATTTGACAATATGCAAAAAAATGGCATAACTTTACTGTTTAGTTTTTTTTTTTAAATGCAGTGAAATGTGATTTTTAAAAAAAAATGGCGTTTGAAAGACCGCTGTGTAAATACAAAAAATATTGTAATGACCGCCATTTTATTCTCCAGAGTCTTTGCTAAAACATATACACATCTTCTGATTCACATCATTTTATAAGGTTGAGTTAGATCCAGAGCTTCAGTTCACTTGCTTGTCAGCAGACTCAGCAAGTGAACCGAAGAATCGATTCATTAATTGGATCATTTCAATGAGTAGTTCGAAATGAACCAATTCACATAAAAGATCCGAACTTCACATCACTAGTTACAACTATGTGTAGCACAGAGCCAAGTGAAGTTCTGGGGAAACTCTTTCCTCTGCTCTGTGCTGCATTCCTGATAGGCAGAGCTGCAGGAAAGTCACTGTGGTGAAAAAAAAGCCCGGGCTCGGCTAACAGAGCCATGATGGCTGCATTCCTCAAGAGGTGAAAGAGAGCTGTGGGGGAGGAGGACAGTCTGTTAACAAGTGAGAGAGCTTTTTGTGTGTGTGTGTGTGTGTGGGGGGGGGGGTTGTGGAAGGATCTGAGAGAGAGCTGGGAGGGGGAAGGGGGATCTGAGAAAAGGGGAGAGATGGGGGGGGAGAGGGGGTTTGTGAAAGGTGAGATAGCTGGGAGAAAGGGGGGGGGGTCTGTAAAAAGGTGAGATAGCTTGGAGGAGGGGGGGGGTCTGTGAAAAGGTGAGATAGCTGGGAGGATCTGTGAAAAGGTGAGAGCTGGAGGGGAGGGGAGGGGAGGGGTCTGTGAAAAGGTGAGAGCTGGGGGGAGGGGAGGGGTCTGTGAAAAGGTGAGAGCTGGGGGAGGGGGGGCTGTCAAAAAGTGAAAGCTGGAGGAGGGGGGGGCTGTGAAAAGGGGAGAGCTGGGGGGAGGATCTGTAAAAAGGTGAGATAGCTGGGAGGAGAGGGGGATCTGTGAGAAGGTGAGAGCTGGGGGGGTGGATGGGATCTGTGAAAAGGTGAAATAGCTGGGAGGAGAGGGGGGGTCTGTGAGAAGATGAGAGCTGGGGGGTGGAGGGGATCTGTGAAAAGGTGAAAGTTGGGGGGGGGGATCTGTGAAAAGGGGAGAGCTGGGGGAAGGGAGGATCGGAGGATCTGTGAAAAGGTGAGATAGCTGGTGGTAGGGGGGGGGGTCTGTGAAAAGGTGAGATAGCTGGTGGTAGGGGGATCTGTGAAAAGGTGAGAGCTGGGGGAAGGGAGAATCTGTGAAAAGGTGAGAGTTGAGGGAAGGGAGGATCTGTGAAAAGGTGAGAGCTTTGGGGGGGGGTTTGTTGAAAAGGGGAGAGTTGGGAAAGGGGGGACTTGTGCAAGGGTGATAGCAGGGAAGGGGGAGTGTGGATAGTACACAGGTGAAAGCTGTGAGGATAAGCTGTAGATGGGGGTGCAGAGGTGAGTTGTGAACTGGGGGTGTAACCTGTGAATGGAAGGGTGCAGAGGAGAGATGTTAATGGGGTACAAAGGTGAGTTGTGGACACGGGTGCTAAGGTGAACTGTGGAAAAGTGCAGAGTTGAACTGTGGATGGGGGCAGAAGATGTGAGTTGTGGATAGGGAGGTGTGTAAGTGAGCTGTGGATGTTGGGCGCAGAGTTGAGCTGGGGATAGAGGGAGAGGAAAGCAAAGAGGTGTGCAGAGGCGAGTAATTGATGGTTACTTTGAGGGGTGGGGTCGGGGATACTTGAATGAAGTGGGATTTTTGCTTGGCGAAGACAAGCGAACTTTGCTGCAGCAAAGTATACAGGGTTCAGTAACCAAGAGTATGTCATATATAGCAGGGTGCAACAGGGATGACTTAGTAAAATACCTTGTACATTACCTAGTCATAACTGTATGCTGTGCTATACATTACATACCTCTTATAGTCATATGTTACATTAATGGCCCCAGGACAATACTCCAGAATTCTGCACCCTGTACAATGGGTTTTATGTTATGTACTCACAAAAAATTGCAAGACACAGTCCTGCTATAATGGACTTTAGCGGCACTAACATGAGACAGATTTGATCTAATGATAAAAATTTATCTTTTTGTTAAACATATAAAAATCACAATACATGCCTAAAGGGGCGACTATTTAAAATGCATATCAAACTTAAGTGATATTTTAGGGGATATCACTGAGAACACCTATACATTTGTAGTAATTGATTGAGATATTGTTTTAATTGCTGGTCGACGCGTTTCGCTATATGCTTCTTCAGGACCAAGGAAAGGTGTATCACAATCTGGTAATCTTAAACAAATATATTGTCAATTTCAATCATATATTACACAACTTTTTACAATAGTTTCTATGAATTGTTTCCACAGTCAGCACTTACATGCACAAACATTTCAAATCCGTGAAGAACCAGATGCGTGGCTCTCATTATACTATTTGAAAGCAGCTCGTTTGGGCTTTGTACCTGCAGGTAAATTAAAAAAAACAATAATGGATTATAAAACAGGTATGTATTATCTTGTGCTCCCTAACCTGGTGTGCACCTCACTTTTACCCTGTGTCTGATGGCTGCAACCAAATAATTGTGTTCCCACAACTGCAAACAAAATAAAATTAAAAGTGTTGGCTGTGCCTATTCATGTGCAATCCAATTAATGTTTTTAAACCAAAACCTTACTATCAAACCCCAAAACCGCTATTGTTCAGTGACAAACTTTCTCCTGTAATAAAATAAAACAAATGTGACAGTCCCAGATGTCTATAATTGAGTTAGTAGTGCTTTTCTTCTTTCAAATATTTTTGTCTTTAATTGTGCTTCTCATATTCCGCAGTTTTTCCACCTTCACCCTTGTGGATTTCAGTTAATACAATTGTGCGGTGACTCCCACCTCCTTTCACCACTGCGCTCACCTCCAGTTTAGACCTGTTTCCAGGTTTAAAATCCCCTTCCCCTGCTGGGGATAGTTCCAGGCTCTTCAGCTGTTCAATCTCTTTCCCTCTCCTCTTTCCTCATTGAGCCTGCTTTGTCTGAACTCCCTTTCCTCCACGACCCCTCGGTATAAAATATACACTCCCATTGTGTAGTATATAAAGATTTCATATTTATTGCATAATATACACTTACATTAAAACTTGCGACAGTAAGCTTTAACAAAAATCATCCGATGGGGCAGCAGCTCCCGTATTCTCTCATATGTTCCACAAACACAGTCCTCTGTCACCCAACTCAACAGCTGCAGAAAGGAGACAAACAGCGCACGGCCGACCTTGCGTATTAACGTTAATTAGATCACATACCACGTAACTTAATCAATTGCACTCACATTTCCAAAGATGACAGGCGCATCGGCAAGAACCTTCAACCCCTCTCCCTCTTGGATGGCCCTCGATCCGCCCTACGACGTAAGTCAGCTAGGGACACCGCCACTCTATGCCCGTCCGTCTCCGGCCTCCCCTCCTCTGTCACCCAACTCCTCCCACGTGTTTCGTCCAGTACAATAATGGATTAAAAGAAGGATAAAAAAATAATAAAAGTTTTATTTTTAAATGTTGAAAGTATTGTAGCAGAAGTTGGACTTTAAATACCCTACTGTAAAATCATCAAAGCTACATCTTCATAGAAAGCAAATCTATGCTTGCACAAAATATATTTTAATGCTGAACTCTAGGCAGATATAAAGAAAACACATTGATGCAGCTTTGTACCTATTAATACACCATCAAATCTATTAGATATAAAAACAATGTAAGTATCTGAAGTTGACTTGGTATCAACCTCTACCAGTCCCAGCACTGCAGAATTTAAAGAAGGGTAGGAGAATGAGCACAAGGAGCAAGTGAGCTGTATGTTGAAAGTAGGAGAGAACAGAGTGACAGAGAGATGAGCTCATCAGTCTGCTGATTCTTCTTTACTGTCCAGTCACAGAGAGGGGGAGGGATAAGACCCATAAGTGTAACTTAAAGTGGAGTTCCGGCCTATTTTTGCAACTTTATTGATTCCTGGAGTGCTCGCTATGCTGATCAACAATTGGGCATTTTCAATTTTTTTCAGGGCATTTTTGATTGTACTTCCTCCTTCCCCCCTCTCAGTGGCCGCGGCCACCGACATCACTTCCTCCTTTGCATTGCATCTTGGGAGCTGTTTGTCATCACTCCCAGGAGGCTGGAATCAGGAACAACTCCCAGAACACTCCCTGGAATCAGGAAGAAGGATACAGCAGATTACACTGCGGCTTCAGATGCCCACATCCAAGATGGCCGCGCCCAGACAGCGTTTTTAAAAGTACGATTTCGACTAAAATGTAATACAGTACACCTTGTAAGTATAAGAATAGCGGTTCTTTAAAGGGCGATTGATTAGTATTATAGGGATATTTTTAGTTAAAAATGGTATTTGAGGCCGGAACTCCGCTTTAACTGCAGCAGAGAAAAATCAGGTCTCCCGCTCTGCCAGACAGAGATTTGCTGTGTGGGTAGACAGAAATATAAAATCCTTGGCAAGCAAAACAGCTTCTATATATGTACTGTGTTTGGTCTTTGCTTGTCTGGAGTTCAGCTTTAACAGTAAACACATTGGATTAGAAGCCTTTAATAACGTCCTTCTAAATACCCATTCCCTGTGGCTTTGTATCTGTGTAAAAATAAGTGACAACTTATGTCAAGAAAATTAAGCTTTAAGTAATGTTTATGGCTTTATTTTGGCTGATTTGCATTTTTATGGGCTTTTTCGCTAAGAAATGCCTTAACTAGCAAGTTTTGCTCATTTATCAATGTGCATACGCTTTCTAGAACCCTCTGTTTCTATTGGTTTACTAAATTCCTTTATCATAATAGTATTTTTTCTTCCATCAGACAGTTCATCTGTAACAGATTATGTTCAAAAGAGATCAGTTCAACAGTGACACCTACCGTATGCTCCACAAATCATAATCACTCTGCGAAATGATATCCGGAAAGTCTTTCAGAATAAGAAATGCCTTTCCATGTAATAAATCTTTATTATTACGTTATCACAGACATGGCATGTCAGGGAACATGAAATGTTTATGCTGTAGTATAGCTCTACAGCTGCACTGAGACATATTAGCAATCCAAATCCAACCTGACTGAAGGAATGATTAGAATTATTTTGTTCCTGTCAGCCTACAAGGGGTCAACCAGCAGGAGCAGTTAAAGTGATTGTAAACGATCACCCTGTAAAACAAGTCATTTAGTATAAAATAGAAATGGAAAGCCAAACATTTTTGCATAGATATAAAAAAAAATTACACATATCTTGTTTCCCTTTTTTATAAGTGATCATATTCCCTCTGTTTTCAGCTGCATAACAGCTGGGGGAGGAGAAACAGCAGAAACGAAAAAGAGGATGGCGCTCTGGCGTGCATAATGGAAGTCAAATCACCCCAACTGAAGCTCATATGTGCAGTCTTTAAAAGTTTATTAGGTATATCCAGGGCAAGTTAAAACAATGCTTTCCTACTGGACCTTGAAGCCTCTGTATCTCCTAGCTGTATTGTAAGGAATCCTTGATGTAAGTCATGGGAACCTAGTACCTTTGATCCCGATGGAAGGGAAGGGGGCACTCTCAGGTGGAAGAAAAGGTGGTCCCTCGATTGTGAAGGCTCGCACGGTCCAGTGTGCGGCCGCTTCCTAGGACGGGAGCCGATGCGCTATGCTCCCGCTGTGTCCGCCGTGAACACCGGGAGCCGCACAAGGATGACGTCACAAGGGGGGGCCGGAAGTCAGCCGGAAGTCAGTCGCGGAGACCAACAGGAAGCCGGATAGAGCGGGGAAAGTGATGCGCTCACTTCTCTGGAGCCTCCCGTTGCCACAACTACATGTTTCGCTACAATGTAGCTTTGTCAAGTTGTAGCGAAACATGTAGTTGTGGCAACGGGAGGCTCCAGAGAAGCGAGCGCATCACTTTCCCCGCTCCATCCGGCTTCCTGTTGTTCTCCGCGGCTGACTTCCGGCCCCTCCTTGTGACGTCATCCTTGTGCGGGAGCATAGCGCATCAGCTCCGGTCCTAGGAAGCGGCCGCACACTGGACCGTGCGAGCCTTCACAATCGAGGGACCACCTTTTCTTCCACCTGAGAGTGCCCCCTTCCCTTCCATCGGGATCAAAGGTACTAGGTTCCCATGACTTGCATCAGGGATTCCTTACAATACAGCTAGGAGATACAGAGGCTTCAAGGTCCGGTAGGAAAGCATTGTTTTAACTTACCCTGGATATACCTAATAAACTTTTAAAGACTGCACATATGAGCTTCAGTTTGGCGTGCATAATGGAAGTTAAATCACCCCGAGCGCCATCCTCTTTTTCGTTTCTACTTTCCCATACACCATCCTGTGTTTAGGATTAGGCGACCAGCGGTCCACCATATATATTTCTATTATATTTGTGTACCCTCTGGATAATGACACTATAGGAACATTGTGCTTGGATCAGCGCCTGAACTCCTTTTTGTGTTACGAGGAGAAACAGCAGCACACTGAGGTTCCCAGTGACAGGCTGTTCAAGGGGGAGTTCCCAGCATAGCTAGAGAAATGACCACAGTGTGTTCTCCTGCTTAGTGTGGTCATTTTTTTTTTAATATCACAGTAGAGGGACTTGCAGGAACACCAGGGATTTCACATAAAGGAAACAATACAGAGAGAACAGGAGATTATAATACAAGTGCATGGTACAGCAGGTTCATAACAGGAAAATGAAATGTTGGGGTAACAAACACTTTAAGGGAAATTCTTGGATTTCGTTTTACGGTAAGGATAAACATTGAGCACTGCAAGTTGCAAGTGCAAATGACAAGTCTAATGTTATGTTTGGTATCAGTATTTATGTTGAGACAAGGAATTAACATTTTTCATTGGATAGGGAAACGTTTTTAAAATTAAATTGAATTCAGACACAAACTCTATCTTTGGATTAAAGTAGAAGTATCACCACAACGTAAAACTATGTTGAATCCACTAGGGACTAAGTGCATGTTGAACTTAGTCCTATTCTGATCCATGCTGTGGTCTTGCACCCCACTTTATTTGTGTTAGTTCTGGTTGTCTGCTCCACCCCAGGCTGAAGTCCAAATTATGGGTGTTCCTATGGGGGGGGGGGGAGTACAGCAAAGCACTGAAGCTATGGCCCCCTCTGCCAGATACTCTTATTGCTGAAGCTCAAAGACCAACCTTTTTTTCATGTTTTTCAAAAAATATTCAGTTTTAAGAGTGGGGAGGAGAAAGTTCCCTGTATATCAGCTCATGTTTACTCCAAACTGGACTATTTTCCTTTTGTCTTGTGTAGTATATCCAACCTCAACAAATTGATCTGTCAGGGCTTTAGGGCTGTGTGATCAGTTTGCCGGCTCACACAGCTCTGCAGCACTGAATGATCCCTCTGCTGGCTGCTAATCATGGATCATCCCCCAGTTACGAGCATGTTTTAGCACATGACCCCCGAGCCCCTGTCTGCTCTTGGATCGTCTCTCTGCAGATTTCTTTCAGCATCTGCACAATGATTCCAGCAACATACTCTCTCTCCCAAGACAAACACAGAAGGCACTGGATTGCAGGACCATGAAGCCACCATGCCAATGCGTCTTACCATTAACACTTACAGACTAAACCTTCCCATGTACTTACAATAGTAAACGATCAGTCATCTCTGTTGGTCTGTGTTATAGATCTGGTGCTGCAGTGTATGTTTACTAGTAGTGGCAAATCTATCACACAGCCATGCAGTGCTGACTGTTTATTCACAAATTTAATAGTAAAGGATCAGTCAGCACTGCAGGGCTGTGTGATCTATTTACTGGGTGCTAGTAAACATCTACTTTTCTTAGCAGATAGACCACACAACCCAGCAGTGCTAACTGATCTTTTCCTAGTGCTTATGTTGTGAATGAAGCTGACCCCACCTTCTCCAGCACTGTCCATCAGCCCTCATTTAGTATTCATCTCCTTGCTAGCAACATATTTGGACAATGGTAGGGGAGGACTGGAGAGTGGTCCGTCCAACCACACTGCTCAGAAACCACAGGAGGGATCAGAATGACACCAAATGCTACATGCACTTGGTCCCCTGACGGATTTAAAGTGTTACTAAACCCAGGACCCTGCATCTACTATATCTGGTCTCCAAGTATGGACAGTGCTGATTACAGGCACCCTCCCAAGAAAAAAAAAAAACTCTCTAGCAATACACACCAAAATGAGAAGCCTGAGTCTGTAGACTGTAAATATTAGGTTATTTATTGGAGTCTGTGGAAGAAGGAGATGATCAGAGAAGACAGGATCAAACAGCCTTTTTACACAATGCAGAGGATTAATCCCTTAGGTTTCACACTAAGGGGTATAACAAGCATGCTTTACTGAATATACAGACTAATTTTACTGTTGTGGGTTTAGTAACACGTAATCATTCACCGGGGGTGGAATCTTTTTTGGTAACATAGTGCTCAAAAATTTCAACATGCCCCCGTACACAGATCCCATTACCTGCCACAACACATTTGTGGGGAAGAGACTCTTCTCCTCTCAACATTGGATAAGCTGCTTTCTCAGTGCAGGTGTTTGGAAGCTGGCAGTGGGTTATAGGGGGGAATGACGATGACAGTAGTGTATTCGGAAAGGTATCAGTGGGTTGTCAGGTGTAATGAAGATGAGGATGACAGGGGGTGGGGTGTTAGTAAAGTATCAGTGGGTTGCCAGGTGTGATGAGGATGAAGATGTCAGGGAGCGGAGTGTTAGCAAGGTTGCAGTGGGTTGCCAGCTGTAATGAGGATGACAGGGGGGGGGTGCTAGCAAGGTTTCAGTATGGTGCCAGGTGTGATGAGGATGAGGATGACAGGGGGCGGGGTGTTAGCAAGGTTGAAGTGGAGTGCCAGGCATGATGGGGATGACAGGGGGTGGGGTGTTAACAAGATCGCAGCAGTGGGTTGCCAGGTGTGATGAGGATGATGGGGGAGGGTGTTATTAAGGTTGCAGTGGGGTGCCAGGTGTGATAAGGATGGCAGGGGGTGGGGTGTTATCAAGGTTGCAGTGGGTTGCCAGGTGTGATGATGAAGATGAGGAGGAGGAGGATGCAGGGGGTGGGGTGTTAGTGAGGTATCAGTAGGTTGCCAGGTGTGATGAAGATAAGGATGACAGGGGGTGGGGTGTTAGTTAGCAAGGCATCAGTGGGTTGCCAGGTGTGATGAGGATGACAGGGAGTGGGGTGTTAGCAAGGTTGCAGTGGGTTGCCAGGTGTAATAAGGATGACGGGGGGTGGGGTATTAGCAAGGTTGCAGTATGGTGCCAGGTGTGATGAGGATGACAGGGGGTGGGATGTTAGCAAGGTTGCAGTATGGTGCCAGGTGTGATGAGGATGACAGGGGGTGGGGTGTTAGCAAGGTTGCAGTGGGGTGCCAGGTATGATGGGGATGGGGTGTTAGCAAGGTTGCAGTGGGTTGCCAGGTGTGATGAGGATGATGGGGGAGGGGTGTTACCAATGTTACAGTGGGGTGCCAGGTGTGATAAGGATGACAGGGGGTAGGGTGTTAGCAAGGTTGCAGTGGGGTGCCAGGTGTGATGAGAATAGGGATGGCAGGGGGTGGGGTGTTAGCAAGGTTGCAGTGGGTTTCCAGGTGTGATGATGAAGATGAGGAGGAGGAGGAGGATGGCAGGGGGGTGGGGTGTTAGTGATGTATCAGTTATTTACGAATTTAGAAAGAGGGAAATCAATGTATTTTTTAAAGTTTAGAAATATCTATCTCAATATGCACGTCTGCAGGCTGTAACTGATGCTGTTGAGAAGTCAAAAAAGAACACTGCAAAACATATACAGTGGTGTTCTCAACTACAGCCTGTGTCCTTTTTTATAGGAGGCGGATCATCCATCAATCAAGATGCGACATCCCACCCTCTGTGTTCATTTTTAGTTACTGGGCAGGAGGGAGGGAGGGACTGAGCTGTCATTTAGGATCTGTATACACACCCAAATGTGAGACGTCAATACCATGTGACCTGAATAGCTCAGCTAAAACCAGGAAATGTTCTCTCCAACAATAGAGACCAAACTGAGCATGTGCAGCTGAACTACACTTACTGTGTCTTATCCAGACTTGTCCAGAGTGAACATACAGGAGGGGTAGGATCTATGCATACAGGATCCACGGCTTTTTTACACAATGTAGAGGATTAATCACTTAAGTTACACAATGAGTATAACAAGCATGCTATTCTGCATCTACAGGCAGATTTTACTCAAGTATCTCAAGTTTGTAGACTGTTATTTTATTTTAACAAATATTTTCAAGTTTTTACACTAATGATGAGTATGCATATGTATTCATGATTAAGTAGTCAGGATTTGTTTTTTTCAGCCCTATAGCACTTCATGATTGTTATCCACATATGAAATATTGATAGAAGGGCTATGCATAAGGGTATAATATACCATTAAGCTGTAGCAACCCACATATTTTTCGTTTATTTTTAATCATTGGTATTTTTAACACTTTGGTTGAGTGGTACAAATAAAAGCTGTGCCTAAAAACAGTAGTAAACCACAGCTTTCACTCCTTATTTTAAAAAAAATAGCTCTGCAAGGCAATGACATAATATGTTAGTATGCATCGAATTCTGGCATATCTTAAAACACTTACCTTAGAACAAAGCCCTCCAGTGGAGCTCTGTCACTGCTGGCAAGGCTTTCATCTCCACCCCCCCCCCCCCATCCTCCTTCAGGGTTTCGCTGGCTTCAGCCGTATGAGTGGCCGGGGCTACGATGACGTCTGTCCTGCGCATGCGTGTGGGAGCCGGTATGCCGGACCTTCAGATCGCATGCAATGGTGATGTCAACGGCTGCATTCAGCGTGAATACCTCCTTAACACCCCATGTTTAGGAGATATTCACTGTGCCTACGGGTAAGGCTTATTATAGGATATAAATATAATATAAATTATATAAGGATGACAGGGGGTAGGGTGTTAGCAAGGTTGCAGTGGGGTGCCAGGTGTGATGAGGATGAGGATGGCAGGGGGTGAGGTGTTAGCAAGGTTTCAGTGGGTTGCCAGGTGTGATGACAATGAGGAGGAGGAGGATGGCAGGGGATCACAGCAAGCATCCAATCCAGTTCCATCCTCGTTAGGAACCTCCTTTCAAGGAAGTACACTCAATTCACTTGCATCCGAACAAACATTCCAATAGAACAAAAGGGAAATTAGCCCTGTTTGATGCATTTAAAATAAATGGATGCACATGCCCCACATGATCCTGTGACCATCTTAGGTCAGGTAGAGTCTATTGAAGATTCTTGCTCCTGAATTTGGCATGCGAGTGGGCAGGTTAGGGACAGTGGTAGCGGTAGGGAAAGGTTCTGGAGGAGTAGGGAGAGATTAGGGCCTACTTCTACTTCTTCAGAAACAGCAAAATATACACTTGACACGCTTTGAGCTATGCGGAAGCGGCACTTGTCTGTATCATTTGACTGAATGCCCGTTTTTATCCTTATATATGTAAGTATGTCCTTTATTTTATACGGCTGAGGAGCGTGGTGTTGGCAAAGGAGTGCGGAGTATTTCTATACACTGGCGATTTGTAAGGTGAATCCTTCAGGAGGGCTCAGATTCACTCTGGATTCTGATTATTACTCTGCTTGCATTGATCCCCTATAATAAAGGGGTCGGTGCCTTCTGGTAAGCATTTCCACACATTGGGTGTCCATGTGGTGAAGGGAATGAAGATTTGATTACATGTGGAAGAATCATCCTTTAGAGACTGCACTAAACCTTGTTGGTGTATGGGACTTTATTCATGATTCACCCACCTATTGCTGATGCACTTTATATTTGTATATGCACTTTATATGGGATTATTATAACTGCTGATGCACTATATATTTTTAATTGTTAATGTTTTTACATTTTTGATAATTTTATCAATCACATTGTGCACTTTAGATGAGCGCAGCTTTGTAAACTTTTAGGTGTATTTATACTATTTATTTTATTATTTTTTTAAATTTTAACACAGGTTTTAAAAAAAAAAAAATCTGATCACTTTTATTGCTGTCACAAGCAATGTAAACATCCCTTGTGACAGTAATAGGCAGTGACGGGTACTCTTTATGAAGGGATCACAGAGCGCTGGGCACAGGACTGCATAATACACAGAGTGCTGGGCACAGGACTACATATTACACAGAGCGCTGGGCACAGGACTGCATAATACACAGAGCACTGAGCACACGACTACATATTACACAGAGCGCTGGGCACAGGACTGCATAATACACAGAGCGCTGGGAACAGGACTACATATTACACAGAGCGCTGGGCACAGGACTGCATAATACACAGAGCACTGAGCACAGGACTACATATTACACAGAGCGCTGGGCTCAGGACTGCATGATACACAGAGCACTGAGCACAGGACTACATATTACACAGAGCGCTGGGCACAGGACTGCATAATACACAGAGCACTGAGCACAGGACTACCTAATACACAGAGCATTGAGCACAGGACTACATATTACACAGAGCGCTGGGCACAGGGCTGCATAATACACAGAGCACTGAGCACAGGACTACATAATACACAGAGCACTGAGCACAGGACTACATATTACACAGAGCGCTGGGCACAGGACTGCATAATACACAGAGCACTGGTCACAGGACTACATATTACACAGAGCGCTGGGCACAGGACTACATAATACACAGAGCACTGAGCACAGGACTGCATAATACACAGAGCGCTGGTCACAGGACTACATGATAAACATGAGGGTATAAGGCATAGAGTGCAGGGTTCAGAGGTTCGCATAATACACATAATACACAGAGTGCTGGGCACAGGACTACATATTACACAGAGCGCTGGGCACAGGACTGCATAATACACAGAGCACTGAGCACACGACTACATATTACACAGAGCGCTGGGCACAGGACTACCTAATACACAGAGCATTGAGCACAGGACTACATATTACACAGAGCGCTGGGCTCAGGACTGCATAATACACAGAGCACTGAGCACAGGACTGCATAATACACAGAGTGCTGTGCACAGGACTACATATTACACAGAGCGCTGGGCACAGGACTGCATACTACACAGAGCACTGAGCACAGGACTACATAATACACAGAGCACTGAGCACAGGACTACATAATACACAGAGTGCTGTGCACAGGACTACATATTACACAGAGCGCTGGGCACAGGACTGCATAATACACAGAGCACTGAGCACAGGAATACATATTACACAGAGCACTGGGCACAGGACTACATATTACACAGAGCACTGGGCACAGGACTGCATAATACACAGAGCACTGGTCACAGGACTACATATTACACAGAGCGCTGGGCACAGGACTACATAATACACAGAGCACTGAGCACAGGACTGCATAATACACAGAGCGCTGGTCACAGGACTACATGATAAACATGAGGGTATAAGGCATAGAGTGCAGGGTTCAGAGGTTCGCTATGCACAGAGGACGCTTCTTCCCCCACATCCATAGCTCACCTCTGCACCCTTCTCTTACAGATTATCTCTGCAGCCACCACTTAGCCCTTCCCCCACAACAGCTAAACTCTCCATCTCTCCATGCAGCTGCATCAGTTCTGACCCCTGCTCCCCCACTCCCTCATTTGTGTACAAACAGATCCCTGCTCCCCCACTGCCCTCACCTGTGTCCAAACAGACCCCCCCCCCCCCCATCTACTCATCTCCCGTTTTCAGCCCTCCATACAGTCAATTTTTGGCTCTGCCTCTCCTCCACTGAACAGCAGCAGGAGCGGCAGTGAGATCGTCCAGCAGGGGGCGTCTGCATCTGAACCACCAGGCGGTTTCTCAGACAGTATGAGATGCCCTGTCTACATTAATCCGGCCCTGAATCCGGGGACAGACTTGGACCGGGGACAGTGTCCCCAATCCGGGGACTGTTCCCGGAAAACGGGGACGTCTGGCCACTCTATCCCATGAGGCATTGTAAAACTCTGCTATTCACAGACATGACTAGACATGATGGGAATTGTAGTTCCTGAAAAACTGGAGGGCCAGAAAGTCATTTAGGCCTATTAATCTTTTTTTTATAAAAAGAAGTTTCCTCAGTTGGTTAAAATGTGTCGAAAGCATGCTTGTCCTAGTAACAACATAGAGCAAACTGACTGTGTGTATAAAGTTACGACCAACTGTAGACCGTGTACGCTATTACATTACACTATTACTGCTCAGCTTAAATGAATGTTGTAAACTTCTTCTAAATTGCTTTTTTAACTGAGGCTGTTTTTCCTGCTGCCACAGCAGAATTTTATATCCAGATCAGCAAGCCTGTGTAATAGTTATGATTTTAGGCTCTTTTTGTTCTTGTCCTTATAAGCAAGAACTTTGTAATTCTTATTTACTTCAAGCGTAACCCCACTTTTGTTGAAAAAAGCATTCCCCTCTGGGTGATCTCTGTATATAACAAGGATTATAACAACCTTTGCTGCAGATTCCTACCTTTTGTTATTTTTGTTATTCTGAAGAAATCCCTGTTTGTTCCTCTGTGTTGAGTGGGTCTAATGGGAGTGGTTTTATAATTATCAACCAGCTGTGCAGCTGCAGAGCACTGTTGAAGAAATCTGCTGGGTCTGCATCCCTTTAGACGTGTTCCTATTGGGAGTATTTCACCAAAAATGACATTTTTGTTGCAGGGGATGCCTGAAATTTGACTTGTATCTTAGGCAGACTTCTGGTAAAATTGGTGAGACAATCACACAAGCAGGAAATAATGTTTCTGGGGTGTGGTCAGTACACATTCTGTGTATTGAACAGCTCCAGGTAGCCATATTGCATTGCTTTTTTAGAAAATTACAACGGCTGCAGCTTGAAAAGGAATAGTAATTTCTAATAACATTCAATTACAATATGACTTGTGTCACAATTGAATACACTATATATATATTTTTTCCCCCACGAAAGTGGAGTTACCCTTTCAGCAGCCTATAGATTATGCAATTTTCTTTGCTGTCACTATGGGTGGAAGGAAAGACAATTGTTTGATTTCCGCCACAGTCAGTGTTGATGGGGGAATCCCTCCCTCGGTGCTATTGTGTTCTCTTGGCGGGGAGCATGAAGAGTCTTCCCTGCTGGCAGAACACAATGGTCACTGCTGGTGGCTATAGCCGCTGGCAGTGATCGCATGAACAAATTCTGACAGGCTGGCTGTATTAAAGTCCATTGATCGGCCAACTTCAGTACAAGCAGCCTGTCCATAGATGGATGAAATCTCAGCCAGTCCCTTCTAAACCGGCCACAATTCGGTCCATCTATGGCCAGGTTTAGTTCTTATTTAAATTATCTGCGCACTTATGCTTTTTGCCGCACCTCATCCTCAAATACTACACCCTTTCCAGACACATACTTATCTTTATTGCATGGTTACATAATGAAAAAAAAGACATCCAGTTCAACCAACTCAGAGATGAAAAAATAGGGATGAGATGATACGCCTGAAAAATCTATTTTCCTTCACAAACTTTCCACAAAAATTTCCACATTCATGTAGTCCCTAGAACAGGGGTCAGCAACCTGTAGATCGCAATCTACCAATAGATCATGGCAAGGTGACTGTTAGACCTTACCCCCACCCAACCCTGGTGGTTCTAGTGGCACCCCCCGAGGGTCTGCACTGGAAAGCAATGATCTGATTACCAGTGCCGACCCCCCCCCCCCCCTGTCAGAGGAGCCGCCGATCGGCGCTCCTTTACTCGTCAGGCACGTACTGATGAAAGCCGATCAACGGCTCTTCCTGTTTACTATGTGACCAGCCGTGATTGGATAGGCTCTTTACCAAGATCGGAGATGCAGGGAGTCAGACTGACACCTCGCATCACCGATCGCCGCTCTGTGCGCCCCCGGGGGGCGCGCAGAGCGCATTATCCTGCCGCCGTCATATGACGTCCGGTCAGGATAATGCAGCCACATTCCAGACGTCAAACGCCTATAGGGCGGGCGGGATGTGATTAAAGCAATTTTGGCAAACAGTTTACGTAGTAATAACCCCTAGTATTGGTGCCACTTTATGCAGTAATGCCCCGTAGTATTGGTGCCAGTTTACGCAGTAATACATATTGGACTAGGTGGGACTTTGTATGAGACCCAAGCTGGTGTTGCCCGGCGTCTCCATTCCTATAACAAAACACAAAATGAGGTTGAAGGATTGTAAGAGGTACATGAAAGTCAGCCAGCCCCCAGTCTGATGTACTCACCCTCCAGTCTGTCACCAACCAAATAGACCTGTCTCTTGGTACAAAGAACAGGTGTTTAGTTGACACACATTTGCAAACGCATGTGAAAGCTGCAGAGCCACTTCACGGCACCCTGTTATATCTGCAGTCCTACACTCTTAATTTAGTGTCCTCACACTGGAGGCACATGGCCGCTAATGGGTGGATGGGGGAACAGGTGAGAGGGAGACGGCCCAACCTCCCCCAACCCATCCCCATCCACAAACTGGCTGTTGTCTCAAAGACTCAAATAATTAAGTTTATAACCATGGTGCAAACTGGAAAAGACCAGCTGAAAAGCATTACACCTCCATCCTCTTGGTGGATGCAGTATATAGATAGGAAGGGATTTTATGTATGGGGCATGGCCTGTAAAGCACACTGCCTTTGAAATCCCTAATTTCCTTTTGGGACTTTATGTGAGACAAGCAGGTCATGCTATTGGTCTCCATCCCTGTATACGGAAAACACTAAGGTCAAATCAAAACTGCATCCACCAAAAACGCACGAAAATCGCACGGTGGGACTTTATATGAGGCACCAAGCTGTAAGCAAGGCGTCTCCATCCCTGGTGGCTTAAACATATTGGACTAGGTGGGACTTTATATGAGACCCAAGCTGGTGTTGCCCGGCGTCTCCATCCCTATAACAAAACACAAAATGAGGTTGAAGGATTGTAAGAGGTGCATGAAAGTCAGCCAGCCCCCAGTCTGATGTACTCACCCTCCAGTCTGTCACCAACCAAATAAAACCTGTCTCTTGGTACAAAGAACAGGGGTTTAGTTGACACACATTTGCAAACGCATGTGAAAGCTGCAGAGCCACTTCACGGCACCCTGTTATATCTGCAGTCCTACACTCTTAATTTGTGTTTTGTTATAGGGATGGAGACGCCGGGCAACACCAGCTTGGGTCTCATACAAAGTCCCACCTAGTCCAATATGTTTAAGCAACCAGGGATGGAGACGCCTTGCTTACAGCTTGGTGCCTCATATAAAGTCCCACCGTGCGATTTTCGTGCGTTTTTGGTGGATGCAGTTTTGATTTGACTTTAGTGTTTTCCGTATACAGGGATGGAGACCAATAGCATGACCTGCTTGTCTCACATAAAGTCCCAAAAGGAAATTAGGGATTTCAAAGGCAGTGTGCTTTACAGGCCATGCCCCATACATAAAATCCCTTCCTATCTATATACTGCATCCACCAAGGGGATGGAGGTGTAATGCTTTTCAGCTGGTCTTTTCCAGTTTGCACCATGGTTATAAACCTAATTATTTGAGTCTTTGAGACAACAGCCAGTTTGTGGATGGGGATGGGTTGGGGGAGGTTGGGCTGTCTCCCTCTCACCTGTTCCCCCATCCACCCATTAGCGGCCATGTGCCTCCAGTGTGAGGACACTAAATTAAGAGTGTAGGACTGCAGATATAACAGGGTGCCGTGAAGTGGCTCTGCAGCTTTCACATGCGTTTGCAAATGTGTGTCAACTAAACCCCTGTTCTTTGTACCAAGAGACAGGTTTTATTTGGTTGGTGACAGACTGGAGGGTGAGCACATCAGACTGGGGGCTGGCTGACTTTCATGCACCTCTTACAATCCTTCAACCTCATTTTGAGTTTACGCAGTAATAACCCCTAGTATTGGTGCCACTTTATGCAGTAATGGCCCGTAGTATTGATGCCAGTTTACGTAGTAATAACCCCTAGTATTGGTGCCACTTTATGCAGTAATGGCCCGTAGTATTGGTGCCAGTTTACGCAGTAATAACCCCTAGTATTGGTGCCACTTTATTCAGTAATGGCCCGTAGTATTGGTGCCACTTTATGCAGTAATAGCCCCTAGTATTGGTGCGAGTTTACGTAGTAATAAAGCCTAATATCGGTGCCAGTTTACACAGTAATAACCCCTAGTATTGGTGCCAATCTATGCCGTGATAAAGCCCAAAATTTTGGCAGTTTACGCAGTAATAACCCCTAGTATTGGTGCCAGTTTATGCTGTAATAAAGCCTAGTATTTTTGCCAGTTTACGCTGTAAAAACCCCTAGTATTGGTGGCAGTTTATGCAATGATGAAGCCTAGTATTGATGCCAGTTTACGCAGTAATAAAGCCTAGTGTTGGTGCCTGTTTATGCAGTAATAACCCCTAGTATTGGTTCCAGTTTATGCAGTAATAGCCCCTTGTGTTGTGCCAGTTTTTGCAGTAATAACGCCTAGTAATGCTGCCAGTTTATACAGTAATAGCCCCTAGTATTGGTTCCAGTTTATGCAGTAATAACCCATATTATTGGCCATGCTCTCAGCGCGGAGGAGGTAGGGAAGAATAGTGAGACCTGCCAACCACAGTGATGAGAGTGTTAAGACCATCCGCGACAGTGGCGAGGGTTCTAACACTTTTATCAACTTCACAGAAGAACTTTATGATTTCCCTACGGATCTCCTGATGCGCTATGGTACAGCGCACCTCTCCATCTGGGACACCTTCCCTCCGCCACACACCGTGGCGAAACTAAGGGAGAAGGCTGCTACAGCACATCTCTTCATCCGGGATTCATGCCCCTACAGCAGGGGTTCTGTTCATTGGAGGAGTTGCGCTTTGACAACTTTGTAAGTGGTCGCGGGCTACAATGAGCGGAGCGGGCGGATGACAGGTCCGTGTCCACTCAGCATATGCAGAGCAGACATGGACACAGCCTGCTGTACTCTATGGGCCCTATACTCCGATCCTCCCAGACAAAAGGGGTTGGATCATTTTACTATACGGCAGGTGGGAGGCGGTTGAAGAGAATATACTGTAGTGTTCTGTGACTTTAAAGTGTATTTTTACCTCTGCAGGCAAAATTGGGAAACACCCACTATATAAGACAGTGCACATCTACGTATTGTCATTGCTGGTTTACACCGATGGCTGAACAGATGATTTATCTATTACATTTCAGTGAACAGTTACAAAGATATTTTAGACAGTTGTGCTCTATAAAGTTTTTGAAAACAGTTTGGGGAAGGTCCTTTTCTATTCCAACCTGACAGCGCCTCTTATGCTCCAGCTCCATTAATACATGGTTTGATGAGATTGGTGTGGAGGAAGTGGCCTTCTCAACCCTAACAAACTTTGGGGTGAATTTTATTAAAGATTGTGAAGAGAAAAAAAAAAAGATTATGAGCAAGGTTGTTTCATCCAATATAATTTACCTGAACTTACAAGTGACCTTTTTGGCTGGGCATACATTCCAAATGAAAATCAATTGGAAGGCCTTCCCAGAGGAATGAAGGCTGTGATAGCCATAAAAAAGGGGGTAACTCCAAATTAATGTCCATAATTTTTTTAATGGAAGGGAATCATATGATGGACAGCACAAAAAAGTAAAATACTGTAAAAAAAAAGGTACACTACAGCTCCCTCCCAGCCCCCCTAATCCTTATCTGAGCCCGGTCTCTATCCAGCATTGTGCACGAAAGCAACTGCTCTCTCGGCTCTCTCAGTTGTGGGACCCATTGCCTCCTGTTGCTGTCGATCACAGCTGGTGAAGAGAAAGAGAAGGCAAGGCTGTGCCATGCTCTGTGTGTCAATGGACACACAAAGCTGGCTCCAGAGTGAGCTCAGACCAATGTCCCCCATAGCAAACATTACCATCTACATCATCTATCATCTACCATCTACAGCACAAATAGTGAAGCTAGCTTTCCAAGCCTTTATGCAGTTGCACAATACTTTGAGCCATTCTTTTATCCATCCACACATAAGGGATCCCGATGCCTGCCCAGGACTACAGTTCTCCAGCCTGCCCCAAGCCCTCTGTAGGGCGTTGATCAGGTCAGCATTATGTGAAGCCATACAGTATTGTTAATATGAAGCATATGATATGATTCAACTACAATACATGATTGTCTTTTCATACTTCTTTAGTGCATTGTCTTGTACCTTATGTGGAAGCTATGGATCTATTTTTTATTTATATGTTAATGTAATATGTGGTGCCATGTTTTTTGTCCTTTTTATTTATCAATAAAGTTGTACCTTTTAATGAAAGTGTGAATACTTGTATGCATCCCTTCATTTTGATGCCGATATTTTCCCGCTTTTTCTTTCCTCTCTTTTTTGATTTGTCAACTAGAACTTGTGCTTCAAGTGCTCTGGAAGCATACAACTTGCTAGTGAAAATGTGCAGCAAGTTAACACACTTACAATTTAACACTGCCACAAATTTGCAGACTTGCTATCTGGGTCTGCAGCTTACGCATGTATTTGTAAATGTGTGTAAACTAAACCCCTGTTTTTAATGCATAGTGTTAGATAGAATAATTTGGTTGGTCACAGCAGGGGCGTTGCTAGGTGAGAAAAAGACCAGGGGCTTGCTTCAGCCCGAAGGTAAATTTGATAACCCCTCCCATGTTTCAAAGTAAGCCCCGCCCAAGCTCCACCCAATGCCCCTCCCCCCTCAACCCTGCCCAATGCCCCACCATAAAATGCTATAAAATGTGACCACACGCATGTTAATCTGCCAACTTTCTAATCTTCACTTTTACTTGTAACTCTTCCCATAAAGCAATTAAGAGCACCAATTATGGCAATCAGGGTGCCCCATGTAGAAGCCTTTTTGGAGGCTCCTATTGAACTTCTTCAGCCATTTTGGAAAAAGCAGAGGTCCCAGAACATCCACAACACACAAGAGAAATGATTTCCCAGTAGTCTAGATTAAGTTCTAACACCAAATCTTTCCAAAGTAGCTGTAACCAGAAAATGGTGAGTCAGCTCCTCTATGACTTCCTGGGAAAGTTGCACATCAAGGGCTTCTTCAAGAAACCGTGCACAAAGCAAAATTTTAAGTGCAAAATGCGGCAAACCAGAGTAACCAATCAGCATTTACTTATCTGACATCACACTAGCAAAAGATGAATTCTAATTGGTTGCCACAGGGTTTAGGATGCCTTTGTACAGTTTCAGTAAATTAAGTTAAAAGGCTAATATGGGCTAAGGTTTCAAAAATCAGCCCTCCGTCACTCACCCACAGCCATCTGTGCAGTGGTGTACCTAGAGCATTTGGCACCTGGGGCAGATCCTATATCTGACCCCCCCCCCCCCCCAAAACTTAAAAATGTACAAACACCCAAAAAAATTTGTAATGTTTTCAAGAATATTTATTGCAAACATTTCACAGCCCCCCATCTCTCTAATCACAGTGCCCCCTTTTGCAATCTCTGCCTTCCCTGCACAGTCCTACCTTTGGCATAAACAGATCACTAATACTATTAGCAATATTTTAAATTTGAGTAAGAGATTGGAGACATCCTACAGGAGATGGTCAGAGACTGCGGACATGATACAGGAGATGGTCAGAGACTGCGGACATGATACAAGAGATGGTCAGAGACTGCGGACATGATACAAGAGATGGTCAGAGACTGCGGACATGATACAAGAGATGGTCAGAGACTGCGGACATGATACAAGAGATGGTCAGAGACTGCGGACATGATACAAGAGATGGTCAGAGACTGCGAACATGATACAGGAGATGGTCAGAGACTGCGGACTTGATACAAGAGATGGTCAGAGACTGCAGACTTGATACAAGAAATGGTCAGAGACTGCGGACATGATACAAGAGATGGTCAGAGACTGCGGACATGATACAAGAGATGGTCAGAGACTGCAGACATGATACAAGAGATGGTCAGAGACTGCAGACATGATGCAAGAGATGGTCAGAGACTGCGGACATGATACAAGAGATGGTCAGAGACTGCAGACTTGATACAAGAAATGGTCAGAGACTGCGGACATGATACAAGAGATGGTCAAAGACTGCGGACATGATACAGGAGATGGTCAGAGACTGTAGACATGATACAGTAGATGGCCAGACACTGCGGACGTGATACAAGAGATGGTCAGAGACTGCGGACGTGATACAAGAAATAGTCAGAGACTGCGGACGTGATACATGAAATAGTCAGAGACTGCGGACATGATACAAGAAATGGTCAGAGACTGTGGACATGATACAGGAGATGGTCAGAGACTGTGGACATAGTACAGGGGATGGTCAGAGACTGCAGACATGATAGAAGATAGAAGAGCACTAGGGGGGCTGGAGAGCACAGGAGGAGCTGAAGGGCATTTACTTATCTGACATCACACTAGCAAAAGATGAATTCTAATTGGTTGCCACAGGGTTTAGGATGCCTTTGTACAGTTTCAGTAAATTAAGTTAAAAGGCTAATATGGGCTAAGGTTTCAAAAATCAGCCCTCCGTCACTCACCCACAGCCATCTGTGCAGTGGTGTACCTAGAGCATTTGGCACCTGGGGCAGATCCTATATCTGACCCCCCCCCCCCCCCAAAACTTAAAAATGTACAAACACCCAAAAAAATTTGTAATGTTTTCAAGAATATTTATTGCAAACATTTCACAGCCCCCCATCTCTCTAATCACAGTGCCCCCTTTTGCAATCTCTGCCTTCCCTGCACAGTCCTACCTTTGGCATAAACAGATCACTAATACTATTAGCAATATTTTAAATTTGAGTAAGAGATTGGAGACATCCTACAGGAGATGGTCAGAGACTGCGGACATGATACAGGAGATGGTCAGAGACTGCGGACATGATACAAGAGATGGTCAGAGACTGCGGACATGATACAAGAGATGGTCAGAGACTGCGGACATGATACAAGAGATGGTCAGAGACTGCGGACATGATACAAGAGATGGTCAGAGACTGCGGACATGATACAAGAGATGGTCAGAGACTGCGAACATGATACAGGAGATGGTCAGAGACTGCGGACTTGATACAAGAGATGGTCAGAGACTGCAGACTTGATACAAGAAATGGTCAGAGACTGCGGACATGATACAAGAGATGGTCAGAGACTGCGGACATGATACAAGAGATGGTCAGAGACTGCAGACATGATACAAGAGATGGTCAGAGACTGCAGACATGATGCAAGAGATGGTCAGAGACTGCGGACATGATACAAGAGATGGTCAGAGACTGCAGACTTGATACAAGAAATGGTCAGAGACTGCGGACATGATACAAGAGATGGTCAAAGACTGCGGACATGATACAGGAGATGGTCAGAGACTGTAGACATGATACAGTAGATGGCCAGACACTGCGGACGTGATACAAGAGATGGTCAGAGACTGCGGACGTGATACAAGAAATAGTCAGAGACTGCGGACGTGATACATGAAATAGTCAGAGACTGCGGACATGATACAAGAAATGGTCAGAGACTGTGGACATGATACAGGAGATGGTCAGAGACTGTGGACATAGTACAGGGGATGGTCAGAGACTGCAGACATGATAGAAGATAGAAGAGCACTAGGGGGGCTGGAGAGCACAGGAGGAGCTGAAGGGCATGGGGGGGGGGGCACTGGAAAGAAATAAGGGGGGGTTGGAAAGCATTGCAGGGGGGTTAGAAAGCAAGAGGGTGTAGAGCAGGGTGGGCAGGGAAAACCAGGGGGACAGAGAGTACGGGGGAGGGGGGAACTGAAGAGCACTGGGGGGGGCTGTAGATCACTGAGGGGGGAGCCAGGGAGCACAGGGGGGTGGAGAGCACTGGGGGAGTCAGAGAGCATGGGGGGAGCTGTAAAGCACTGTGGGAAGCTGAAGAGCCCTGGGGGGAGGGGGGGCTAAAGAGCACTGGTGGGGGGGGGGGGCTGAAGAGCTCGGGGGGGTACTGGAAAGGGGTGGTGTAAAGTATGCATTTATTAGATACCGAGCAGAAAAATACATCAACATCAGCAGTTCTATGGCACATCATTCTTTGTCAGTTACACACTCTGACCTACACATATCTGTGAACACTTGCAGATTAATATGTGCACATTATTCTAGGTATATTGGGGAGAGTGGCGGCTGGTGCTCAAAATTTTTTGGGGGGGGGGGGGCGCAAACAGAAAAATGTAATAGGCATTTCTTTGCGGCAAAAAATGCTGTAAAAAATTGTGTGACTTTGAGGTCGCAAAAGTGTGAAAGGAGCCTTCAGTAATTAAGGTATAGTGTGCCCCCTTTCAATGCAGAGAGACCAGTGTGCTCCCTTTCAATGCAGAGAGACCAGCGTGCCCCCTTTCAATGCAGAGAGACCAGCGTGCCCCCTTTCAATGCAGAGACCAGCGTGCCCCCTTTCAATGCACAGTGACCAGCGTGCCCCCTTTCAATGCAGTGACCAGTGTACATGCCCCCTTCAATGCAGAGATCAGCGTACATGCCGCCAATGCAGAGACCAGCATACATGCCCCCTTCAATGCAGTGACAAGCATACCATTCGCCCAATGCAGAGATCAACGAACAAGCCCCCAATGCAGTGACCAGCGTACATGCCCCCAATGCAGTGACCAGTGTACATGCCCCCAATGCAGAGATCAGCGTGCGTGCCCCCAATGCAGTGACCAGCATACATGCCCCCAATGCAGAGATCAGCGTGCGTGCCCCCAATGTAGTGACCAGCGTACATGCCCCAATGCAGAGATCAGCGTGCGTGCCCCCAATGTAGTGACCAGCGTACATGCCCTAATGCAGAGATCAGCATGCATGCCCCCAATGTAGTGACCAGCATACATTCCCCCAATGCAGAGATCAGCGTATATGCCCCAATGCAGAGATCAGCGTTCGTGCCCCTCAATGTAGTGACCTCCATGAGTCCGTCCAGCAGCAGAGGCGGCGGGCGGCTTCTTCTGAGTCCCGGTGACCGGCGGTGCGTCTCCACGAGTCCTTCCACTCCCATCTCCTCCTCGGCTAATGGCAAGGGGTTTGCCTTGCGGCCAATCAGGGAGCACGTATCAGATGTTCTTCCTGATTGGCCAGGAGGAGGATCGGTGTGACAATAGCAAATTTTCATTCGCTATTGTCACACAATGGGTGGGCTCGGGACGCACTGCTCTGCGCCCCGGGTCCACCCTTTGCATCGCCCTATTAGAGCCTCTGGCTCTAATCAGGTGATGCCAAAAAAAAATCCCATTGAACTCCATGCGTCCGGTGCCCCTGCATGCAGATTAGGGGGCCGGACGCATTGATGGGGGGGGCGGCGCCCCTGCGCTCCCTCTGTACGCCGGCCGCCACTGATTGGGGATCTTTTGCAACCTTATGTGGATGGATTCCAAGGATGCCCCTCCTATCCAGTCACACAGGGAGACTTGCTCAGGCACTCACCTTCTTCCTCATCCCTCCCCCCCCTCGGGCACTCACCTTCTTCCTCCCCCCTCGGGCACTCATCTTCTTCCTCCTCCCTCCCCCCACTCAGGCACTCACCTTCTTCCTCCTCCCTCCCCCCCTCGGGCACTCACCTTCTTCCTCCTCCCTCCCCCCCTTAGGCACTCCCCTTCTTTCCCCCCCCCTCGGGCACTCACCTTCTTCCTCCTCCCTCCCCCCCTCGGGCACTCACCTTCTTGCTCCTCCCTCCCCCCCTCGGGCACTCACCTTCTTCCTCCTCCCTCCCCCCTCAGGCACTCACCTTCTTCCTCCTCCCTCCCCCCCTCAGGCACTCACCTTCCCCCCCCCTCAGGCACTCACCTTCTTCCTCCTCCCTCCCCCCTCAGGCACTCACCTTCTCCCCCCCCCTCGGGCACTCACCTTCTTCCTCCTCCCTCCCCCCCTCAGGCACTCACCTTCTTCCTCCTCCCCCCCTCAGGCACTCACCTTCTTCCTCCTCCCTCCCCCATCAGGTACTCACCTTCTTCCTCCCCCTCCCTCGGGCACTCACCTTCTTCCTCCTCCCTCCCCCCTCAGGCACTCACCTTCTTCCTCCTCCCTCCCCCCTCAGACACTCCTCTTCTTCCTCCCCCCCCTCGGAAACTCACCTTCTCCCCCCTCAGGCACTCACCTTCTTCCTCCTCCCCCCCTCAGGCACTCACCTTCTTCCTCCTCCCTCCCCCATCAGGTACTCACCTTCTTCCTCCCCCTCCCTCGGGCACTCACCTTCTTCCTCCTCCCTCCCCCCTCAGGCACTCACCTTCTTCCTCCTCCCTCCCCCCTCAGACACTCCTCTTCTTCCTCCCCCCCCTCGGAAACTCACCTTCTCCCCCCCTCAGGCACTCACATTCTTCCTCCTCCCTCCCCCCCTTGGGCACTCACCTTCTTCCTCCTCCCTCCCCCCCTCAGGCACTCACCTTCTTCCTCCTCCCTCCCCCCTCAGGCACTCCCCTTCTTCCTCCCCCCCTCGGGCACCCACCTTCTCCCCCCCCCCTCGGGCACTCACCTTCTTCCTTCTCCCTCCCCCCCTCGGGCACTCACCTTCTTCCTCCTCCCTCCCCCCCCCCTCAGGCACTCACCTTCTTCCTCCTTCCTCCCCCCCTCAGGCACTTAACTTCTTCCTCCCCCCCCTCAGGCACTTACATTCTTTCCCCCCCCCCTCGGGCACTCACATGCTTCCTCCCCCCCCCCCCTCGGGCACTCACATTCTTCTTCTTCACCCCCCGTGCTTTACTGGTCCGTCGCTTCCTTCGGCTCTCAGCTGAGCAGCGCTGCAGCCAGAAGAAGATGGAGGGGGGTGGAGGCGGAGCCAATGCGAGGCGGCAAGGAGAGGAATTTGAAATCCTCCTCCGCTCCGAGAACCTCTTCTGCTGTCACATGATCCGAGTGGGAGGAGCATATTTGACACTCGGGGCTAACAACTGTAAACTATCCACACGAGACCTGGGGCTTTTTGGGGGCACACTCGGGGCTGAAGCCCCGGTAAGCCCCCCCCCCCCCCTGCCGACACCACTGGGTCACAGATTGGTTGGTAAGCTGAGCTGGATTGACATTTTTTGACATGTGTCGCCCTTCCATTTGCTCCTTAGTGGCCATTTGTTTGTTCTGTTGAAATACTGGACACATTTACTGCCATTGTGCTATGTGCTGGGTGTCCAGTGTGCCCCTGTGCATTTAAGGAGGTATGGATTACCTCTAGGTTTACCTGCCCTCTACCTATCCTTTATAATGCACGTGCTTTCACTGTGAAGGCTCTCAAAATTTAGAGTTAGGGCGGCAGATAATACTGGGGCACTGTGAAGTGGCTCTGCAGCTTACGCATGTACTGTATTTGCAAATGTGTGCAAACTAAACCTCTGTTTTTAACACATACATTTAAAAAGAGTAATTCAGTTGGTTGCAGACTGGTTGGTAAGTTGAGCTGGGAATTTTGTTAGGTTTTGTTTGACATGTGTCGCTCTTTCATGTGCTCCTTGCTGCAAAGGCCAGTCATTGAGAGCCTGAGATCTGTATAGCAAGGATTTCTGTAGATTCCGACCTGCACTGAAGAACAGGTGCATGGTTTCTGGGATTTGCAGCATGCAGGGGCTAACACAGGAAGAATTTGGCCAGGTAGCAGATTGGCAGGAGAGCATCAGGATGTCTCCTAGGCAACACTCTCCCACCAGGACCGAGCCTCCCCGCTGTACCAATCAGCTCCTCAAGCTCTCTTCTTCCAGTTCATGCCACTCTCCACATGGACATCTGTCATCATGCCTCTCTGAGCTTGTCAGCTTCCTCTGTGAGAAAGTTGACATGCTCAAAGAGGCCTACTAACAGTGGAGACATTGCAGGCTGGACAGGGACAGCCAAAGTGCCAGATGTGGCCCTGGAGCAGTATTATTCCCAGGACTGAATAAAAAATGATTAATTTAAATGGGAAAATACTGAAAATACTGCATTCCTGTCTCCACACTGCCAAGCAGACCTATTTTATCACTCTCTTTAACAGCTTGTCATCCTGTCCCTGGCAACTCTTTGCTACCTTTAATTCTCTACTCCGTCCTCCACTACCTCCCCCCACTGACTCACTCACTGCCCAGGAGATTGCCAACCACTTCAAACAGAAGATTGATACAATTCGTACGGAGATCATTGCTGTTCAGATACCTTCCATGTTTTACGCTTCATGCACACAGGTGCGATCACTTCTTCCCTCATCAACCCCACCACTATAGATGAGGTTGCTAAACTACTTGCTAACGTCCACTTAATCTCCTGCCCTCTGGATCCTGTTCCCTCGGAAATGCAACGTTCACTCTCCGGCCCTATTCTACACTCTCTAACCCACATCTTCAATCTCTCCCTCTCTTCTGGCATCTTCCCCAACTCTCTAAAACATGCACTAGTCAGCCCCATACTTAAAAAGCCCTCACTGGACCCAACCGATCTTAACAATCTACGCTCTATTTTCTTGCTCCCCTTTTTTCCAAACTCCTTGAACGCCTGGTCTACAACCGACTGTGCGACCACCTTGCGGAGAATAGCCTCCGTGATCCCCTTAAGTCTGGATTTCGGCCTCAACACTCCACAGAAACTGCTCTCCTAAAACTGACAAACGATCTACTAACGGCCAAAACCAATGGACACTATTCTGTACTCCTACTCCTGGACCTTTCTGCTGCCTTTAATACGGTTGACCATCCCCTCCTCCTCAAAAAACTCCATGCCTTTGGTCTCCGTGACCGTACTCTTCACTGGTTATCTTCCTACTTATCCAACCACACCTTTATCTTTATGTACAATTCTACTTCCTCCTCTCCTCTTCCTTTTTCTGTTGGGGTCCCCCAAGGCTCTGTTCTTGGACCCCTCCTATTTTTAATCTACACCTCCTCTCTGGGTCAGTTGATAGCCTCCCACGGCTTCCAATACCATCTCTACGCTGACAATACCCAAATCTATTTATCCACCCCTCAGCTCTCTCCCTCAGTCTCCTCACATATCACTAATTTACTATCAAATATATCGGTCTGGATGTCTCACCACTTCCTCAAACTCAATCCATCCAAAACCGAGCTTATAATTTTTCCTCCACTATGGGCCCCTTCCCCTGATCTCTGTCAATATCAATGGCATTAGTATGTATTAAGGGAGCGCTGATAAATAAATCGATGAAAAAGCTGCAACTAAAATCCGATTACCCAGTGAGGATAATTAAGTGTACAAATTATTAAAATGTGTAGTGCGCTAATTCTGTGAAACTTATAAACATAAATATGTGAACAATAGTGACACCAATGTCATTAATAAATAGGGTGACATATAAAACATAAAAGTACATGAAATTCATAAAAGGTCCATATATGCAACAGTTCACATAAGTCCTTGAATGAAGAGATCCCAATACCAAACAAGTGATTTCAATGAAAACAAATAAGGAAAAGGTGTTTCAAGGTGCTTGTTTAAGGTGCAGGTATTCCCCTTACCAGACGGGTAAAAAATAAGGTGCAATATATCTCCAAACAAAAAGATGCGTGCAGTGATATAGATAGCCCAGCTCTGCCCACCTCGTGGCCGGTTTGAGAGTAGATAAACTCTTACCAGATGACATAAAAGTTAAGGTGTATGGATAACTTCTGGATATCTTTCAGCTCAATTGTAATGACCGTCCCCCAAGCTTGCGGCTCCCTGTTGTCCCTTGGAAGTGAAACTTCATCCAGGTGTTCACAGGTGATTTCCGAAAAATAAACAAGGGCGGACTAATAGTGCATTATCCTTATAACTTTTATTGCTGATAATCAAAAATGCACTTACAGTTAAGACGATATAATAAGCTTGCTGGAACCCTGTAGATCTGTGGCCTCCTGCAGTGCGGACCGCGGATGTAGTTAGTGACGGCGCGCCTCCTCTCTGATGCGTTTCATCCGAGCAGACTTCTACTGAGACAGGAGGGATCAATGGCATTACCATCAGCCCATCCCCGCATGCCAAGGTCCTAGGTGTTGTCCTGGACTCTGAACTCTCCTTCAAGCCCCACATCCAATCACTGTCCAAATCTTGCCGCCTCAACCTCCACAACATCTCCAAAATACGCCCCTTTCTAACCAAAGACACAACAAAGCTCCTAGCTCACTCCCTGGTTATCTCTCGCCTAGACTACTGCAACTCCCTTCTCATTGGCTTACCTCTACACAGGCTATCCCCCCTTCAATCCATCATGAATGCTGCTGCCAGACTCATCCACCTTACCAATCGCTCAGTGTCCGCTACTCCTCTCTGTCAAGCCCTCCACTGGCTTCCGCTCCCCCAACAAATTAAATTCAAAATACTAACATCTTACAAAGCAATCCACTGCTAAGCCCCCAGCTACATCACTAGTCTAGTCTCAAAATACCAACCTAATCGCTCTCTTCGTTCCTATCAATACGTCCTGCTCTCTAGCTCCCTCGTCGCCTTCTCCGATACTCGCCTCCAGGACTTTACCAGAGCCTCTTCAATCCTATGGAACTCCTTATCCTTATCTGTCCAATTATCTCCTACTCTATTAGCTTTTAGGCGATCTCTGAAAACCCTCCTCTTCAGAGAAGCCTATCCTACCCACACCTAACAACTATGCCTGCATTTTCTCCATCAGCCCATCCCCCACGGTTATTGCCTTTTGTTTCACTTGACCCTCCGCTCTAGATCGTAAGCTCTAAAGAGCAGGGCCCTCTAATTCCTCCTGTATTGAATTGAATTGTAACTTTATTGTCTTCTCTCACATGTAAAGTGCTGCGCAAACTGTTGGCGCCATATAAATCCTGTATAATAATAATAATAATTTGGCCACTAGATGGAGCTAAGTATCACCATAGAAATTTCCTATAAGGCTTAGCTCCATCTAGTGGCAAAATTCAGTATTTTCTCTTGCGAATTATTAATTTTATATTCGAACATGACAGGATATACCTATTTACGTTGTTTTTTTTTCCCTATTCACACATAAGGAATGTATATGCACTTTCACGAGGTGAATAGCTATGAAAATTCTTTATAAACCCACCCTTAAGCTATGACAATAGGATGTTTAATAAGGCTCTGGAGAACAGAGAAAAAATGACAGTACTGAATGTTAAAAAGATAAAGAATTTGACATCAGATTAGTATTAGAACTAGGGTTGAGCGGACACCTAGATGTCCGTGTTCAACGGGTTCGGCCGAACTTTAAAAAAAAGTCCGGGTCCGTGTCCCGGACTTTTACCGAACTTTTCCCGGACACCGAGCCCCATTGAAGTCAATGGGGACCCGAACTTTAAGGCACTAAAATGGCTCTAAAACACCAAAGGAAAGGGCTAGAGTGCTGCAAATGGCAGCAAAACGTAATTAAGAGCATGGCAAGTGCTCTGCAAACAAATGTGGATAGGGAAATAACTTAAAACAACAAAAAAAAACAGAAAAATAAAACAATGTTCTTCTTCATCTCTGAAGGACGAGGCCCATATGGAGTAGGAGGGAGGTTGAGGTGGTGGTGGATGTGGATGTGGCGGTGACATAGGCGTGCGCACAGGGTGTGCTGGGTGTGCCTGGGCACACCCTAATCACCTAGGGCACATAGCATTGCCAGTGAGGAGATGGGAAAGATCTCCCTGGGACCTGCTCTGCTCTATTTCTCCTTGCCTACAGGTACATGGCCCCGATACATTACTCTCCCTGCTGGCAAACACATGCATGTGTATTTCAACTTTGGTGTGCACACCTTAATGCAATAGGCTGCGCACACCTATGGGCGGTGTAGGTGGAAGCGGCGGTGGAGGAGGACCAGGGCCGGATTAACAGCATCATGGGCTTGGTGCTGAGGATTTTGAAGGGCCTTAAGGGCCGTGCCTTGCCATGCACCCAGAGGAGGAAGGGTGCAGCCATGCATGCCTAATTCAACATGGGATGCTGTCTCTGAAGCCCATAAACACATCCATGCATCGCCAACTGTCCCTCCTTGTCCGGCCTTCACGCTGTGTGGGGAGGTTCTGAGGGTGCTGCCTGGGGAAGCGAGCATAGAAGCCAGACTTCTGTGTTTACAAGTGACAGAAGAGCGGTAACAGTGAATATGGCCAACCCGGGGCCTATATAAAAGGTAGGGGCCTGGAGCTGCAGCTCCAATAGCCCCTACATTAATCTGGCCCTGAGGAGGAGGACGAGGTAGCCAACACTGCTTCTTTTCAAAAAATTTAAATGAGGGTACACCCCAAAAGAGTGAGAAAGAGCAAAAATGGAACAATGGGTGGGTAAGGTCGGTATCCATTGCTATTCTGCATAAGGTACGGAAAAGTCCCGTGGGATCCATGCCTGGTTCATTTTAATGAACGTGAGCTTGTCCACATTGTCTCTGGACAGGCGGCTGCGCTTGTCTGTTATAACGCCCCCAGCCGTGCTAAATACCCGTTCAGATAATACACTGGCTGCAGGGCACGCCAGCACCTCCAAGGCGTAAAGGGCAAGCTCAGGCCATGTGCCCAATTTGGAGACCCAGAAGTTGAAGGGGGCAGACCCGTCATTCACTACATGTAGGCGTGTGCACACATACTGCTCCACCATGTTGGTAAAATGCTGCCTCCTGCTAAGACGTTCCATCTGAGCTGCTGGTGCTGCTGTTTGTTGTGGCGTGCTGACAAAGCTTTTCCACATTTCGGCCATGCTAACCCTGCCTTCTGAGGTGCTGGCGGTGCCCTGGTTGCGTTGGCGACCTCCTCCTCCTCCTCCTCTGCCTTGTGCTTCCACTGTGGCCCCGCTGTCAGATGGGAATGCCAGCAGCATGGCGTCTACCAGCGTGCGCTTGTACTCGCGCATCTTGCGATCGCGCTCCAGTGAGTGAATTAAGGACGGTACGTTGTCCTTGTAACGGGGATCCAGCAGCGTGGCCACCCAGTAATCAGCACAAGTTAGAATGTGGGCAACTCGGCGGTCGTTGTGGAGACACTGCAGCATGTAATCGCTCATGTGTGCCAGGCTGCCCAGAGGCGACGAAAGGCTGTCCTCTGTGGGAGGTGTATCGTCCGTGTCCTCTGTATCCCCCCAGCCACGCACCAGTGATGGCCATGAGCTGGCCTGGGTGCCACCCTGCTGTGAACATGGTTCCATCTCCTCCTCCAGCTCCTCCTCCTCCTCATCCTCCTCATCCTCCAGAACTGTGCCCCTGCTGGACAATTGTGTCCCTGGCGTTTGTGTGTGCAGGAACCCACCCTCGGAGCCCCTTGCGAATGACTGCCCTGAAAGCCTTTGAAATGTTACCTCTTCATCCTCCTCCTCCTCCTCCTCATCCTGTGCCACATCCTCTTCCATCATCGCCCAAATTGTTTTTTCAAGGAGGCATAGAAGTGGGATAGTTAAGCTGAGAATGGCGTCATTGCCACTGGCCATGTTGGTGGAGTACCCAAAACAGCGCAACAAGGCACAATATATGCAAATGTCAAATATGCAAACTATGCCGCAATTTAATGTTTTTTACACCAAAAGGGTGTGTATTGAATAGCGGAATAGGATAAAAAACTGTGTATCTCACACGTACAAACACAGACTAGGCCCGATTAAATTTTTTCCTACCCTAAAGGGAGGATGAGGAAGAGGAGTATGGAACATGCAGCACCCTCAAATCTTCAGAAGTATGAGATGAACCCCAAAAACTTGGAAAGGTGGATCTCTCTCACACGTACCAACACAGACTATCCCCCAATTTAACTGATCCCCAAAGGTTTTTGATTAAATAGCGGAATAGAAAATATGATCCAAAAAAAGTGTATGTATATCACACGTACACAACCACACTAGGCCCCAATTACTATTGTTTGTACCCCTAAAAGGCTAGATGAGGAGTAGGGGGGTATGGAACAGGCAGCACCCTCAAACCTTCAGAAGTATGAGATGAACCCCAACAACTTGGAAAGGTGGATCTCTCTCACACGTACCAACACAGACTATCCCCCAATTTAACTGATCCCCAAAGGTTTTTGATTAAATAGCGGAATAGAAAATATGATCCAAAAAAAGTGTATGTATATCACACGTACACAACCACACTAGGCCCCAATTACTATTGTTTGTACCCCTAAAAGGCTAGATGAGGAGTAGGGGGGGTATGGAACAGGCAGCACCCTCAAACCTTCAGAAGTATGAGATGAACCCCAACAACTTGGAAAGGTGGATCTCTCTCACACGTACCAACACAGACTATCCCCCAATTTAACTGATCCCCAAAGGTTTTTGATTAAATAGCGGAATAGAAAATATGATCCAAAAAAAGTGTATGTATATCACACGTACACAACCACACTAGGCCCCAATTACTATTGTTTGTACCCCTAAAAGGCTAGATGAGGAGTAGGGGGAGTATGGAACAGGCAGCACCCTCAAACCTTCAGAAGTATGAGATGAACCCCAACAACTTGGAAAGGTGGATCTCTCTCACACGTACCAACACAGACTATCCCCCAATTTAACTGATCCCCAAAGGTTTTTGATTAAATAGCGGAATAGAAAATATGATCCAAAAAAAGTGTATGTATATCACACGTACACAACCACACTAGGCCCCAATTACTATTGTTTGTACCCCTAAAAGGCTAGATGAGGAGTAGGGGGAGTATGGAACAGGCAGCACCCTCAAACCTTCAGAAGTATGAGATGAACCCCAACAACTTGGAAAGGTGGATCTCTCTCACACGTACCAACACAGACTATCCCCCAATTTAACTGATCCCCAAAGGTTTTTGATTAAATAGCGGAATAGAAAATATGATCCAAAAAAAGTGTATGTATATCACACGTACACAACCACACTAGGCCCCAATTACTATTGTTTGTACCCCTAAAAGGCTAGATGAGGAGTAGGGGGGGTATGGAACAGGCAGCACCCTCAAACCTTCAGAAGTATGAGATGAACCCCAACAACTTGGAAAGGTGGATCTCTCTCACACGTACCAACACAGACTATCCCCCAATTTAACTGATCCCCAAAGGTTTTTGATTAAATAGCGGAATAGAAAATATGATCCAAAAAAAGTGTATGTATATCACACGTACACAACCACACTAGGCCCCAATTACTATTGTTTGTACCCCTAAAAGGCTAGATGAGGAGTAGGGGGGGTATGGAACAGGCAGCACCCTCAAACCTTCAGAAGTATGAGATGAACCCCAACAACTTGGAAAGGTGGATCTCTCTCACACGTACCAACACAGACTATCCCCCAATTTAACTGATCCCCAAAGGTTTTTGATTAAATAGCGGAATAGAAAATATGATCCAAAAAAAGTGTATGTATATCACACGTACACAACCACACTAGGCCCCAATTACTATTGTTTGTACCCCTAAAAGGCTAGATGAGGAGTAGGGGGGGTATGGAACAGGCAGCACCCTCAAATCTTCAGAAGTATGAGATGAACCCCAAAAACTTGGAAAGGTGGATCTCTCTCACACGTACCAACACAGACTATCCCCCAATTTAACTGATCCCCAAAGGTTTTTGATTAAATAGCGGAATAGAAAATATGATCCAAAAAAAGTGTATGTATATCACACGTACACAACCACACTAGGCCCCAATTACTATTGTTTGTACCCCTAAAAGGCTAGATGAGGAGTAGGGGGGGTATGGAACAGGCAGCACCCTCAAACCTTCAGAAGTATGAGATGAACCCCAACAACTTGGAAAGGTGGATCTCTCTCACACGTACCAACACAGACTATCCCCCAATTTAACTGATCCCCAAAGGTTTTTGATTAAATAGCGGAATAGAAAATATGATCCAAAAAAAGTGTATGTATATCACACGTACACAACCACACTGGGCCCCAATTACTATTGTTTGTACCCCTAAAAGGCTAGATGAGGAGTAGGGGGGGTATGGAACAGGCAGCACCCTCAAACCTTCAGAAGTATGAGATGAACCCCAACAACTTGGAAAGGTGGATCTCTCTCACACGTACCAACACAGACTATCCCCCAATTTAACTGATCCCCAAAGGTTTTTGATTAAATAGCGGAATAGAAAATATGATCCAAAAAAAGTGTATGTATATCACACGTACACAACCACACTAGGCCCCAATTACTATTGTTTGTACCCCTAAAAGGCTAGATGAGGAGTAGGGGGGGTATGGAACAGGCAGCACCCTCAAATCTTCAGAAGTATGAGATGAACCCCAAAAACTTGGAAAGGTGGATCTCTCTCACACGTACCAACACAGACTATCCCCCAATTTAACTGATCCCCAAAGGTTTTTGATTAAATAGCGGAATAGAAAATATGATCCAAAAAAAGTGTATGTATATCACACGTACACAACCACACTAGGCCCCAATTACTATTGTTTGTACCCCTAAAAGGCTAGATGAGGAGTAGGGGGGGTATGGAACAGGCAGCACCCTCAAACCTTCAGAAGTATGAGATGAACCCCAACAACTTGGAAAGGTGGATCTCTCTCACACGTACCAACACAGACTATCCCCCAATTTAACTGATCCCCAAAGGTTTTTGATTAAATAGCGGAATAGAAAATATGATCCAAAAAAAGTGTATGTATATCACACGTACACAACCACACTGGGCCCCAATTACTATTGTTTGTACCCCTAAAAGGCTAGATGAGGAGTAGGGGGAGTATGGAACAGGCAGCACCCTCAAACCTTCAGAAGTATGAGATGAACCCCAACAACTTGGAAAGGTGGATCTCTCTCACACGTACCAACACAGACTATCCCCCAATTTAACTGATCCCCAAAGGTTTTTGATTAAATAGCGGAATAGAAAATATGATCCAAAAAAAGTGTATGTATATCACACGTACACAACCACACTAGGCCCCAATTACTATTGTTTGTACCCCTAAAAGGCTAGATGAGGAGTAGGGGGGGTATGGAACAGGCAGCACCCTCAAACCTTCAGAAGTATGAGATGAACCCCAACAACTTGGAAAGGTGGATCTCTCTCACACGTACCAACACAGACTATCCCCCAATTTAACTGATCCCCAAAGGTTTTTGATTAAATAGCGGAATAGAAAATATGATCCAAAAAAAGTGTATGTATATCACACGTACACAACCACACTAGGCCCCAATTACTATTGTTTGTACCCCTAAAAGGCTAGGAGTAGGGGGAGTATGGAACAGGCAGCACCCTCAAACCTTCAGAAGTATGAGATGAACCCCAACAACTTGGAAAGGTGGATCTCTCTCACACGTACCAACACAGACTATCCCCCAATTTAACTGATCCCCAAAGGTTTTTGATTAAATAGCGGAATAGAAAATATGATCCAAAAAAAGTGTATGTATATCACACGTACACAACCACACTAGGCCCCAATTACTATTGTTTGTACCCCTAAAAGGCTAGATGAGGAGTAGGGGGAGTATGGAACAGGCAGCACCCTCAAATCTTCAGAAGTATGAGATTGTGTTCACTGTACCCCACAAAGATTGAGTTCACTGCACCCCACAATGATTGTGTTCACTGCACCCCACAAAGATTGTGTTCACTGCACCTCACAAAGATTGTGTTCACTGTACCCCCCAAAGATTGTGTTCACTGCACCCCACAAAGATTCTGTTCACTGTACCCCACAAAGATTGTGTTCACTGCACCCTAAAAGGATGTTGTTCACTGCACCCCAAAAAGGATGTTGTTCACTGCACCCCAAAAAGGATGTTGTTCACTCCACCCCCAAAAAGATTGTGTTCACTGCACCCCACAAAGATTGTGTTCACTGCACCCCAAAAAGATTGTGTTCACTGCACCCCAAAAATGATTTTGTTCACTGCACCCCAAAAAGGATTTTGTTCACTGCACCCCAAAAAGGATGTTGTTCACTCCACCCCAAAAAGATTGTGTTCACTGCACCCCAAAAAGATTGTGTTCACTGCACCCCACAAAGGATTTTGTTCACTGCACCCCAAAAAGATTGTGTTCACTGCACCCCAAAAAGGATGTTGTTCACTGCACCCCAAAAAGGATTTTGTTCACTGCACCCCAAAAAGATTGTGTTCACTGCACCCCACAAAGGATTTTGTTCACTGCACCCCACAAAGATTGTGTTCACTGCACACCAAAAAGGATTGTGTTCACTGCACCCCAAAAAGATTTTGTTCACTGCACCCCAAAAAGATTGTGTTCACTGCAGCCCAAAAAGATTGTGTTCACTGCAGCCCAAAAAGATTGTGTTCACTGCAGCCCAAAAAGATTGTGTTCACTGCAGCCCAAAAAGATTGTGTTCACTGCAGCTCACACACAGAAAAATGGATGTGGATCACTGACACCTGCCTATCTCCAATCCCACACCACACAGCAATATCGATTGTAGTTTGTAGAACACAGTTTCCCTAAAATTCAGCAGACTCTGTCCCTAACAGGATTGAGAAGAGATCGTAGATCAGGATTGAGTGCAGATTCACCCCACCCCCCACACAGCAATATCGATTGTAGTTTGTAGAAGACACTGACCCTATATAATTCAGCAGACTCTATCCCTAAAATGCCTACAACTCGCCCTGCCTAAACACTCCGACCTGTCCCTCAATTCTATCCGGACACAAATGGTTTTTTCCTGCCTATCTTTCCCTAATCAGCAGCCAGCACGTTGATGTGTGCTCTGTCCCTGAATCTAAGCAGCATAATGACGCCGCTGCGGCTGCCTCGAACTTATAAAGACTTGGTCACATGCTTCAGACGGCCAATCACAGCTACTGAGACATTTGCAGGCATGGCTGGGATGGCTTAAGGCACACCAGTTAAACGATTGTTGATTGGCTGTTGAAAGCCCGCCATGAAAAGAGCGCCAAAGCATGCAAAACCCGGAAATAAAACGACCGAACACGGATTTTTACCCGAACATACAGTAAAGTGTCCGTGTCCGTGTTCGGGTACAAAAAATCCAATTATTCGGTACGAACACGAATAATACAGTCCGTGTTCGCTCAACACTAATTAAGATGCAAAGTAATATTATAACTATCTAATCCTCGTTCAATAGTTTACCTCTTTATGGGTATTAGCTTTTAACAACATACTCAAATTACTTGTTCAGCCTCCGCCACAGCCGTGTCGCCTCTCCAGTCACCTATCATGTAAAGAATACAAAACATATACACATATACTATATTTTGCATAGAAGCAAAATCACATTTTTTTACATTTTGTGTTTGAATATCAAAAAAATATAAAAATAAATATAAATAAATAAACTCTATTGTTTTATAATCTGTTTTTGGATTCTCGTCCCTATTTCACACATAATTATTCAATTGACCTATTCTGATGCACGGGGGGATATTCTGTAGGGATAGGGGAAGCACAGGGAAAGAAGAGATAACGTTTTTTATTATTGTTTGGGAGGGAATATTCTAAACGATAGGTCTCCTATAAAAATGGTTTGTAACTAATCACATCGTTCAGACCTGGATATACAGTCGCTCTTAAATCGTATATCCATCTGGCCTCACGTGCCAGAACTTTTTTGTCAATGTCACCTCCCCTTATATCTTCGGGGATAACATCTAGCACAGTAAATTTGACAATATTAGGATCATATCTGTGTTTTAATCCAATATGGCCACCTATAGGGGTGTTAATTTGGCCATTATTGATGTAAGAAATATGATCTGAGATTCTTTTCCACAGGGGTCTTATTGTTTTGCCCACATAGAACGCCCCACATGGGCATAACATAATATATACTACTGCCTTTGTTTGACAGGTGACTGTCTGATTGATGTATCTTCTATGACCGTTGGGCATCATAAAGGATTCACCTTCCAAGATGTATGGGCAAAAGTCACATGACCCGCATTTATAAAGGCCTTTGCTCCGTGACATTTCAGTTGGTCTCCGATAGTGACTAGTAACTAAACCATCTCTTATAGATTTGGCTCTTTTATACGTAATGTTAGGATAATCGTCCAAGTATTTTCTCAAGATTGGGTCACTCGTCAGAATCTCCCAGTTTTTTTGTAAGATACTACGAACTTCATTGTGCTGCCTAGAGTATGTGGAGATCAATCTGACCTTGTCATCTGTTTTTTTCTTTTTTTCTTTAAAGAGTAGGTCATGCCTAGTGTTAGCTTTGGCTTTATTATATGCTTTCCTCAGTGTTGTTGCACTATAACCTCTCTGTAACAGTCTTATTTTTAATTTATCTGCCTCCCTTTTAAAGTTCGTATCTTTAGAACAATTTCGCCTCAATTTTATATTTCAAGGTATATTTTTAGTTTTGGAAGTAATGGTCCAGTCTCTTCATTATAACATTAATACATTTATTTTATTAATTGTCAATATTTTGCCAACATTTGTTCTCTAACTTAGAATGCTTGTAGATACAAACATATGCGTTATATATTCTTTTTAGACAGGAACATGACAAAATATATATTTTTTTAAAAATTGTAACATTACTAACATATGTAATTTGTGATAATCAAAAACATGCAATGTTACAAACAAATCCATAAAATTTGCAACAACAACGATTTACAAAAACAACATGCATTAAACTGTTGGCATTATTATTGACACAGCCCCTCCTGTGCGAACGGATGTAGGTCTACGTCGGTCACGTGCCTGCAGCTAGGGGGCGAGCGTGCGCCGCCAGCGGCGTGCTCTCACCCCCACTCTTCAGTGGGGACTCCGATGCATTGGGCAGGCAGCTCCGATCGCTGCCTGACACCCGCGATCATTCCCCACTGAGAGAGAAGGATGGTTCGCTGTTGTAAACACAGCTGACCGTTCTTCTCTCTGAAATGATCATAGAGCTCCTGTGATCCTTCTATACAGAATCACAGGTCTCTGTGATTATTTCAAAAGCCCCGCCCCTATACAGTTAGAATCACTCCCCTAGGCTCACATTTTTGACCCCTTGATCACCCACAGTGTTAACAGTGTTAACCCCTTCCCTGCCAGTGTCATTATTAGTTAGTTAGGGGTCCGATCTGTCCGGCGCAATGTCGCAGTCCTGCAAAAAATCACAGATCGCCGCCATTACTAGTAAAAAAAAAACAATAAAAATGACATAAATCTTTCCCGTAGTTAGTTAGATAACTTTTGCGCAAACCAATCAAAATACAGTTATTGCATTTTTGTTTACCAAAAATATGTAGCAGGAAACATATGGGCCTAAAATGTTAAAAAATTTTGATTTTTAATATTTTTTTTTTTTTTTTGGGAATGTTATATAGCAAATAGAAAAAAGGTGCGCTGATTAATTGAAATAAAGCTGCTACCAAAGATCCAATAAACTGATTGGACGATAAGTGTATGTGAAAAATGATCTGGTGCGCTAAAATTAAATAAGTTATCCTGATGTACAAGCACAAATCATGATAATTGTGATACAAACAAAGTGATAACGTGTGTACAAAGTGAATGTACAACGTGATAAATCCCAAAGCCCATATGATTCTAAATATATGTGGATGAACGTGATATTAATTCAAAAATAAAAGTCCATTTATCCACGTGGCTGGTGCATAAATCCCACCACCTTCCAAGTTATACTCTTACCAGATGGATATGGTTAAGTGCAAATAGCTCCTCTCAAGTGACCTCCTATGTTGTGACAGTGATATGGTGCTCCACTGCACACGGGTGAAACATGTAATCGATCAAGCCTCTTACCAGATGCAAAATAGTATTAAGCATGGATACATCTCCTCAAGGATATTTACACCCGCATAGGCTGAGACTTCAAGGGTTAAAATAGGAAATCTTGTTACCTCTTCCACTCTCCTTATGGCAGCACCTCTCAGATGTCCCCCAAAGAAAAAATGGAAGTGGCAGACGATAGTGCTTTACCTTACAAAACTTTATTAAAAATAAATAGAAGTGCACTTACATTTTCCCACTTAAAACCAGCAATCTGCAATAACTTGTGAATGACCGCGGCCGCCTGCAGCGCGGACCGCGGACGCAGTATGTGGCGGCGCCTCCTTGATGACGCGTTTCCTTCTAACGAGCTTCTACTGAAACAGGCTTCAGAGAGGCTTCATCTGCTACAAAGACAAAGTTTTGACTTTCAATGTTCTCCTCACAGTTGGGCAGGTTTATGGTTCCATTCAACATCCTTCTATAAAATTCTTTCTGTTCTATTATTCCACCATCTGAATTTCAGCTGTTCTTCCTAATATCCAGATAGATGTATTCATAGTTGGCATTTACAACAGCCATCACGATAATACTGAAGAAGCCCTTATAATTGTAAAAACAGGACCCGGATTTTGGGGGAAGGCTTATTCTTATGCCCCATACACACGTGCAGATTATCTGCAGACTTTTGTCTGCAGACTTACCTTTTCTATGTAGTGCAAGGGCCTGCCGGATTGCATACAAATTGAAAGTGTTTAGGTTTGACCTCATATTATATGGTTTTGGTAAGTCTGCAGACAAAAGTCTGCAGATAATCTGCACGTGTGTATGGGGCATTACATGTTTTCCGTCTATAGCTCCTCCGCAATTAGGAAACTTCCACTGGTCGTTACATTTTTGGGAAATTTCCTTCCACTCCTCCAAATTGTTTGGAAACTAATAAAAGAAGAAAAAATTATAAAATAACAATAGGTTTTGGTATGCGAGAAGGTTACTTCAACGCTTATCAATTCTGTTTAAAATAAATGCACTGTACCTTGATATAGTCATCCTGAAAGACTTAAATGATGGCTCTGCAGATTTCAGGAATAATAACTCCAAGGGCTTGCGGGGAGATGCCAGTCATAAATTTTAGATCCTGTAGGCCTCTGCCAGTGGCCAGGTAACAACGTAGCTATCAATCTCTGTTCTACAGTGATTGCATGTCGCAGAATGGTGTTTTGCTTTGTGATTTGTGGCTACACTGCATTCAGGAGTATATTAAAACAATCATCTGTCATTCTTAAATAATTGTAGGAGTTGTCAGGATTGTTTTCTTCCCTCAACAGTGACAGATGTGAGAACTGGTCACGGTTCTGCAGCCATTTCTTGCACCAGGCTCTCCTCTTTCGCTTCTTATGCAGCTGACTCTGTATAGCCAAAATTTCAAGACCGACTATTGAAAGTGCCGCTGATGTTTGGAAGTCCATCTTGCAAATTAGATTGTCACAAAATATACGTCGACTATACGAAAAATCCACAGTGCAACAGCATGAACTAGCCGATGGAGAAGGCAAAAAATATTCGGCAACTAGATGGAGCACAAAGACCTGGCTACAGGGTCACATGTACATTACATCACATCGTAATCCATGATATAACACCTGAACATAAACCCCCCCCCCCAAAAGAAAAAAAAATCGTACGAGAAAGCTCAGACAACAATAAGAAAATCTGTTATTTATTATGCAACAGCGATGAAAATCGGACAATATTTCTTCAGATTTTCATTTAGTGTGTACGGGCCCTTAGATCTGCAGATGATGTTAGTTAAAACAACCTAAAAAATTATTCTCCTTCTATCTTCCAACTAATATATTCCTGCTGATTTTTGCTGGTCAGTCCTCAGGCAGGGCATCATTTCCTCTGTTTAGCATGGCAAAAACACCAGCCATTTGGGTACCCCATGCTTGACAAGGCATTTAACCACCCACCACTCAGCCCATTGGGAAGAGCACCTGAAAGCCACACAAAAGGGACACAATTCTGTTCCTCCTCCTTACTCACCTTAGTCTACCCCCGCTATACCTCATGACCTCTCATGATGGTATAGTGCAGGGTGTCCCAGTTCCTTGCAGCACATCTGCCAGTAGCACACCACCAGCTGTAGACTATAGTCAGCAAATATCTCTGCCCCATCTGCTGCAGCGAAAAAAAAAATAAAGTCACTGCCACCCACATGCCCAGTGTCTAAATGCAAGCTTGTCAAAGCTGCTGGCCTTACAACTTCTGCAGTTCCGTCTGGTGTTTTCTGCCCCCTTCCGTGAAATTGCAGAATGTGCTGTACCACAATGGAAGGTTCCCAGTCGGTATTTCTTTTCACGTAAGGCCATTCCAGCTCTGTACCATCATGTGGAAGGCAATGTTGTGGCATCGTTGGGCAAGGCAGTCAGCAAGCATGGTCAGGGACGCTATATTTCGTTCATAGCACACTGGGTAACTCTGCTTGCAATTTGGGCTCAGTGCTGCAGCTTGTTGTGCCACCACGTCTCCATACAGCTAGTGGTGATGATGCAAGATGTGTCAGCTCTAACCCCTTCTCCCCCTCCTCCTCCTCCATACCCTCCTCTGCTAAATTGTCCTACGAACCACAAGTACCCCCTAAGCGTTCAAGGGGCTATTTAATGAGTCAGGCTGAAAGGTGCCATGCAGTTGGTGTGTCTAGGGGACAGGAACCACACCGGAGCAGAGATTCTTGCAGCTCTGCATGGGCAGGCCCAGAGATGGTTCACACCATGCCAGCTCGAACTAGGAATGGTGGTGTGCGATAACGTCACTAACCTACTGTCCACCCGTCAGACATGGAAAGTTGACACATGTCCTCATTTAGTGGTGCAGCGTTTCCTAAACAGATACCCAGGGTTGGAAGATCTGCTAAAGCAGGCCAGAAGAGTCTGTAGCCATTTCAGGCAGTCATACACAGTCAGTGCTCGGTTATCTGAAATTCAGCAGGACCTGCCCGTAAACCGCCTGATATGCCCACCAGGTGGAACTTGACTTTGGCAATGCTGCAGTGGCTGCACATGCAGCAGAGCGCTGTCCACTAGTACCTGTGTGAGTATGGCACAACGACAGCCTCATGCCAGCCTGGCTTTTCCCCACGCCAATGGCTGCTGATAAAGAATGATTGCACTGTACTGTCACTATTCGAGGAGGCCACAAGGATGGGGAGCCATGAAAATGCATGCATCAGTGACACAATCCCTGTTGTGTTCATGCTGGAGCAGTCTTTGCGTGACATTATGGAAAGGGCACTCGAGGCAGGAAGAGGACACCATGCAAACACCATTCTTCCTACGCTACAGAACGCATAAGAGGAGAGGGAGGAGGAGGATAAGTCTGCTTCTCATACCTTCCCAAACTTGCGGTGCATGGGCTCCCACCAAGCTTCAAAGCCTGCGAAACAATATGTGGCATCAAGGAGAAGGATCACTATTGGTTGGCAACCCTCCTTGACCAATGTTACAAGGGGAAAGTCTCAAAACTCATCTCGTCCCCACAGAGGGTGCAGAATAGAAATCTCATGAGGACACTTTAAAGAGTTTATCTAATGGTAACTCTGGTATGTTACAGTGTCATGGAAAATGTAGCTTTGAGGCTTCTGTTGGTCAAGAGAGGAGCAGAGGAGAATGGGGCCGCTAAGTGATGCATTTCACAATTTTTTAGTCCTCACCACCCAGGGCTCTCAGCTTCCACATTCCATCAGTAGCATCTGCATCATATGGTGGACGACTATATAGGGGCAAAAAAAGAGATGGAGAGCTTTCCAGTTGACAATCAACTGGGTTACTGGGTCATGAGAATAGACCACTGGCCAGAACTTGCACAGTATGCAATTTAGCTGCTGGGCTGCCCTGCATCCAGCATACTTTTAGAACGGGCATTTAGTGCTGCTGGAGGTTTTGTTATTGATAATAGAATGTGTCTGTCTACAGACTCCATGGTCTGTCTGACATTTATCAAAATAAATCAGTCCTGGATTACCAGCAGCTATGAAACCCCTGATGCCGATGTCCCATTTTTGGGATGTGGAATCTCTGCAAGGCTTCTAGGTTGCCTAGGGTTGTGGGTGTTGATTTAATCTGGAAGAATTTTTTTGGTGTAGGTTTCATGGACACAATTAACACCCAAAGACCAATTTTTCCACGCCTGTTTCACAGGTTCATATCATTTAAGTTTTTGACAGCATGGCCAAATCTTGCTTTCATCATGAGTACCACTATAGGGTTATGTTGTGAAGGTGCCACAGACACCCAAAGACCAATTTTTACGCACCTATTTGATAGGTGCATATCATATCATATCATTGCATATCATTTCAATTTTTGACAGCAAGGCCAATTTTTGCTGTCATTTAAAGTACCTCTATAGAGTAACGGTGTGAAGGCACCACGGACATCCAAAGACCAATTTTTCTGAACCTATTTGACAGGTGCATATAATTTCAATTTTTGACAGCAAGGCAATTCTTGGTTTCATCAAGAATACCTCTATAAAGTAGGGATCAACTGATTATCGGCAAAACTGATATATCGGGGGCCGATATGCACTTTCCCCGATATATCGGAATCAGCCCCTGAGGTTATCGATATTGCCGATATTTCAGGAAAGTGCTTGTACCGGAGTGATTCCTGCAGCTAGAGGCATCACCCCCATACCGGTGTCCATAGCCGACGGTCGGCTGTCTTGTAATGCCAACCGATGCGGCTGAGAAGCCGCTCGGCTGTCATTAGAAGGAGCAGGAGGGGACATCCCCCACTCCCGCCGCCTTCCGCGGCTCGCCTGGGTCTCCCGTCCCATTGGGAGACCTAGGCAACCAGCCTGCATGGCCCCTGAAGAGAAGACCCGATCAAAGCCGCATTCGGCTCTGATCGGGTCTCCATGTAATAACCCGGAAGTGATGTCATGACAGAGGAGGGTTTTGGGGTCTTTTAGACCCCTAGATCCTTCCACAAGAGTACCGGTCAAAAAAAAAAACATTTTAATGTACGAAAATATCAGCCAATATCGGCCGATACTTATATGTGATGACCAAAATATCGGTATCTGCAATAAAAAAATTACATTGGTCGATCACTACTATAGAGTCACGGTGTGAAGGCACCTTCGACATACAAAGACCAATCTTTCCACACCTGTTACTTCTATCCAAAATCTGCTGAAGAGACACCAGAATTTATCCAAAAAATCTCTAATCTTGTTCCCAGTGCACTACATTGTGGCCTCATCATACAGAATGGCTCCCAAAGCTGTTGTTTACAACAACAAAAAAGCTTGCAGGGAAAATGTCATTTTTTTGGCTTTATAAATGCGATTGTTTTGGCAGCAGCTTCTATACACAGTACATATGTGCCACTTTACAGGTAGACTAATGGGACCCCCCAGGCACTATATTGAAAGGAATTTTGAATTTTATTGTTATTTCTCATTTTGATGCTTTCACTTTAAAGATCAGTAAATCACTGCTCATTTAAAAATTACGTTTTTTACAAACTTTTTTTTCATGTCCCCCAGGGCAGTACCCAGACCCCCATAACAATTGAATGTCCAATTACTTGCATATAAGCCTTCAAAATGGGCACATTTGATTTTTCCAATTCGGGTCCTATAGACTTCAATGGGGTTTGTTATTCAGTTCCGAACTTTCGCAATGTTCTAAAGCTCTGGTGCCAACCAAACAGGGGGTCGTTCGGTCCATCCCTATTTCCTTAGTAAATAATCTTGAAATGCTTTGTACAAGAATCATAAGTTTATTTTTAAACACGACAAAGTATAGACTAAAATTAGCTCTTTTTATGTGCAGTAAAAACATTTTTTTTTTTTTTTAAAAAGCTTTTTTAACCACTTGCCTACAGTGCACTTTCACCCCCTTCCTGCCCAGACTGATTTTCAGCTTTCAGCGCTCTCACACTTCGAATGACAATTACTCAGTCATGCAACACTGTACCCATAAAAAATTTGTGTCCTTTTTTTTCACACAAATAGAGTTTTCTTTTGATGGTATTTAATCACTACTGGGTTTTTTATTTTTTGTGCTATAAATAAAAAAAGACTGAAAATATTGTGAAAAAACACATTTTTCTTTGTTTCTGTCATAAAATTTAGCAAATGAGTAATTTTTCTTCACAATTTTTGGCCAAAATTTATACTGCTACTTATCTTTGGTAAAAATAACCCAAATAAGTGTATATTATTTGGTCTTTGTGAAAGTTATAGAGTCCACAAGTTATGGTGCTAATCATTGAAAATTGATCACACTTGACCACACCTGATGTACTGAAGGCCTATCTCATTTCTTGAGACACTAAAAAGTCAGGAAAGTACAAATATCCCCCAAATGACCCCTTTTTGGAAAGTAGACATTCCAATGTATTTAATAAGGGGCATGGTGAGTTTTTTGAAGTTGTCATTTTTTTCCCACAACTCTTTGCAAAATGAAGATTTTTTTTTTTTACAAATTGACGTATTAACAGGTTATTTCTCTCACACAGCATATGTATACTTGCAACTACACCCCAAAACACATTCTACTACTCCTCCTGAGTATGGCGATACCACATGTGTGAGACTTTTTCACAGCCTGGCCACATACAGAGGCCTAATATCCAAGTAGCAGCGTCCGGCATTCTAGGAGCATAAATTACACATATCATTTCCTGACAACCTATCGTACTTTTAAAGGCCCTGGAGCACCAGGACAATGGAAACCCCCGTAAAATGACCCCATTTTGGAAAGCAAACAGCCCAACGTATAATTTTTGAGGCATAATGAGTCTTTTGAATATGTCATTTTTTTCCACAAGTTTTTGGAAAATGTGGAAAGAAAATGAAAACACATTTTTTTTACACAAAGCTGTCCATTTATGCAATATTTCTAACACATAGCATGTACATAGCAAAAATTGCACCCCAAAATACATTCTGCTATTTCTCCTGAGTATGGCGATACCACATGTGTAACACTTTTTCACAGCCTGACCACATACAGACGCCTAACATCCAAGTAGCCCTTTTCACAAAGTTGTCCATTTATCCACTTTAAGACTGGGCCTATTTTTGACACTTGGTGTTTACAAGCTAAAATCATTTTTTTTGCTAGAAAACTACTTGGAACCCCCAAACATTATATATATTTTTTTAGAAGAGACCCTAGAGAATAAAATGGAGATCATTGCAATATTTTTTATCACACCATATTTGCACAGCAGTCTTCCAAATGCGATTTTTTTTAAAAAAATTCACTTTTTTGAACTAAAAAATAAGAAATAATGTGAAAGATAATGTTACGCCGAGTAATTAGATACCCAACATGTCATGCTTCAAAATTGCGCATGCTCACAGAATGGCGCCAAACATTGGTACTTAAAAATCCCCATAGGCAACATTTTAAAAATTTCTGCAGGTTACTAGCTTAGAGTTACAGAGGAGGTCTAGGACTCAAATTATTGCTCTCACTCTAACGATCGCAGCGATACCTCACATGTATGGTTTGAACACCGTTTACATATGTGGGCGGGACTTGCGTATGCGTTTGCTTCTGCACGCGAGCTAACGGGGACAGGGCGCTTTAATTTTTTTTTCTTTTTTCTATTTATTTTATTTATTATTTTTTTATTTTTACACAGTTTAAAAAAAAATGTTTTGATCATTTTTATTCCTATTGCAAGGAATGTAAACATCCCTTGTAATAGAAATAAGCATGACAGGTCCTCTTTATTGTGAGATCTGGGGTCAAAAAGACTTCACACCTCACAACTACACTAAAAAAGAAAAAAAGAATAAAAAATTGTTGAAAGAGGAAAAAAAAAAGAAACCAGTTGCTAGGCAACGTCTTTTGACGTAGCTCCGGTCCTCCAAGACAATAGAGTCGAGTGAGGGCCATCTTGCCCTCACTCGACTTCCTGTCTCTGAGGATCCGGGACCGGATAGTTTTCCCCACTGCCGGCAGGTCCGGTAAGCTGGAAAAAACGCCTGGGATGCGGCAGGAGGGGGGGGGGGGGCACCCCTTCCCCTGCACTGTAAGGGTAATTCCGCTGCGAATCCGCCACTGGGACCACCCCTATCTGAAAGCCGACCACCCGCCGTTTCAAAAAATACCGGGGTTATGGGGGCTATCTGCTGCCATAACCCCAGTACTTAGCTTTTAATGGCCGACGCATATAGTCGTTAGGCGGTCAGTAAGTGATTGCATGTATATGGCAAACAGGTGACGATGACTGATGGGGTGACAGGTGACGATGACTGATGGGGTGACAGGTGACAATGACTGATGGGGTGACAGGTGACGATGACTGATGGGGTGACAGGTGACGATGACTGATGGGGTGACAGGTGACGATGATTGATGAGGTGACAGGTGACGATGATTGATGAGGTGACAAGTGACGATGATTGATGGGGTGACAGATGACAATCACTGACGGGGTGACATGTGACGATGATTGATGGGGTGACAAGTGACGATCACTGATGGGGTGACAAGTGACGATGATTGATAGGGGGACAGATGACGATGACTGATGGGGTGACAGGTGACGGTGATTGAAGGGTTGACAGGTGACGGGCGATGGTCACTGATGGGTGACAGGTGACGGGCGATGGTGCACGGCGGTACTGATGGCAGTCTCTGGTGACCAGTGAACTTTAGGCTACGTCCACATGTGAGCGTAGCGATCATGGGCAGAATCACTGCGATTCTGCCCGCCATCCAGAAATCATTGCAAATTGCGGGACGCCTGTGCGTTGCCCGTGATTTGCAATAGCACCCCAAACGCTGTGCGATGTTGCTGCGATTTCCGCCTGCCGAATCGAGGTAACATCACGCAAACAACGCATGACGCCCCAAAGAAGCTCTTGTACCTTTTTTGGGCGTCATGCGTTGTTTGCGCGATGTTACCGCGATTCGGCAGGCGGAAATGGCGGCAACATCGGACAGCGTTTGGGGTGCTATTGCAAAAAACGGGCAACGCACAGGCGTCCCGCAATTTGCAATGATTTCCGGATCGCGGGCAGAATCGCTGTGATTCTGCCCGCGATCGCTGCGCTCACATGTGAAGGTAGCCTTATGGGTGTCAATTTCTGGGCACTGATGAGGTGACTGTTGGGTTACAGGTGACATTGGGGGGGGCTGAGGACTGTGTGGGGGGACCTTTATTAGTGTGATTTTAGTGTGCTTTTACTTTTACAGGTACACAGAGCAGTAACTCACTATTTCTAGCTCTTCTCCCCTCACACTGGAAACTGTATGAGGGGAGAAGAGCTAGTAACAGTCAGTTACTGCTCTTTGTTTACATTTTGTGATCGGCTGTGAATGGATTCACAGCCGATCACATAGTAAACAGTCACTGTCAGTGACTGTTTACTACTGCCGGTGACAGCTGTGTTCCTACGGAACACAGTGCCACCGACATGACCGCGCTGCGCGCTCCCGATCGTGCATGCACGGTCATCTCCCGGGCTCCTCTATTGTGATCGGCTGTGTCATTGGAACACAGCCGATCACGTGGGAAACAGCCATGCCCATTGGCTGTTTCCCCCCCTGCCGATGACGGGCTGTGTCCCGGGGACACACCGACACCGGCAGTGCAGGGCGGCGCGCACGCGATCGCGCGCCTGCCCTGCTTGAATGGGCGGACGTCATATGACGTCCGCCCAGAACAATGGCCGCACCGTCCCTCCGTCATTTGACGGTGGGCGGGCGGCAAGTGGTTAAATAATTTACAAATAGATTCAACACAAAAAACAACAAAACAACATCCATTAACCACTTGCTGACTGCCCAATAGCACATTTACTGCTACAGTGTGGCCACGCTGCGCAGGATCACGTATATATACATGATCTTGCACTCTTGGGTATTGGGCATGAGTGCCCGCTGGCAGCGGCTCGCTCTCGCTGTGATTCTACACAGCAGGTCCCACAGATCTGATGTCTCTTCTGTACACAGACAGAACAGCGATCTACCTATGTAAACAAGTACAGTACAGAAGGCATGGATCCTGTGTTCCTGCAAAACAGGAACACTGATCCATGCTTTTCACTAGTAAAAGCATCTCTCTCGCTACACTGAAACACAAGCTAGGCACACAGTTATCCCTTTGATTGCCCCTGATGTTAACCCCTTCCCAGCCAGTGTCATTAGTACAGTGACAGTACATTTTTTTTTAGCACTGATCACTGTATTAGTGCCACTGGTTCTCAAAAAAATGGCAAAAGTGTCAGTTAGGTGCCAGATTTGTCCGCCGCAATATCGCATTCCCGCTATAAGTTGCTAATTGCCACCAATACTAGTAAAATAAATAAATAAATAAAAATTCCATAAATATATCCCATAGTTTGTAGACGCTTTAACATTTGCAACAAAAGTTCCAGCGCTATCACTGCGGCAACCAAACTGTAGGAAATCCCATACCAAAAATGGTGCTGCTGCCAGTAGATTGTTGTGATCCAGCCTAAAACTTGCCAAAAGAAAAGGAAGGCAGCGCTATGCAGATGTTGATGTTATTAATGTAGTGTGTAAACAATGGATATAAAAAAACATTTATTTGGGAAAGTCAAAGTTTTAAAATTGCAGTGATGTAAATCAAAGTAAATCAAAACCAATGCTGTACCAGACTGATACTCCAGGTGGTGATTGGCAATTGACTGCACGTCCACTGGGTGGGTTGATCCGATTCCCTGGGGTGGGCTGAGGTGGAAGGCAATCCAAAGGCTATACAAAAGCTGTGTGGAAGCCGTAGGAGACGGGAGCCAAGCCAGACCAGACCAGCCGGCGCTCACCGCATGACATATTCAGCAACACAAAGGCAGGGCATAAGTCCCGAACCTGGACCTGTGACCAGCCTGTAACGCATGAGGACGACGTTGCCATGAAAACATGTTTCGCGTGCATGCGCTTTGTCAAGTCACGGAAGGAACGGCAACAAAAACATTTATAAACAGGGATGGGGAGGGCGTGGAACCACCAAGTGTCCTCAGCAATCATTAACTCCTCACCACCTGTCAATGTAGATGATTGAACGAGCTATAGCAGGCATATTTGAACACATATTAAAACTATGTACTATGCGTGTATAGAATCCCTAAGATCAATGGAGTTGATGTTAAATCAAAAATAAAAAGTAAAATGATAAATAAAAAATAAATTAATGAAAATAGCTGTGAAATGATAAAAAGAGGTTGTAGAACCCAAATGTAAAAAAAATCCAAAAAGTCTCTCTTTTACACAAAAGCGAGAACCTTTCGTTGGTGGTCAGAGTGCCCTTGGGGATGGCCTCAGTTGCTATAACCTTCAGGTCCTTTAGATCCATGTGTTTGTAAACAAAGGCGGGTAACGCTTTGCTTATCACAACCCTTACTAATAAATCTGCGATGTTCTCCGATGCGTTTCTGCATGGTTCGGGTCATGCGTCCTACATACAAGAAATCATATGGGCACTTCAGCACATAGATTACATATTCCATTGAACATGTAATAAATTGTTTGATCTGAAAAACATTTTCTTTACTGTTGCAAATAGTGGAACGTCCATGTGTTATTAATTGACATGTCAGGCAACCTCAACCTTGACAACAGGACAATGTAAGAAAAGAGGTTGCCTAACATGTCAATTTATATGCCAACATGTAGTGTGACATACTGAAGCAGAGCATGATCCCCTCCCTTTGGAGACTGGGCCGCAGGGTAGTATTCCAACTTGATAATAACCCCAAACACACCTCCAAGACGACCACTGCCTTGCTAAAGAAGCTGAGGGTAAAGGTGATGGACTGGCCAAGCATCTCTCCAGACCTAAACCCTATTGAGCATCTGTGGGGCATCTTCAAATGGAAGTTTGAGGAGTGCAAGGTCTCTAACATCCACCAACTCCGTGATGTCATCATGGAGGAGTGGAAGAGGACTCCAGTGGCAACCTGTGAAGCTCCGGTGAACTACATGCCCAAGAGGGTTAAGGCAGTGCTCAAAGATAAGGATGGCCACACAAAATATTGACACTTTTCGCCCAATTTGGACATTTTAATTTAGGGGGTGTACTCACTTTTGCTGTGAGCGGTTTAGACATTAATGGCTGTGTGTGAAGAGGGTTCTCCCTTGAAACGCATCAGACCCATAGGCATGCGCACGGGGTGTGCCGAGTGTGCCTGGGCACACCCTAATCACCCTGTGTCTGTTAGTGTAGGGCCGGCTGCCTCCCGAGACCTCCATCTTTGGCACTTAGGGTAGTGAGATACTCGGTGGAGAGGCGGCTGTGCTGTTGGCTCCAGCAGACAGTGAGGCTTGCCATGTGTGTGACACTGTCAAGTAATGTTACTGCTTGAAGGGAGAAAGACAAGCTGTCAAAACTCAGCGGTGATGTCGGGGATGGGCGGACCGAACAGCTATCAAACACCAGCCAATGGGATGGGGTCTGGGCGGCTGCTTCATTTATGTGGCTCCGCCCCTTTCTTAAGCAGCTCAATCATTGGCTGGTGTTTGACAGCTGCTTGATCCCGCCCACCCCCGACGTCATCGCTAAGTTTTGACAGCTGGTCTTTCTCCCTGCAAGCAGCTACATGACAGTGACTGTGTCACACACACAGTGGGGTACCAATAGGGGGGCGCACTGGGGGGTATCAGCCAGCGTCCTCTGAGAGATCCTGTATGGCAGTGTGAAGGCACCTGCAGTGGCAGCTCCTTCAATCAGTGCTGCAAGCAGGGGGCGGAGTCGCGGCGGGATAAAGGGGCGGAGCCTCGGCGGGAATGAGGGGGCGGAGCCTCGACAGGAAGAAGGGGGCGGAGCCTCGGCGGGAAGAAGGTGAGTGTGTGTGCTCTGTGTTGGATAGGAGGAGGCTGGGGAAGCTGCATATAGAGGAATTCATTCTTCCCTATCCTTCCTGCAGCTGCTGAATAACTGATTGTCCTCCTCTCCCTCCTGCAGGAAGAATGGTGAAAGATCAATTCCTCTATATGCAGCTGCCCCATCCCCCTCCTATACAACTTCCTTTGCTGGCCCCCCAGTGCTCTCTTAACCCCCCCTCCAGTGTTCTTATCCCCCCTCAGTGCTCTTAACCCCCCCCCCAGTGCACTAGACCCCCTGTTCTTTAGCCCCCCCCCATGCTCTTCAGCTCCCCACAGTGCTTTTTATCTCCCTCCCCCCTATGCTCCCTGTCCCCCCCCCCCCCCAGTGCTCTCCACCCCCCTGGTTTTCCCTGCTCGCCCCCCCAGTGCTCTCCACCCCCTGCACCTTCCAACCCCCCTACAATGCTTTGCAAACCCCCTCTTAATTCTCTCCTGTCCCCCCCGCCCACCGTGCCCTTCACCTCCTCCAGTGCTCTCTGCTTCCCCTGTGCTCTCCGGCCCCCCTAGTGCTCTTCTATCTTCTATCATGTCCTCAGTCTCTGAGCATCTTTTGTATCACGTCCGTAGTCTCTGACCATCTCCTGTATCATGTCTGCAGTCTCTGACCATCTATTGTATCATGTCTGCAGTCTCTGACCATCTCCTGTATCATGTCTGCAGTCTCTGACCGTCTCATGCCAAGGTTCGCCATCACTGCTCTATATATATATATATATATATATACACGCATGTGTGTTTGAGCTTTGGGGTGCACACCCTAATGCAATAGGCTGCGCACGCCTATTATCAGACCCATCACCACGGACACCTTCCAGTTCTCCTGCTTTACCAAAAAGCATCCTTGTACTGGAGGTCTCCAGATTGCAAAAATAATTTTTATATGCATACCTTCAGCATACATTTAAGAGTATAATGTATGGCATGTCTTTTAATTTTCCAATAAATGTCTTGTGATATTGCTCTAGGTTGGTGCGCCCTTCTCTTGTTTTCTATGTCTTCAGCAAACTGTTTGTGGGCTTTCTTGTGCATCATCTTTCAAAGAGGCTTCCTTCTGGGACAACAGCCATGCAGACCAGTTTAATGCAGTGTGCAGCGTATGGTCTTAGCACAGAGAGGCTGACCGCCCCACCCCTTCAACCTCTGCAGCAATGCTGGCAGCACTCATAAATCTATTTCCCAATGACAACCTCTGGATATGACGCTGAGCACGTCCACTCAACCTCCATGGTGAGGCCTATTCTGAGTGGAACCTGTTCTGTTAAACACCTGTATGGTTTGGCCACCATGCTGCAGCTCAGTTTCAGGATCTTGACAATCTTCTTATAGCTTAGGCCATATTTATGTTGAGCAACAATTCTTTTTTTCAGATCCTCACAGAGTTCTTTGTCATGAGGTGCCATGTTGAACTTCCAGGGACCAGTATGCGAGAGTGAGAGTGATAACACCAAATTTAACACACCTGCTCCCAATTCACACCTGAGACCTTGTAACACTAAGGAGTCACATGATACCGGGCAGGAAAAATGGCCAATTGGGCCCAATTTGGACATTTTCATTTATGGGTGTACTCACTTTTGTTGCCAGCGGTTTAGACATTAATGGCTGTGTGTTGAGTTATTTTGAGGGGACATGAAATTTACACTGTTATACAAGCTGTACACTCACTACTTTACATTATATAAAAGCGTAATTTCTTCAGTGTTGTCACATGAAAAGATATAATAAAATATTTACAAAAACGTGAGGGGTGTACTCACTTTTGTGAAATACTTAACATAACCTAGGACCCTGTTCAAATATAATAGTAACCATAATTATTGCCCTGAGAGGATGAAAGAGTCAACAGGAGAGGTGGAGGCTACCCACATCTGAATGTAAATAACCCGACTGATCTTCACCAGACCCCTCTACCTAATCCTAGCCTCTCACAACCTCTCTCCCCCACCCTCTTTCTTCTCACCCTTCATCATCTCCCATCCATACCCTTACTTCATGTGTTGTAATGTGACCAAAAAAGCAATACAAAAGAAAAGCAATCAAATTGTGATATTTAGGGAGAAGAAAAAGACAATTACTTTTATCCTTCTTCTTATTCCTCCCCTTTCCCTCCTCCTTCTCACCTCTCCCTTTATAATCCACACCAAGTTTTTTTTTTAACTAACAATGCTGTGTTTTGTCTAGTTTTGTTTCCTTTTTTTGTCTAAGGATTGTGAAAAAAATAAAGTTATTAATATCATGAAAAGAAAGCCTTGTTTGTCCTTTAAACACAATATATCTATTACCCTTAAGTAATTACAAAGTTATTGCTAAATAAACAGGTCCATAGCAGAAATGTAAAATTTGCTCTTGTCCATAGGGGATGAACAGTTGTGAGAGGCAAAGTGGTAAAAGAATGCTTCCACATACTCTGCCAGGTGATCCCCATCAGCCCGGAGATCAAGGACATTGATATTATTCAGGTGCAGGCTATTTTCAGCATTATCAGATTTAACCACAAGAGCCTGTAGCTTGCATTGTTGGTCAGTCAGGGTGCCTAAATGTTGGGCAGTAAGGTCCTCTGTGGCATAGGTGCAAAACTTTGTCTCCGTGAACCGGCCACCAATTTGATCCAGATAATTTCAAATTAGGTTGCATTCTTTGGTCAGAGGATCTATTCACACCAGCAATGAGGTCTGTTCCGTTCTTTGGCAGATAGGACGATCATAGTGTTTTTTGTTGGTGGGTTTTTAGCAGGGGCGTACCTAGAGCATTTGGCACCCAGGGCGGATATCTATATCTGGCGCCCCCCCCCCCCCCCCGGCGTGCAGGCGACGAACCGCACATTGACCCGGCGACGAGGCCTCCTCCTCTGCGAAAACTGCGCCAATAGAACTCCTTTACAATACAAACCCCCCCAATAGAACCCCTCTACAATGCAAACCCCCCTAATAGAGCCCCTCTACAATACAAACCCTCCCCACAATAGAAGCCCTCTACAATGCAAACACCCCCTCCAATAGAACCACTTTACAATACAAACCCCCCCCCATAGAACCCCTCTAAAATGCAGACCCCCCCAATAGAACCACTTTACAATACAAGCCAGCCAATAGAACCCCTTTACAATGCAGACACCCCCCTCCAATAAAACCCCTTTAAAATGCAGACACCCCCCTCCAATAAAACCCCTCTACAATGCAGACACCCCCCCCCCAATAGAACCACTTTTCAATACAAGCCCCCCCCCCAATGCAGACCCCCCTCCAATAAAACCCCTTTACAATGCAGACCCCCTCCCCCCCAATAGAACACCTTTACAATACAATCACCCCTCCTCCTCCTACCTTATTAGGAGGAGAGCAGAGAAGGAGGAACTGTTCAAAGCAGAGAATGGGAGAGAGTTTCACCGTCACACTTACGAGCCCTGCATACACAGTGGTCAGCGGGAAATGCAGAAGTTAACTGTGCTAGTTAATGAGCAGGTGATTGGTTGATAGGCAGTCCTAGCAACCAATCGCCTTCTCATTATCTAGCACAGTTAAGTCCGGCAGCGCCCACTGTGTATGCAGGGCTAGTGAGTGACTGTGAGTCTCTCTCCCATGCTCTGCTTTATACAGTTTCTCCTCCTCTCCTGTGTCAGCGAGCGGTGCAGTCAGTCTGGCGGCCGGCCCCGGGTGTCACCCTGGTGCTCCCTGACACCCCCCTAATGTGTGGCACCCGGGCGGACCGCCCCCCTGCCCCCCCTGTTGGTACGCCACTGGTTCTTAGGGAGAGGAGTGCTTTGTGCTGTGCTCTCCACCATCTGCATTTCAACCAGAAGAGCATGGCATTTCACAACCTAGATAATGTTGGAACTTGTAGCTGGAGCTGCAGGATATATCTTACCAGTTTACTTAGCGGAGGAGTGATTCTTATACAGCATATTCAGGGGACCCATAGCAGGCAGGACGAAGGTACATACCCACAGCAGTGCAGGAACACAAGCCGAAAATAAGAATATAAAAGGATCCTAAGAGGATATCAGGAGCTCCACTTGGACACATCTGCCCCACTCTACATCCCAGTCAAGCATTTTTCTCCTGGAAAAGATTACTAGGAATGCTAAAATAGAAAGGTGAGACCTAGTGACACTGAAAGTAATCTAAGGGTATTTATTCATCAGTAGTATCAGTTATAAGGCAGCCTTTGGTCATTTTCTCTCTGAAGCCTTTTTGAAATCTTAAAGTGGCGTTCCACCCGTTTTAATAAGTTTAGATGTACGTAATCCCCTTTAAAAATGCTTTTACCAATGTAAACAATTTTTTTATTTTTTTTTTTGCAAGGAAATACCTTTTTTTCTTCTTTACTCATCCGCACTTCCGGGTCCGGCCGCCTATAGGCGATTATGTCACTAGGCGATTCGTAAGGGCTGCTGGAATGTATCCCAGCAGCCCTTGCGAATCGCCTAGTGACGAAATCTCGCATTATTACACCGGCACCAGCTGTACTCAGGGATGGATTGCTTGGAGTCTGTGCTCCGCCCCGCCTCCTCTCAGTGAGCTCTACAGGATGTAATGCTTTCAGTCTGCGCTCACTGAGAGGAGGCGGGGCTGAGGTGGAGCAGAGCACGGACTCCAAGCAATACATCCCGTAGAGCTCACTGAGAGGAGGCGGGGCGGAGCGCAGACTCCAAGCAATCCATCCCTGAGTACAGCTGGTGCCGGTGTAAAAATGCGAGATTTCGTCACTAGGCATTTCGCAAGGACCCGGAAGTGCGGATGAATAAAGAAGAAAAAAAGGTATTTCCTTGCAAAAAAAAAATAGTTTACATTGGTAAAAGCATTTTTAAAGGGGATTACATACATCTAAACCTATTAAAATGGGTGGAACTCCACTTTAAGCACTGAAAACCACACTGAATTTGAATATGTGTGTGTGTATATATATATATATATATATATATATATATATATATATATATATATATATAATACACACAAATTATTTGGTGGAGGGGGAATTATGGTGTGGGGTTGTTTCTCAGGGGTTGGGCTTGGCCCCCTTAGTTCCATTGAAGGGAAATCTTAAAGTGTCTGCATACCAAGATATTTTGGATAATTTCATGGTCCCAACTTTGTGGTTGGAGATGGCCGCTTCTTGTTTCAACATGACTGTGCACCAGTACACAAAGCAAGGTACATGGATAAGCGAGTTTGGGGTGGAAGAACTTGACTGGCCTGCACAGAGTCCTGACCTCAACCCGATAGAACACATTTTGCGATGAATTAGAGCTCAGACTGCAAGCCAGGCCTTCTCATCCACATCGGTGCCTGACCTCACAAACGCGCTTCTGGAAGAATGGTCAAACATTCCCATAGACACACTCCTAAACATTGTGGATAGCCTTTGCAGAAGAGTTGAAGCTGTTATAGTTGCAAAGGGTGGGCCAACTCAATATTGAACCCTACAGACTAAGACTGGGATGCCATTAAGGTTCATGTGCTTGTAAAGGCAGGTGTCCCAATACTTTTGGTAATATAAAAAAATACAATCTAAAAAAATGTGTAACGCTAATCATAAAGCAAGTGAAGCATTATTAAAGCATAATTAAAATTAACCATATTAATATCAAAATGTGAAAGTAGGAAAAAATTGTGCAAAAAATAAGTCCCAAAGGTGAATGAGTCCAAGGGTTCCAAAACACAGATATAATAGTTCAAATAAATTCTTCAAATAAACCACCACGGGGGAGTGCAAGTAGAGGGACACCACAAAGTGCGACTGATGGGAGGCAGCTTACCAGAACACCGTGGTCATTCAAATTAATGAAATGACCTCACCAAGCGTTTGAATAAGTATGATGGTCTATAGACCAAGCAGGAAAAGCAGGCAGTAATAAGGAAGCTCCAGTCTCCACAACAGGTGTATTCATTAAAAGGCTACTCACAAGGACAAGCAAAAAACAGGCACATCAAACGTATAGGCTGTAATAGGTCTGATCGCGGCGTCCCGCGTGTTCTCAACAGCAAAGTGAAAGCAAAGCCGGCATAGATGGGGGCGTGTGTACGTAGCATCTGGTGCCGCCGACGTGTTTCGTCATCAAAGGACGTCGTCTGGGTATATTTATTTGGACTATTATATCTGTGTTTTGGAACCCTTGGACTCATTCACCTTTGGGACTTATTTTTTGCACAATTTTTTCCTACTTTCACATTTTGATATTAATATGGTTCATTTTAACTATGCTTTAATAATGCTTCACTTGCTTTATGATTAGCGCTACACATTTTTTTAGATTGTATACTTTTGGATCTTTGTTTGTGGATCTAGTGTGTGCAGCTTTTCACGTTGATCATTATATTATGTTATTTGTTTAGCGCAGAAATCTCCCAAATTTTGTTTCTCCGAATATAAAAAAATATCTATATATATATATATATATATATATATATATATATATATATATATATATATATATATGTATAAATATAAATAAATAAATAAATATATTTTTATATATATATATATATATATATATATATATATACACACACACACACACAATAACATTTCTATGCAGAAGGAGAGGTGCCGTAATATTACTGCTGTATCAAATAGATCAGCTTTGATTAGTCCAGATTGCTTTGAAAATTCACACAGACTCCAATACTTAAGGCTAAATCATCTAGCTAATCTAATTTTCTAAATTTTAAGTTTAATTAACCTCAAAATCATGTTGTATTTCCCTAAAGAAGACTTAATCAGTTGGTCTTTATTGCCTGTTATACTTTCATACCATATTTTAGATTCCAGTTTTTTAATTGTTATACACTTACAGCTATTAAAAAGCTATTCATTAGTTCAATTTAGAGAACTATAGCAGATGTCCTCCTAGCTTTATTAGTATCAACCAGTCATCAATATTAATTTTGCAATATTGCAATGAGAAATATCACATTTAATACTTGAGTCAAGGAAACATTTTTTAAATGTGTCTGCTTCAATATCTTCATATTGACAAAAGAATTTGTGAGATCAGGAGACACAGTCCTTGTTGCCTTTAAACTGCCTCTAGAGCTTTAAAACTTTAATGCCTCTGCAACCCATCCAGTGCCATTTGGTACTATATTAAATAAATAATAAATAAGAAGTTATATGTTATCAAGGAATAAGGAACCATTTGAAACAAATCATCAGAGGCTCTAGGGAAAAGCCATCACAGTGGACTTGACAGACTGTCTCCTCTCCCATCCTTTGTCTTGGCCTTGTTGCATATTTCTTATTTCCCCTTCTTACCCACCGGCTCTCTCTCCTTTCTTTTTACTGAAGTAAGGCTTACCCAGGGCCCAAATGTGACACAAGCCAAAAATATCAATTTTTTTCTCTTTTTACTGAAGTAACTTAGTAAGGCTTACCCAGGGCCCAAATGTGACACAAGCAAAAAATATCAATTTTTTTCTATGTCACTTTGCAAACAGAAACACAAAAAGGAGATATTTTAAACACATGAAAAAATTGCAGCTGTTTTTTTAATTAGACTAAAAATACTATCTACATACAAAACATACATCTTTATATAAATATATACTGCCAAGCAATTACTTGGTCAATAATTTATCATAGATTCAACCAACATTCTCCAAATCATTTATCCTTACACATGATCCACACTATTGACTCAATCTTTATTGCTGCGCCACTCAACACTAACCACTCGGTATCTTGGTTTTCTCTCGAGGCTATTCTCCTTTCAAGCACATTCACTTTTATTTCACGCTACCATTTTACCCAATGGCCTATCTTGTCCTACACTTCTCACCCGTATCTATTCATTGGGTTTGAGAACTAAACTTGAGTACGTGCCTTTTTTTCCATTTCACTTTTTCATTTTCACCACAATCACCCTGTTTGGTTCCTGGCTCCTTTGGCTCTCACTACCAGCCTACTCCTCCAATTATTATTATACTTTTTTACAATACCCATATACCCATATATATATATATATAGATATATATTATCCTCATACCCTTACAGATTTTTATCGCCATGCTCTATGGAGGCTGTCTGTGATCCTGTTATGGAGCCAGTCACATTACACATTACTTCGTTCTTTTACCTGCCTGGTGTATGCAGGCCTCGCTCCCTCAGTTCCCGGTTGGGACCCATTCCCGGACACCATACCACCTTACTGTAAGCTATACCTCCCATACTATGTGTGAGGTTTATCTGTGTATTGTTTATACTGTTACTTATCATGTGTATTATTTTCTTTAGATGCTTGTATCATGCCTTCTCCTGATGAAGTGACCATGTCACAAAACGCGTTGAGCTCCACACAGGCTTTTTTATCGATTACAAGTTACTGTTGTATTATGTTTCCAAGACCTCTGTTTATATTTTTTAACATTCTGTATGTACCAGGAGAATATCACATTACCATGTATTTCTGTCTTAAACCATTAAGCCCATTTTTGCTTCATTCATGTATACTCCATTACCATGGGTTACTTGGTTCTATTGAGCAATTTGGTTGTACCTTAATTTTGGTCCATAGACAGTTGAATAAAGAGACGTTTTTACTATTTCCCTCTGGTCCTTGCTATATTACACATGTTATTTATTCATGATTGGCCACACCTCATATAAAGTCCCAACTGGCTTTTTGCCCCCCCTTTTTTCGCAACATTCTCCAAATATTTGATCTTTTTTAAAAAAAAAAAAAAAGAAGATTCATTGCAGGGCCGTGGCCGGGATGTAAACGAGGTCGGACGTGTTCCCTTGGAGCTCCTCTTCACTTGGTTATCATCCGACTCCGGAGCGGGGTAAATACTCACCCAAAAGCCACACACAAGCTCATCAGCTGACATGGCGGGCTCATGGCAGGCCGTAAATCGGTGTCTGTTCCACAGCCCCCGGGCCAGCAGAGGGCTCAGAAGACTAGGGGAGCGTGCAAGTCCCATCTTGCAGACACGTGGGATCCCCTCCCCCACTTCTGGTAAGCAGGCTGCGGAGATGGAGGTCAGCACCCAGACTCCTGCAGGGGCTGCTCAGCTCTCTTGCCCTGCCTCACTCTCTGCTGCGGTGTCTGCTCCTCAGGAGGGGGAGCCCCAGGCTGCAGACCTTACAAAACCTATTCTGGAGGCTATTGATGGCTGCAAGGCTGCTCTGATGCTCCGCATAGATCATTTGGCCTTAGAGTGCACTCTCATCAGGCATGATCTTGATAAAATTCGTGGCCATCTTACGGGAGCTGAGGAAAGGATTTCTGAGGTAGAAGATGCTGCTGCTGCTATACATAATAATCAAATAGTGGAGCTTCAGTCCCAGGTGAGCGTGATGGCGGCTAAAATGGAGGATGCTGAAAATGGGCAATGCCGCAACAACGTCAGAGTGGTGGGCCTGCCTGAGAAGGTGGAGGGGGCTCAGCCTCCATTATTTGTCGATCAATTCTTTAACTATCTCCTACAGCTGCTGGATGTCTCTCCCACCTATGTGGTTGAGAGGGCCCACAGAGTTTCGACGGGCTCCAGACCGCCAGGGGCACCGCCACGGTCTTTTCTGGTGCGTTTCCTAAATTTCCATGACAGGGATAAGATCCTGGCAGAGGCGCACAAGAAGGAAGAGTTACACTATGAGAATTCAAAAATGATGCTATTTCCTGATTTTTCTGGGAAGATGCAGAAGAATCGATGCTCCTACACTGAAATCCATAAGCGCCTGCGCAGCAAGGGCCTGAAATACAGTATGCTGTATCCAAGCAAGTTGCGAGTGGAACATCAAGGCACGGTTACATTTTTTGAGTCTTCTGAAGACGCTGCTGACTGGCTTGATTCCATCTAGCAAGGTTTACATGCACTATTATCCCCCTTGTTGCTATTGGCTACGCTGTTTGAGATATGGCTACCGGTCCTCTGTGAGTTGGTTTATGTGAGCCTCTTTCATCTATTGCTCATCCTGACTCTGTTACCCTTTATCCTGTTTAACTTTTTCTGCTGCTTCCTATGTTTGTCCATTTAAGCCCACTGACCCTTCCCCTCAAAATCCAAATGTCGGTGGTGGGCCTGCCCCCCACTTTCAGAAGTTACAGGACAGGAGCTCCGGGGTTGACTGTACACAATGGTCCTACAACTTGCAAGACTTCTTCCTGAAAAGGGAGACGTGTTTTCATTTTTTCCTTTTTTTGTTCCTTTTTGGATCAGGTAACTTTCATGTACAGTTCTATGAAGCTTTTGGCTAAAAGTTTTGAGTATAAGATGGATGCCGGTTTTTCTTTACATGATACTTCTCTAGTGCACACGAACTTACATCACAAAGCTGAACAATTATTTGAGAAGGGAGACAAAAATGGCAGGATTTTGGCAATGTTAGTGGATGACTCACGGACCTCGGTTAGTGTCCCTTGTATCTGGGTCGGGGGACATGCTCACTAATTCTGAAGACACTATGGCTCGGTTTGTGGAATACTATGGGTCGGTTTATGCGCCTATCCCAGATTATGAGCAGTCAGAGCTGGTGGCTCTCCTCTCGGCCCTGCCCCTGCCCACATTAGATGCTAATGACAGTGCATGGCTTGACCGCGACATCACCCTACTGGAAATTGAGGCCACGATACGTTCTTTCCCTCCTCAAAAATCACCGGGCCCAAACGGGTTTCCGGTGGAATGGTACAAACAATACTCAGACACACTTGCCCCCCAATTGCAGGCCTTGTATTCTTACTGCTTTGAACAAGAAGTCCTGGCCCACTCTATGTTGGAGGCATATGTGGTCCTCATCCCTAAATCAGGCAAAGATCTCACATATTGCTCGTCATACAGACCTATAGCACTTCTTAATGCTGATTTTAAAATACCCACAAAGGTTTTGCCCACTAGACTGGTCACGCTTCTCCCAACTCTAGATGATATCAATCAAATGGGCTTTATGCTGGGGCTGGTGCTAAGGTGTATGGGTTTTGGACCTTGCTATCGTAAATGAGTATGCCTTCTGTATAGCACGTCTCAAATGGCTTTGAAAATAGGGTCCACTATTTTAAGTTTCTATTGGCAGGGGCACGTGACAGAGGGGTCCACTATCACCTTTTTTTTTCTCTTTAATGATTGAGCCCTTGGCGATAGCTCTGCGTTCCTCTCCTGAGGTTGGGGCTTTGGAAGTTGGATCCATCAAAGAATGCCTGACAATATATTGTTGTTTTTGGGGGACCCAGGCCAGTTGCTGCATGCGGTTTTTGGAAACCCTTGATAAATTTGCAAAGTTTTCGGGCCTACGAGTGAACTGGGACAAATCCACTATACTACCTCTGGACCCAGGAGCTGTGGCTGTGGCTAATGTGACAATGCAGCTGCAATGGGTCTCCCAGTTCACATATCTTGGGATCCGGGTATTGACGAGAGTCGCGGACTATTCTGCGTTAAACCTGCCTTCATTGCTGGACTTTCTCAAGTGAAAGACTGAGGCTTGGAGCAGCCTTCCACTCACAGTAATTCGACACATCAGTCTTCTCAAAATGAAGATACTCCCAGTATTTTTGTATTTTCTTTGTAATTTCCCTGTCTGGATCCCTTGCTTGTTTTTCCGAAAGGCACATGGACTCTTTAGCTCCTTCATCTGGGGGGCTGCCCCTTCCAGAATTGGATTTAGGGCTTTACTCACCATTTAATCACCTGATATCGGCAAGGGATAGGCTAATCCATTTTAAATTCCTACAAAGAATCTACTATACTCCTGCTAAGTTGGCCAGAATCTATCCAGGGGTGTCGATGAAATTCTGGCGTTGCACTTGCTTTCCGGCCACCTTTGGCCATGTCTTTTGGCACTGCCCACTGGTCAAGGGTTACTGGAATAAAATACTTAAATGTATAACGGAGATCACTTCTTTATATGTCCCCATGATGGTGGCGGTCTGTCTGCTTGGTCTGGTGGAGGGGTTTGCACCTACTAGAGCTCAGTGCACACTATTGACCCTACTACCTATTACTTTATAAGGTACTGATTTTATTCTGGAAAAAGCCTACCACACCCACGGTCTCCTACTGGAAGGGGATGATCAATAAAATGTTGCCGCTCCATACCGGAGTAGAGGTTGTCTCAGGAAATTTGAGAGGGTCTGGTAGATCTGGCTTGATAATCCTGCATCGGCTGCTTAGACCCCCTGGAGATAGGCTGACTTCAGTGTATTTCCTGGAATGGCTGTTGGTCACTGGGGGAGTCATGGGGATGTTTTTAGTTCCCCTTACCTGGTGATGTGGGGTCCCTGCCAGCACCAATCTGCACCTTTGCTCCTTGGCTCCACTTTAGAATGAGATGCCCCCCCCCCCTCCTGATGAGCTACACTTTGATGTCCCTTACCTATGTCATAATATGATTTCCTAAGTATTTTGCACATAATATTCCAGTGTACGAATATGATTTGTGCTCTCGAGGGACATGGTATGTTATTTTTGATAATGAGAGTCATTCCTCGTGGGCTTTTGCCTGGTTGGGGGGGGGGGGGGGGGTACTGTACACTGTACTTCTCTTTTTTGTGTACAGTATATAGTCCTGCATGGCTGTATTTGCTGTTATGTCTTCTGTTCTGTTTTTTTTTTTATGAAAAAATAATAAAAATAACTTCTTAAAAAAAAAAAAAAGATTCATTGCTCCCTATTTTTTATATTTATCATGTTTTCATCTGTGTTTAATCAAGATTCACCCATCAATAATTGCAACAATCAAAATTGGAGGGAGCAGGTTGTTCCCATGCTATACTGGCAAAAGCCCACCTGCCCTTTGAGAGTTTTCCCCTAGAAAGTACCCTAGCCCAAGGCTGAGGGGAACCACGCTCTTTTGCCACCCCTGGTACTCCCTTTCTGGTGAACTGGAGCATGCAGGTATGTAAAACATTTTTTAAAAGACTATGTTATCTTCCATCAACCCTTTGCGCTAAAGGGCATGTGGGCTGGATATAACATAGCATGGTAGTTGCATACCCATTGTCCACTGCTTTCTTGCTATGGAGATACCAAGAATACCAGCCTGCACACTCGCCCACTGCCAGCTATGCAAGAGAAGAGAGTGTGGAGCAAAAACTGTTGGCCTGTGTTGTGAATGACGGCTGCTGCAGAGAAGCACAGTGATTTACAAAAACCCAATCCCACAGAAACACAAACCAGCTGTTACACTCATCCAAGGTAGAGTAGTTAGGTGGTTGTCTTGTGCTACCTGTGTGGTTTGTGTTTTTGTGAATGATAGGGTTCCATGGGCTATTACTCACAACACAAGCCAACAGTTTCTACTCCACTCTCCGCAGCAGAGCTGGCAGTGGGTGGTCAAGTCTTACTGTTTAGTAGGAAGAAATGTGTTCACTACAATGAAGCTTTCAGGGGGGTATAGCGGAGGAGGCACAGGGCTGCAATACAGGAAGAGCTGCAGAATTTGGTCCTGGCTGCATTCAGAAGAGGAGAATGTAGGGCTTGTGCAGGCTATCATATGTGCTATCCTGTGTTCACGCTGTCATGTCCCCATGTTCTCTGCAAAGTGATCCTGTCACTCAAAAAAAATGTCTCTGTTCCTGCTCTTTAGCCTCTCCATCACAGCTTTGCTCCCCTCTTCTCCATGGCACCCACGTGTGGTCTGCCACTTCATCTTCCACCACCTCTTCCTCACTAAACGGCTTGTACATCACTCACGTTTCCTCCTATTTCTATGATATGGTCAATATTTAGCAGACTCCTCAGTTTCCAGGGCTATTTAAGAATTAGCACAGGAGGAGTAAGACAAATAAATGTGGAAGGTTTTGTTATCCAGTCAGCTATCTGCAGGATGTGCTGTGACTGTATTGGTTGGCCACTTTATATGTGCCCTACATATAGTTTATACAGCTCTACCACTGCTATTTTCTTCAGGGCATACATTACCTATCTACTACTGCTTGCCTCACTACAGGCAGAACATGCCGCTCATTTTAGACCAGACCTTCATTGTAGTATTTTTTAGGAGTTAGATTAAATGCCTAGCTTTAATGAATGCATGAAATTAGGGGAGTTATTGTGTGGGAGTTCATCTAGGAGGTGAAAATTGGGGGGGAGTGCTAAGAGTCTAAGAGGTGATTTAGGGGATTTGTGTAGCGAGGGGGGGGAAAGAATATTTGTGCAATGAGGGGGGATTTAGGGGAAACTTGTGAAGAGAGGAGGGATTTCAGCAGACGGGACATATTTATGCTTGGAAGAAGGGAAATGTATGCTCATGGGGTAAGCATGTTCACCCTGGGCTCTAGATGACCTTGTCCTGGCACTGGCTCTCAGGGTCCATTTGACCAGGTACAAAGGTTATGCAGTGCATTATGGGTTCAGGTGTTCTTAAATTCTGACTTTTTCACAAATATAAAACTGTGATCTCTGCCTTGAACTCAAAGTGGCTCTCAACCTAAACCTCATCCCTACAAGACAGTAGTCTTTTGCTATCCAGAACAGATATAAACTTCAACATGCCTTTTATAATATTATTCTCTTTACTAAAATATGTTACTGTAAGTCAACATTTTTAAATGGTATGAATGGCTACAACATATATAAATATATATATGCACCACCAGAAAACTCCAAGGGGCTATCATAGACATTGTTTAATAAATAAGAATATTGTGCAAAGAGCAAAAGCCAGAAGTGAATGCTCCTGTTAAGAGTTACTTCTGGGTAAAAAGGAGTGGGCCTGAGAAAAGATGGCAAGCAGTGGTGCAGCTTCCAGGCAAGCTCACTTCCATGTAAGAATCAGAATTACTTTTGGCTTCTTGTCTATGCAACCAGTTCTCTGTTTTTGTTTTACCTGATGTGCTTACCTTCCCAGTATGCTTGAAACATTTTACAATAAAATAATAGGTCCATTTTATATGCGAAGGCTTGCAACAAAAGCAGTAAAGAACACTCTCAAAGATGACTGTGTGAAAGCCCAATGATGCTACCTCGGGTCTTTTCTTCTTTTTTTTTTTCTGCTCATAAAAACATGCTGGGCAGGCTTCCCTAGGGAATGAGTGATGAATGGGAGCAGGATGTAGAGCCCAGAGTTGACATTTAAAGGACTTCTGTGCTAACTTATCTGCAACAGTGGTATCAAAGCTGATAGTAAATCCAAGTTCCAAGAAGGTTTAATTACAAAGAAAAGTTAAAAATGAATACACACAAAAGTCTAAAAACCATACACAGTATTTCACAAAAGTGAGTACACCCCTCACAGTTTTTTAAATATTTTATATTATATCTTTTCATGTGACAACACTAAAGAAATGACACTTTGTTACAAGTAGTGAGTGTACATCTTGTATAACAGTGTAAGTTTACTGTCCCCTCAAAATAACTCAACACACAGCCATTAATGTCTAAACCGCTGGCAACAGAAGTGAGTACACCCCTAAGTGAAAATGTCCAAATTGGGCCCAATTAGCCATTTTCCCTCCCCGGTGTCATGTGACTTAGAAGATCTCAGGTGTGAATTGGGAGCAGGTGTGTTAAATGTGATGTTATCGCTTTCACTCTCTCATACTGGTCACCTCATGGCAAAAAACTCTCTAAATATCTGAAAAAAAGAATTGTTGCTCTACATAAAGATGGCCTAGGCTATAAAAAGATTGCCAAGACCCGGAAACTGAGCTGCAGCACGGTGGACAAGACCATACAGCGGTTTAACAGGACAGGTTCCACTCAGAACAGGCCTCGCTATGGTCTACCAAAGAGGTTGAGTGCACGTGCTCAGCGTCATATCCAGAGGTTGTCTTTGGGAAATAGACATACGAGTGCTGCCAGCATTGCTGCAGAGGTTGAAAAGGTGGGGGGGGGGAGGGGTCAGTCTGTCAGTGCTCAGACCATATGCCACACACTGTATTAAATTGGTCTACATGGCTGAGTTCCCTAAAGATGATGCTCAAGAAAGCCCGCAAACAGTTTGCTGAAGACAAGCAGACTAAGGACATGGATTACTGGAACCATGTCCTGTGGTCTGATGAGACCAAGACAAACTTATTTGGTTCAGATGGTGTCAAGCGTGTGTGGCGGCAACCAGGTGAGGAGTACAAAGACAAGTGTGTCTTTCCTACAGTCAAACATGGTGGTGGGAGTGTCATGGTCTGGGGCTGCATGAGTGCTGCTGGCACTGGGGAGCTACAGTTCATTGAGGGATCTATGAATGCCAACATGTATTGTGAGATACTGAAACAGAGCATGATCCCCTCCCTTCGGAGACTGGGCCACAGGGCAGTTTCCTAACATGATAACGACCCCAAACACACCTCCAAGATGACCACTGCCTTGCTAAAGAAGCTGAGGGTAAAGGTGATGGACTGGCCAAGCATGTCTCTAGGCCAAAACCGTATTGAGTATCTGAGGGGCATCCTAAAACTGAAGGTGAAGGAGTGCAAGGTCTGTAACATCCATCAGCTCATCATGAACGTGGATGTCATCATGGAGGAGTAGAAGAGGACTCCAGTAGACACCTGTGAAGCTCTGGTGAACTCCATGCCCAAGAGGGTTAAAGCAGTGCTGGAAAATAATGGTGGCCACACGAAATATTGACACTTTGGGCCCAATTTGGACATTTTAACTTAGGGGTGTACTCACTTTTGTTGTGAGCGGTTTAGACATTAATGGCTGTGTGCTGTTATACAAGCTGTACACTCACTACTTTACATTGTAGCAAAGTGTAATTTCTTCAGTGTTGTCACATTAAAAGATATAATCAAATATTGAAAAAAAAGGTGAGGGGTGTACTCACTTTTGTGAGATACTGTGTGTATATATATATATATATATATATATATTTATATATTATAAGAGAGTGGGAGCCTGTGGTGCAGGCACAGTCCTAAAAGGGTTCAGCTGGATGAATGATGAGCTGCTACAGGCACAAAGTCCGGATCTCTGTGCCACTGGCTGTTAATAGGGAAATGGCTCTGACAGCCCAGTAAGCATGTGTAGTGCCGCAGCTTCCTCGTTCCAGGTGTCAAAAGCCGATGGATGGTAAAGTCTACCTGGAGTCCAGGATCACATAATGCATTTCAAGGAACCTGCCTCTTCCTTAGCTGACCCCAATGGGCTACCCACTCTGTTTAAATAACCCCCCAAATGCTGCGCAGTGCTATGGACGGTGGTTTGAGGAGGTTCGTAATGCTGCACAGTGCTCTGGACAGTGGTCTAAGGAGGCCTGTAATGCTGCACAGTGCTCTGGACGATGGTCTGAGAAAGCCTGTAATGCTGCAGAGTGCTCTGGACGGTGGTCTGAGGAGGCCTTTAATCATGCAGAGTGCTCTGGATGGTGGTCTGAGGAGGCCTGTATGGCTGCATAGTGCTCTGGACAGTGGTCTGAGGAGGCCTGTAATGCTGCAGAGTGCTGGACGGTGGTCTCAGGTCTGAGAGCTGGCCTGTAATGCACAGTGCTCTGGATGCCGCCATGCTGGTGGTCACTGGTCAGAGGAGGCCTGTAATGCTATTGAGTGCTGGATGGGGGTCTCAGGTCTGAGGGATGGCCTGTAATGCACAGTCCCCTGGATGGTACTGCCAGTGGTCAGAGGAGGCCTGTAATGCGCACACAGTGCTCTGGATGGACGATGGTTTGAGGGAAGGCCTCACCTCAGGCCTGCTGTAATTGTAATGTACACTACGCACTCATAGTGGGTGCTCTATCTGCTCTCTGCTCTGGACGTGGGCATTGTTGTGAGTCGGGACTTGGGAGTGGGACTCTCATTGGTAATCGGGAGGCCTGGCTGTTAAGCACAGTGCTGCTCTGGTTTCTGGCAGTCGTACTCGTCATGGTGTGAGACTCGGAGGCCTGTAACGATGGCTGCACACAGTCACTTGCATGCTGGGAGTGCAAGGAGGTGGAGCTCCGTGGAAACGTTTTCGTTTGTTAAGTTAGTGGACGAAATTGTGCTGTATTTTTTGTGACAAAATTTTTGACAAACGTTTTTCGTTGACGAAATTAACACTCCAAAATACAATACAGACTGAGCAACGTCCACTAAACTATGCCCCATGAGGTTGCTAATGTGACCAACAAAAACGTAATATAATTCCATAGGATCAATAAGAGAAAAGGAGTTGGATACAGTAAACCAATTTTTCAATGATAATAAAAAAATAAAAAACAAAAATTAATTGAAAAAATAAAAATAATATTGAAATATTGACTAAATAAGTTAATTTAAAAATGTAAAATAGAAATCACTACATTTAAAATGAAAATCAGACATGAATAAGATCTATATTTCTCCAGAAGTATCCATGTCTCCATGCTGGTGTAAAAATGCAGGTGCATATATGTACTGTATACAAAAGGGTAAGAGATGAACCAATATGAGTGTATATGAGTGTATTTTTATTTACAAGCAACCTTCATCAATTATTATAATCAATATAATAATCAATATAATAAATCGCATTAATAGTAAGTAGAAATAAAAATCACATAAATAACATAACATGTTACCTTTGATAAAATCAAGGGTTACCCTTGATAAAGACACGTCATTTGTGACGCAACGCATCTGGAGGAGCTGGGTGACGTCACTTCCATTTTTTCGGCCTAAACCGGAAGTTCCTATTACTGAAGCCAGATGCCATTTGGAGACCCCACTGGTCTCTTTGCTACACTACACTGTGAATTCTAATGTAAGTTGTCTATATTTATTAAAGTATTATTTTAACTTACTACACTATGGAGCCCAAATCTTTTTTTTTTTCCTATGAGCTTCTGTGGATTATCCAACATGTGAATGGATTGTATGGAGGCTACTATCCCTACTATAAGCCTATTACCATTAATGAGGAGGATGTCATCTATGCTCCTGTTGGATTGATCTAAAAGCGTTATTTATCCTCAATGAGGTGAGCAGCCATTGCACTGGGTGGTGGTTCACTTGGTGGATTGTTTGGGATCTTCCTCACATACGGAAGATTTTTATGATTATTGTTTTTATTAGACTATATTGACATATTATTGCACCTATTTTTTGGTTTCTTATTGGAACGTCTGGACTATCGTGTTTCACACAGAGTGTATTTTATTTTATGTTTTTTTTTTGAAGATTGCACATTTCATGCTTTATATATAATATTATACTTTTATTATTCTTGATTATATATGCACCTTCACATATCCACTTTGGAGTGGGTATTTGCACAGAATATCACACCTATGTTATGTTATTTATGTGATTTTGATTTCTACTTATTATTAATGCGATTGTAGCGCTGATTTATTATATTAATTATTTCATTTTTGTATGTGGTGACACTATTAGAAATTGGCTGCTACTATCTTTTAATACACTGAGATTTTTATTTGATTGTATTCCTATTTCAGTTGGCGCATTGGTTCATATATCCCTCTACATCAAATATTACAAATCCAACCGTCAAATCATACACACTTGATCAACAGAGGGGAAATTGCTGAATTGCAAATTATAAAGTGTCATAAAATGGTGGAAAAATCCAGCTCCTCATTTAACACTCTGGGGGTGATAGAATCCAAGTTGAAGATCCAGCATGTTTCTCTAGAACAAAGTTTCTTGAATCTCTCGCCCTCCGGGAGTTCACACCACACAGACTCAATTGTACATATGAATATTCTGAGAAGGAGGGAAGCTATGGTCATTAGGTTCAACATTGACCTACTGCTGTCAGGGTTGCTGTTAGAAACCACTGTGCCCTATACAGCCAACCTGACAGGACCCCCTCAAATAAACACAGTTTATTATGCTTCAGTTATGAATGAACACAGTAAGTGATCATTACCGATTAATGGTGACTTATTCAGAAAAGGAAGGGTCTAGTAAATGTGACATATTTACCAGACCCTTCTCCAACTCTCCATTCTGAATTATCCTATTGTTTGCTTGCAGCTGCTAATGGGAAGGAGAAGAGGGAAGCCAGTAGCACTGTGGGGGTGGGGAAGGGGGTACACAGGGGGGGCAGGGGGGGTCTTGGTATGGTGCAAAGGGAGGGTGAGCATGGCCCTGGGAGAAATTACTGGAATCGTTCCTCTGTAGGGCTCTCTCCGTGCTGCAGCTGAAAGCCAGCTGGAGGGAGAGAAGCCAGGTTTCAGCCACTGCAGAGTGAGCCAGACAGGGGATCAGTTCCAGCAATTGCCGATCACCCTCCCTGTCCACATCTGAATCACCCAGCTGCCTGGTCCCCCCTGCTGGCCCAGGCCCAACACAGGAGGACTGTTGGTACTCCCTTATCCATGGACCTGACTGCTGCAGCTGTAAATAAGTGGCCATTTTAAGTACTAAAAATTCAATTTTTTTATTTACCATAACATTTTTGTCCTTTGAGGGACACAGGATTGCAAAATATTCTATGACAAGTAGGCTATGCTGCTGCCTTCAGGAGATTTTGACACTGGCAAAACAAAAAAGTTAAGTCAGCCCACTTAAAACCATCCTTTCAAATGTCATGCCTTAGTTTTGTGAGCAAGCAGTACTTAAAGTGGAGTTCCACCCATTTTTAATAAGTTGGATTACATAGATTTATGTAATCCCCTTTAAAACGACTTTTACCAATGGAAACTTTTTTTTTTTGCTAGTAAATACCTTATTTTCTGCTTTATTCATTCTCTCCTCACTTCCGGGTCCGGTCGGCGATTACATCATTCGACAATTCGCAGGGTGTGCTGGGATGTATCTCAGGGCATGAAATCTCTCATTATTACACAATGAGATGAGCTGTACTGCGTGCTCTGCCCCACCTCCGCCCCGCCTCCTCTCAGTGAGCTGTACTGTATGTATTTTATTGAGGCCGTGCTCCGCCCCGCCTCCTCTCAGTGAGCTGTACTGTATGTATTTTATTGAGGCCGTGCTCCGCCCCGCCTCCGCCCCGCCTCCTCTCGGTGAGCTCAGTGAGGATATAATGCTTTCAGTCCTCACTCACTGAGAGGAGGCGGGGAGGAGCACGGCCTCAATACAATACATACAGTACAGCTCACTGAGAGGAGGCAGGGCGGAGGTTTACAATGATATTGTAGTTTTTTTCTAGGGTATGCCGCTCATGGTGCAAATAATACGTCTACAGTCTGTTCTCCTCAAATTAAATTCTTCTATTCATACACAGTGCACTCACATAACAGAGAAACAAGGCTTCAATTCACAAAAGCTGTCATCAATCCTCCGGAGGACGTGATGATGTTAAAGATCAGGTCCCGCCCCACACGTTTCATCAGTAAGCTGACGCACCTGATTAGTGGTGCTTCTTTGGCAGATTTCTCTGCAGTGGATGCTACTCACAAATGTTCAAATATTTATTGATTCTTAGAATTTATATATTTTTTTTAAATTTCTCAGTCTTTGTCCTTCTCTTTGCATAACATGTGCACTTTACATCTATTACTGGTATTTTTTATTGCTCCACTCTCTCTTTTTAAAGGCTTATGGGTTATGGATGCTATCCTTCTTCTATTCTTATCTCTTCTTCCCACGGTACTTTCCTACTTAGAGATCTCCATACAAAGCTCTTTTGTATGAATAGAAGAATTTCATTTGAGGAGGACAGACTGTAGACGTATTATTTGCACCATGAGCGGCATACCCTAGAAAAAAACTACAAAAAAAAACCCTGGAAAAAAGGGATACCAGAATATCCCATAGATTCTTTCCAGATGGCAATGGCATGAGATGTGAGGTGTCAAAGAAGATAATATTTTTTGCACCCTGATACAGGAAGCTGGTAGTCATGTAGAATTCTGAGTGTTTACCCATATAAAATGTAGAGAGATTCCCCAAGGGTAAAAAGGAATAGAAAACAGAAATCAAGCATCTCAAGGGAATACAATTCGAATTACACATTGGAAGAACGCTTCAGAGAAGTGTGCAGAAGTGGCATAGCACACCCAAGGGCAGATGTATGCCCAAGCAAAAAATGTACCTATGTAAAGCAAACAAGGTAAATTAAATATCTAAGCTGGGTATACACGTTTCGTTTTTTTTTTTTTTTTTCAACCAGTGGGATGAATAAGACCGAACCGAGCATTATCTAGACCTAGGTCTAGATAATGCTACAATGCAGGGCTCAGTGGCTGAAGATGCGTTACCAGGTTTATTTTTTAGCCACAACTTTAGTGACAATCACAAAGTGAGGTTTTAGAGACTGGGTACACCAGCGGTCATATCACTTCTTTGGACTTAGAGATTGTGCTCTGAAGCTAACTGACACAAAACTGAAGGTCTAGAAAGTGCCACTAGCAGAAACTGAAAATGACTTAACAGGTTAACATTCACCATTATCACAGATTTTACTTACAAAGTGAGTATTTAGAGACTTTGTCACCGGAGACGGTGCCGCAGCTCACAACCTCAAGAGCGCAAAATTTAAATACACTAAAGTCTGAAAAAACAGCTGAAAAAGACCCTAGGTTTACATTCCGGTGGAAGTCTCGTAAGAGGAAACGCGTCAGAGAGGAGGCGTGCCGCGCCGTCACTCGCGTCATCCCGGTTGTCTGTTACTGCAGTCAGACATGGGAGCGTTCCTGTATCCATTCAACGCATATGCCTGTGATACTAAAGAGACATGTAAGTGCAATTGCTTTTATTCTTCAATAAATCAGGGGTAATGCACTATTGGTCCTCTTGCATTCTTTACATATCCGTTGCGGAGCCACAAGGAGACACTATACTCTGTATTGGGATCGTCATACCAACAGACAGCCTATTCTGAGGAGAGGAGATCATATTCCCATGTTCAAACCATATTGGTATCTGGTAAGCGGCTTATACTCACACTTCGGGTGAAGCTGCATGGGGAGTGAGTGGTCGTTCAATATGTTCAACTCACATATAAACCTGTCTTTCTGGTAAGAAGAATAGCCTGTTGGTGGTGGGGATCGTCTCACGTGGTGGTCACATATATCCAATCAAGTTACAGGATTCACAATTTGTTTCAAGTCACTTCAAAGTTTATTCATTTTGCACGTTGTCACAAGAGAATGGACTTTTTCTTTTGAATTTTTCACAATCAATTTATGTTTGTATAGATTGTTTTTTGTGGAATTGTAAGTTTAGCGCACCAATCCCTTTTTTACATATTATTACATACACATCTTGGTAGCAGCTTTACGCACGTTTATCAGCGCACCTTCATTTTTTTCAGAACTTCCAGGATCGCAAAGGTCACACTAGCGACTGGGCCCTGGCATTCCACCACCGTGGGGAGGCCCCAAGATGGCAGGAAGAGGGCCCACTGCAGAACTTGTGAAAGGGTCCCACTGCGGGACCGTAATAAAGGGCCCCGCAACGAGAGTAAAGGGCCCCAGGATCAGTGGGAAGAGCCCCAGGCTTGAAGGGAAGAGCCCCGGCCAGGGGACAGGGGGGCCTTTCATGGTTTCTTGCACCGGGGCCCTGAAGGTTCTAGTTACGCCTCTGCTAGGTATGGATTGCAAGGCATCAGTGAGGTTTAGCTGCTGTGAGGAGTTGGCTCAGGGTCTTGATTGAAGCTACCGGAAAAAAAAATATCGATGATGTAATAAATGTCTTGACTCAAGAAATAAAATTGTAGAAAAGTGAAGTGCTAGCAAAAAAATGAGACATGATAGTTTAAGTAGGGGTTAGGCATGGGCTGGCTTAATCTTTTTTGTATTGCCAGTGTCCAGATCTCCTGAAGAAAGCAGCATACAGATGTAGTAAACACTTCTGTGACTGCCTTGAGTATCAGGCAATTTATTTTAAACCTCATACATGCCTTGCATATTGTATATGTAGACTGAGCATATAAAAGGTTAAAAAAAAAGTCAAATATTTGGATGAGACCGATCCCTATGCCATGAATGGCAAAACAGGTCACTAATGAATCTATGATCAAAATAGCATGTACCATTCCTCAAGCCAAGACAGTCCATCAGCTGTACCTAGAGCAAAAATAAATTGGCAACATAACTCTAGGTATTGTCATAATTGCAGTAATAATTGCTTGCTTTCTGCCTGCCTGCTGTGACAGCAGCAAACATGTAAACTATAAGCCATGATGAATAGGTTCTATGTTGCATGTGACAATGCCTTGAAGAGAAATAACGTTCATCACAAAATAGTTCCTGAGCTAAATTGTTTACCCTCTGCCCCTTACTATAGGCTTTACCCTGGTCCTCCCCATGACAGACAATCCCCTCCTAGCTATGTACATTTTGGAGCAGCTTTGATAGATACAACATATTACCATTCCTTTTACATTTATCAATAGCAACACAAACAGAATACTTTCTGCAGAACAGCAAACGTGCAACCTTTTTTTAAATCATTAACACAAAATATGATATTTTATGCCTAACTATTCACTGTCAAACAGAACACGTAATTACATAAGTTAATGATTAGCAAATCTTCTCCTCTTGTCTAAACTGGTAAATCAGGTCATCAATGAACACATATTCATAGTGACCTGTACCATTCTTTCAGCCTGTGGGCTGCACAGCCCAATCTAGAACAAAATCATTCAGTAATATGACCAAATTTAATACTCCAGTTATGGCAAAAATTACTTTACCTTCCACCTACCAGCTGTGAAAACAACACCAATTTGAGAAGATTAAACAGAAGAGTGGCTTGAAAGCTGGTTTGAAAATAAATGCCTAACAGCAAAAAAGGACTTACTTGCTACCCTTCCCTGCTCAAAGCATAGATGTGCAGTGGAGGAATTCCTGTAAGAAACAGGTTCAGGAATCTGCCGGAGGCTGCATTGTCCATACTGGGCACTCTCAATTCAGTGCAACCCCCTTCCTGGTCACTGCCCTCTACACAAAGATAGGTGCATTGCCAAGTGTCCCGGTTCTCGCCATGGCTTACAGACAGCCAGGCGTGGTCGCCGTTAAGTACCTGACATGGGATTTGAACCTGTGTACTTTTACATTCTGTCCTGTTATCCTACCTCTGAGCCACACTTCAGCTCATATGGATCTAGTCCTGTTAGTCTGGTATTGCCTGCAGCACTAGGGGGGCTGGACTTCACTTGAGTGTGCTCTTGTCTATCATTGTCAACCTGAAGCTAATTGCTCAATTAAGCAAGCTATAAAACACTGTCTCCCGCTTAGAGCAGTGTCAGTTCATTGCTGATCTTTGTTCCTGTTTGACAGATTTTGTTCCTGTGTTCCTGATCTTTGTTCCAGATTGTTCCTGTTGACAGACTTTTTTCCTGTGTTCCTGTTTCCTAAGTGTGTGTTCCAGACTAACCCCGGCTTCCATCCTTACCTTCGCTCCTTGTTGTTCCTGTGATCCTTATCCGGACTCGTGTCATCCAGTGACTACAGTTATTCCTGGACTTCCCTTCCCATTGTATTCCTGCCGGTCCTGCTTATTGGAGCACCGTCCCTGCCAAGCCCCCGTGCACAAATTCACAGCCCAGGTGGCTTTCTTACCTGGTCACCTTGGACTGTGGATATCTGCAACGGTGAGCGTACATCTCTGCGTTACAGACTCCAACAAAGGTAAGCTCCGTGACACCAAGAAGTTTTGTAGTAGGTGTGGATGGAGCCTGATGGAAAACTGAACGATTTGTTCCCCATCAGGTCTACCTTCCTTTTGATTGACAGTGCATGGCAGTGGGCAAATCATACCCTCTGTTCAGTCCAAAAGCGAAAATGTCATCTGGTGTTAATCAGCCCACTGCCATCTGCTGTCTTAGTTCATCATCAAGCTCCAGCCATCCAACAGATGCTGCAGCAGACTAGTTCCTTATCGGGTCTACCTTCCTTGTTCTTCAGTTCCCAAATATGGGCATTGCCATTCTTGTATAATGACATCATCAGAATCTCTCCCTCATTTGTTTATATTTAGCTTTCAGCCAGGGAATCCCCCAAATGACAGGTGAATGGAGCTGGGACAGAACCCAAGTGGGAAGCTGTCACATACTTGACAGTTAAGCAGCAGCACATACATGCCCCATTTGAACACTGACATACCTCTGAATGCCAGCTCAGAGATGATCCTAAATTTCCACCAGTTTCCTAATCTGGAAACTGGCAGTAATTTGTTAAGAATCTGTCGCTACCATAGCAAATGATTATAAAGTGGCAGTAGTAACTACTATGTGAATATTTCGCTAGTGTAGATAATGTTATCAAAATGTAAGGGCCTGGACTTGAACATGGGACCTCTGCTGTGTCTGGCAATGACTCTTCTCACTGGCAACCTCTCTGATCCGTTGAACAACCCTGCATTGTTCCTTGACTTCTGCTGAACCTTGAACTCTTTGCTCCTCCCATGAACTTCCTGATTTTAGTCATGTCTCTGCTCTTCCTGTTTGCCAAATTATTGTGCTCTCTTCTGCTAGTATCTCGCACACGTCTGACCTGCTGCTGTCCATACTGTCCTACTACTCGTTTACGACCCATGGTCCATCACGCTTCTGCCTGATCCCAACCTACAATTACTCATTACTGACCTTTGGCTTGTTTTACTGACTACGCTTCTGTTTGATTTTTACCTGCTTATCCACTACTCTACCCTGGCTTGCTCACCTCCTAGTGGGGTGATCCTGAGGATTGCGACCTGGTACTAACATGCAGCAAAATCCATCTCCACCATCAGAAGCTCTGGTGAACACCAGTTAGTACTTAGGCTCTGCATCTCAGGTGAGCTCCCGTCACCAACCAGGGTGACTATCTGTGTATCTATCCTGCTGGTAGTCCTGCTACTGCTATAGCAACTGGTCTTCAATCCTGGCCCCTGTCTGTGACACAAAACTGGTGAAAATGCTTGTCTGAATTAGACGAAGATAGTTTTAAACAGAATGCAAATGCTTTATTGAAATCCACCCTGGACTGCCTTCACATCTGCAGGCTGCCCAAAAAATAAATAAATAGGATACCGTACTTATGGAGATTAGTGTGTATTCCCCTTATAGTATCCCAAAACCTTATGGTTTTGTTGACATCCTCCAGTGCTGTTGAAGGGCTTGCCAGATAACTGATGAGTGTCTAACAGTACGTCCACCATTTTACAAAGCAAGTACTTTAGAGTGCATCCCATTTAGAGATGAGACAGTTTCTTACAATTTGAGCCACTGGAATTTTGCCTAGCCCATCCAAATTGACCCTTTAAATGTAGATCCTATACCACAAAGTGGATATAAATATTAGTGAACGTTCCAGCTTTAGGTTCCAACATGTTCCGCCACTTTTTGACATGAACATATTTTTTGAACACTATTCCAATAAATATAATTAATTTGGAAATAAAATATTAAAAGCCATTGTGACAGGAAGTCAGGAAAATCTATGGGTGTTGTCACTGACGGGAGATATATTTCTGCTTGGTTTAGACAATTCACTAATTGCTATCAGGTGTCGGCTGCAGAGGTAGGCAGGAAGGTGTACGGAAGTTGAGAACACTTTCAGCTGTTCAGAATGAGGCAATTAAGATCTCTATAACTTGTCCAAAGGGAGTCTATTGATTGCTGTCTCCTGAGGCTGTGTAAGCTGGGGAGAGCAGTCAGATGAGAGACTTCTAAAGGTGAGGTGTTGAATTTTTTTCTGTGTAAAGAAAACACAAATGGACATTTGAGTGTCTGCTGTAGAACCAGCAGGGTCTGCCCAAAGAGTAGGTTGGGAAGACTCCTTAGATAGGTTCCGGTGTGTGAGAAGGTAGACGCCCACAGTGGCCAGGATTTATTTTGTGTTTTGTTTTATTTTGATGTTTTTGCTGCATGCACTGTTTTGAAGAAATTGGACGAATAAACCATAAACTGTTGTTTTCAACCACTCCTCGGCTATCTCCCTGTGTGACGAACCCCCCCAAAAGGGGTTATCCACACCCGCTACCGAGCTAATCCCTCACATATGGTGGAGGATGCGGGCAGTTAAAGTAAACCCAAAAAAATGGAGGAAATACTGAAACAACTGATTATATCGAATGCAGCCCAACAGCAGGCAAATGCAGCTCAACAGCAGGCAAATGCGGATTTTCAGCGGAGCTTTGCAGCTCAACAACAAGCTCACCGAGAGGCCATTGAAGGCGTGGAACAGAGACACCAGCAGCAAATGGAGGCCATTGTGAAACAGCTCCCAGTTGGAGACTGTGTCAGCCAGCAGACAGGAGGTCTGTTCGTGGGGAGTCAGGAGGACTCCGATACTCTCCGGGAGTCAGTGGCTGCAGGTGGCAGCCGGAGCACAGTGTGCGTGCGTGAGATAGGAGACGGCCTGAGGACCAAGGCCACAGGGAAGCGGTTAGCTTCGAGGAGTCCATGGTCTGGGGACCAGCATAAAGTGCTGAGGAGCCTGCTACCTCAGAAGAGGAACAGCGGCCGTTAGGGTTGGATGACCTTAAAGTGCACCGAGAAAATTTTATCACTGAGCAATTGAGGGACCCCACATTGCTAAGAGCCCGGGAGAATGTAGTGAAGATAGATGGGGAGCTAGTTAACCCTGACGAGAGGATTGCCCTCCCTTACTTCATTATTGAGAGGGACCTCTTATATCGAGTGTCACAGAGGATAGAGGACACTGTTGAGCAACTGGTAGTGCCTAAACCGTACCGCAAGATGGTTTTGGAACTGGCCCATGGGCACATTCTTGGGGGACATTTGGGAGCAGAAAAAACCCGGGAGAGAATCACCCAGAGGTTTTATTGGCCTGGGATCACTAAGGAAGTGGAATTGTACTGCTCTTCCTGTCCAGTGTGTCAGATTAATGCACCCATGCCCCATTTCCGTAGTCCTTTGGTACCCCTGCCCATTATCGAGGTTCCTTTTGAGAGGATCGCCATGGATTTGGTTGGGCCCTTACTGAAGTCCACAAGAGGGCACCAGCACATCTTGGTGATAATGGATTATGCCACCCGTTACCCAGAAGCGATTCCTCTCCGAAATACCTCTGCTAAAACCATAGCCAAGGAGTTATTTCAAGTTGTCACCCGGGTGGGTCTACCTAAGGAAATCCTAACTGACCAGGGCACCCCGTTTATGTCCAGGGTGACAAGAGAACTTTGTAAACTCCTGAAAGTGACCCAGTTACGTACCTCAGTATATCACCCTCAAACAGATGGGTTAGTGGAGAGGTTTAATAAAACGTTAAAACAAATGTTGAGGAAGGTGGTGGATAAAGACGGAAAGAATTGGGATTATCTGCTCCCTTATCTGATGTTTGCCATAAGAGAGGTTCCCCAATCATCCACAGGGTTCTCTCCGTTTGAGTTGCTGTATGGGAGGCACCCCCGGGGCCTACTTGACATTGCCAGGGAAACATGGGAGAGTGAGAGTTCCCCTCATCGAAGTGTGATTGAGCATGTTGCCCAAATGCAAGATAGAATTGCCCAAGTGATGCCGATTGTGAAGGCACATTTAGCCCAAGCCCAGTTGGCTCAACAAAGGATTTACAATCGTGGGGCCCAGGTCCGTTCTTTTGCACCTGGTGATAGGGTGTTGGTGTTGGTCCCCACGGTCGAAAGTAAATTCCTAGCCAAATGGCAGGGGCCCTATGAAGTATTGGAGAAAATAGGGATGGTGAATTATAAAATTAGCCAACCAGGAAGACGAAAACCTGAGCAGCTCTATCACGTGAACTTGTTAAAACCATGGAAGGATAGAGAGTCCTTGGTCGCTGAGACTACCCGAGTTTCTGCTCCAGTTCACCTGGCTGTCCCTGAAGTTGGGATAGCAGAGACTCTGTCCAAACTTCAGAAACAGGAGGTTAAAGAATTTGTGCTCCGTAATAGGGAGAAGTTTTCAGACCTGCCAGGTTGGGTCTCGGGAGTTAAACATGACATTATCACCACCCCAGGGGATAAGGTCAAGTTAAAGCCTTATAGAATTCCAGAAGCCCGGCGAGATGCCATTCGCCAGGAAGTAAAAAAAATGCTTGAGTTGGGGGTGATAGAAGAGTCAAATAGTGATTGGTCCAGTCCCATTGTCTTAGTGCCCAAACCAGATGGAAGTTGGCGGTTTTGTAATGATTTTCGCCGCCTGAATAAAATCACTAAGTTTGACACCTATCCTATGCCCCGCATAGATGAACTAATTGATCGCCTAGGCACTGCCCGGTACATGACCACGTTAGACCTTACCAAGGGTTATTGGCAAATTCCTCTCTCGGGGTCGGCCAGGGAAAAAACAGCATTTGTAACTCCAGACGGATCTTTCCAATATCGGAGGATGCCTTTTGGGTTACAGAATGCTCCTGCCACATTCCAACGCACCATGGATAAGACCCTTCGGCCTCATCTAGCCTATGCTGCTGCATACCTCGATGACGTGGTCATTCACAGTGAGGATTGGGACTCACACTTACCAAAAGTTCAGGCTGTGTTGGATTCCATCTGGAAAGCTGGGTTTACAGCCAATCCAAAAAAATGTACCATTGGGCTAGAAGAGGCGAAGTATCTGGGGTATACCATTGGTAGAGGTCTAATCAAGCCCCAAATAAACAAAGTTGAAGCTATTAAGGATTGGCCACGTCCCACCAGCAAGAAACAGGTTCGTGCATTTTTGGGGATTGCAGGTTATTATCGCCGTTTTATTCCCCATTTTGCCTCACAGGCTGCTTCCCTGACCAATCTGACCAAAGGGAAGGAGTCTGTCATGATCAAATGGACTCCCGAGGCAGAAACAGCTTTTCAGGCTTTAAAACAGGCCTTATGTAGCCAGCCAGTTTTAAAGTCGCCTGATTTTTCACGAGACTTTGTGGTCCAGACAGATGCATCAAATGTGGGTTTAGGAGCTGTACTGTCCCAGATTATCAATGGGGAAGAACACCCTGTTATGTACCTCAGCCGAAAGTTGAAGGCCCATGAAGAGAATTATGCCACCATTGAGAAAGAGTGTTTGGCGGTGAAATGGGCCTTGGATTCTCTCCGATACTACCTCCTGGGTAGACAGTTTGAACTGGTGACGGATCACGCCCCATTGAAGTGGATGGCACAGAACAAGGAGACCAATAGGAGAATAAATAGGTGGTTTCTGGCCCTTCAGGAATTTAGTTTTGTGGTAACGCATCGCCCCGGTGTTCAAATGGGGAATGCAGATGGTTTGTCCCGTGCACATGCGTGCCTGTCAACCTGTGTCCCAACCCTAGGGTTGAAACAAGAGGGGGGGGTATGTGACAGGAAGTCAGGAAAATCTATGGGTGTTGTCACTGACGGGAGATATATTTCTGCTTGGTTTAGACAATTCACTAATTGCTATCAGGTGTCGGCTGCAGAGGTAGGCAGGAAGGTGTACGGAAGTTGAGAACACTTTCAGCTGTTCAGAATGAGGCAATTAAGATCTCTATAACTTGTCCAAAGGGAGTCTATTGATTGCTGTCTCCTGAGGCTGTGTAAGCTGGGGAGAGCAGTCAGATGAGAGACTTCTAAAGGTGAGGTGTTGAATTTTTTTCTGTGTAAAGAAAACACAAATGGACATTTGAGTGTCTGCTGTAGAACCAGCAGGGTCTGCCCAAAGAGTAGGTTGGGAAGACTCCTTAGATAGGTTCCGGTGTGTGAGAAGGTAGACGCCCACAGTGGCCAGGATTTATTTTGTGTTTTGTTTTATTTTGATGTTTTTGCTGCATGCACTGTTTTGAAGAAATTGGACGAATAAACCATAAACTGTTGTTTTCAACCACTCCTCGGCTATCTCCCTGTGTGACGAACCCCCCCAAAAGGGGTTATCCACACCCGCTACCGAGCTAATCCCTCACACCATAAATAAAATAAATATTTTACTTGTTTGTCAAGCAGAAAATCCAGTTTGTTCTTGACATGTTTCGCTATATAGAAATTGCTTCCCCAGGAGATATATTTCTGGATATTGCTCATGTAAACTGGCAAAACAGTAACATACAATTAGTTATTGCAAAGAATTTTTTTTCCACAAAAAGACATTAACAACAATTTTTATCAGATGTAATATATATATACATACAGCTGCAAGAAAAAGTATGTGAACCCTTTGGAATGATATGGATTTTTGCACAAATTGGTCATAAAATGCGATCTGATCATCATCTAAGTCACAGCAATAGACAATCACAGTCTGCTTAAACTAATAACACACAAAGAATGAAATGTTGCCATGTTTTTATTGAACACACCATGTAAATATTCACAGTGCAGGTGGAAAAAGTATGTGAACCCCTAGACTAATGATATCTCCAAGAGCTAATTGGAGTGAGATGTCAGCCAACTGGAGTCCAATCAATGAGATGAGATTGGAGTTGTTGGTTACAGCTGTCCTGCCCTATAAAAAACACACACCAGTTCTGGGTTTGCTTTTCACAAGAAGCATTGCCTGATGTGAATGATGCCTTGCACAAAAGAGCTCTCAGAAGACCTACGATTAACCGCCTTAGCGGTATCCCCGAGCGTGACTCAGGGTAGGAATTTTCTGCTATTAGCGGTATCCCCGAGTCACGCTCGGGGTCAATGGGCAGAGCGTGCAGACAGTGCAGACAGCGCAGCGGAGCTTCTCTTACCTTATCCTGGCGATCCAGCGATGAGCTCTCATTGCTGTGACCGCCAGTGAGATCTCCGCTGCTCGTCTGTCGGTAGGAGGACTTCCTGGTTCCGTTCCCTGCAGCAGCAATGCTGCATGGGAGCAGAACTGGGAGTAAAAATCAATGTAACACAAAACACAAACATATAAAAGGGAGGTGATACAGTGTAATCTGAGAGGATTACACTGTATCACTTTGCTAAAAGTGGTAAAAGACACAGTGCCCTCTCAGTGCCCCCTTGCCATTGTCCTTTGCGTGAATAAAAATAATTGGAAAATGGCATCAAAAAAGCGCTGTCCCGCATATGCGCTTTTGGATGAGCTGAGCGACTGCGACAGTGGCAGCGACACGGAGCTGCTCGCAGAACAGAGCGACAGTGAGTCGTGCGGAGATCTGTCATCTGACTCTGGCACCGACACTGATCCCGAAAGTGACGCCGATGATCCCGCACCTGACCTAGGTGATGTGCGCACTTGGTGCCCTTTGGACAGCGACGCAGACCAGGCAGCGCCCCCGAGATTCCCTTTCACTGGTTCTCCGGGGATGAAGGTTGACGTGGAGAGAGACAACCCCCTGGCGTACCTCAAGTTATTCCTAACGGAGGAGGTAATTCTAAAGATAGTCGCTGAAACCAATCGTTACCAGGAGCAGCAGTCCGCTACGCTGCGCGCCAAATTTTCCCGTTCCAGAAAATGGGAACCAGTCAGTAGCGAGGACATCTGGAAGTTTCTAGGACTCATCATCCTTCAGGGGGTGGTGGGAAAACCACTCCAAAAATGGTATTGGACCACGAATAGGATGCTGGCCACTCCATTTTTTGGCACAGTGATGTCCGAGTACCGTTTTTCTCTGATAATGAAAAATTTGCATTTTGCGAACTACGAGGAGTTTGATGAGGCCACGCATCCTGCGCCCAAACTCAAGAAAATCTGGGAGGTGTAGCAAACGATCGTCAAAAACTTCCAGCAGACCTATGTGCCAGACAGGGATGTTTGTGTGGACGAAAGTCTCATGGCCTACAAGGGACGCCTGAGCTGGATCCAATATATTGCATCGAAAAGAGCGCGGTTCGGGATCAAATCTTACATGCTCTGTGAGTCGTCCACAGGATACATATGGAATGCTGTAATTTATACCGGGAAAGGTACAAAGTTCGATCCCAAGTACAGCGGCTATGGGATGGCCACATCCTCTGTCCTTTCACTGCTGGACCCCCTTTTGAACCAGGGATATTGCGTTACAACCAGTGTTAATTTCGTCGACTAAAACCGACTAAAACGTTTTCGTCGACTAAATGAACACAATTTTAGTCTACTAAAATACGACTAAAACTAAAACAATTCAGATGACTAAAATACGACTAAAACTAATATGGCATTTTAGTCATAAGACTATAACTAAAACTAAATTGAAATTTGCTGCCAAAATTAACACTGGTGTAGTGCTGTGCTAGTGCATGCTCAAAGCTTAATACCATAAATAATAACATATTCGATTTTTCACTCCAGGACCAGCAGTAGTATATAATGAGTTTGTAAATTGTAGAGAAATGCTTAAATAATGCATTACAAATTACAATTGAACTACATCCATTCGATTATAGATGACTAAAATGAGTTTTAGTCGACTAAAATGTAGGATGTTTTAGTCGACTAAAATGTACTGGAGTTTTAGTCGACTAAATACGACTAAAACTAAAACACTTGCAGAAGACTAAAATGGGACTAAAACTAAAATGCCATTTTAGTCCTAAGACTAAGACTAAAACTAAATTGAAATTTGCTGCCAAAATTAACACTGGTTACAACAGATAACTTTTATACCTCTCCGGAACTATTTGAAGTTTTGATCCGAAACAAAACAGATGTGTATGGCACTGTTAGGCCAAACCGGCGGGACATGCCATCCATGTTTAGCAAGAAAAAGCTAAAAAAAGGAGAGATGGTTGCCTTTCAAAATGATGGCAATGCGGTGGCGAGACAAAAAGGGCGTGTGTCTCATGAGCACTGTGCACAACACCACCACTGCCATGGTCCGCACAAAACAGGGAGCAGATATGCTGAGGCCGCAAGTCGTGATCGACTACAATCACACGATGGGAGGTGACGATCTAGCCGATCAGGCAATGACCTTTTACCCGGCGATGCGGAAGCAACAAAAAAAGTATTATAAAAAGATTTTTAGGCATCTCCTAGAACAGTGCCTCTGGAACGCCTATATTCTTTACAAAGCCAACACTGCCATACCCCTAGTTCATTCGGACTTTATCTGGAAGGTGGCTGAGCAGATTTTCATCAACCACCCGACATCATCATCAGTATCTGCAAACAGACCCGGACGACGTGCTGTTGATGTTGGCAATCCAGAGCGCCTGACAGGCCGTCATTTTGTGGACATTGTACCGCCCACCCCAAAAAAGTTGGCGCCTACCAGGATGTGCGTCGTCTGTTGTTCTAAAAAGGATGGCAATGGAAGAAAAGTCCGAAAGGAAACACGGTACTTTTGCCCAGATTGCAATGTCGGACTTTGTCTAGTGCCCTGCTTTAAACTTTTTCACACTCAGGATGTGTATTGAATTTCTTTGACAAATTTAATTATTTTTCCTTGCCTTCTTGAATAAAAATGGATTTTTGTAAAATCTTACCGTAAAATCCTTTTCTCTTAGCTCATTGACAGACGTAGTCCTCGGTGATACACCACCTTCGGGTTATGTTGCCTCCACAGGAGCAGGACTAGACAGGAAATTAAAAAGCTCTGGCCACACCCCAGGGGCAGTCCCAGAGGGTATATCCTCTCTCTCTCTGCCTCAGCAAATCAGTTATGTGAAAAAGCAGTCTTTAGAGATTTTAACCCAACTCAAAAAAACAGAGGGGCGGGGACTACGTCTGTCAATGAGCTAAGAGAAAAGGATTTTACGGTAAGATTTTACAAAAATCCATTTTTCTCTAGCGCTCATTGACAGACGTAGTCCTCGGTGATACACCACCTTCGGGACGTCCCAGAGCAGTATCACAACTGAGGGGTGGGAAAATGGAAATCAAATCCCAATCTAGAAGGCCCAACCGGTGCCAACTAGAAGTTTACAATGCTCATCCTTAATGATGAGACTCAACAAAAAAAGAGAAAACAATTTTTTTTTTTTTTTTTTTTCAAACAGAAAAAAACCCTCGAGGTAGACCACCGGTCTCCTCAAATTGCGGCCTGCAAAACCTTGCGGCCAAATGAGGCATCCGCCGATGCCGTCACATCAATTTTATAGAATTTTGTAAAGGTATGTACTGACGACCAGGTGGCCGCCTTACATACCTGGATCACTGACGCCTGATGGCGAAAGGCCCAGGAAGTACTGAGCGCTCGAGTGGAGTGCGCCCTAACAGGGAACGGAGGACTCTGACCCTTAATAGAATAAGCCTGTACCACCGTTTGTCTAATCCATTTGGCAATGGTCGCGGCAGATGCAGGCAAACCCTTTCTGGGGCCATCCGTGATCACAAAAAGTGAATCCGTCTTACGGAATGATTCCGTAGCTTTCAGGTATACCCTGATTGCCCGAACCACATCTAAGGAATGCAACGCATGTTCCCGATGATGCTTGGGCTGAGGACACAAGGAAGGTAGTACAATATCTTCATTCAGATGAAAATCTGAAACCACCTTGGGAAGAAAAGATGGCTTAGGATGAAGTACTACCTTATCCCTATGAATCACTAGGTATGGGGACTGGCATGATAATGCAGCCAGTTCTGACACCCTGCGAGCAGAAGTAATAGCCACCAAGAAGGCCACCTTCTGGGATAAAGTAAGCAAGGGAATCTCCCTGATGTTTTCAAAGGGAGGTTTCTGTAGAACCGACAAAACCAAATTAAGATCCCAAGGCGGTAAGGGCGCGCGGACTGGAGGAGCCAGGTGCCGCACCCCCTGGATGAAATTCCGCACCAAGGATTTGGTAGCTAAAGGCTTCTGAAAGAAGATTGCTAATGCTGAAACTTGACCCTTGATGGTGCTCAAGGCTAGCTTCTGCTCAACCCCCTGTTGCAAAAAGGCCAATATTCGAGACACCGAATAGGTACGTGGAGGAAATCCTAAAGATTCGCACCACGCAATATAAGTTTTCCATGTGTGATAATAGACTTTGCTGGAAGTCGCTTTCCTTGCTTTAATAAGGGTAGGAATGACTGAAGCTGACAAACCTCTGTCCTTCAGTACTTGGGTCTCAATGGCCAGGCCATTAAACCCAGCGACTGTAAAGCATGATGGTAAATTGGTCCTTGAGACCACAGACACTCCCTGAGACGAAGTTCCCACGGAACGTCTACGACTAACATGTCCAAGTCGGCCAGGCCGGCTTGAGGAGGCCAGCCTAGAATTTCTAGGACCACTGGCGCTGATTGGATCTGAACCAGGCGTCCCTAGAGGTATCTGGCCCCGACCATCCGAGAAAGTCTGGTCGTTTTCTGTTCCCACACATTTATCAGATACCTGATAGTTATCAGGAAAGGTGATCTTTTCTGGTTGAACCTCAGGGACCGAAGTCACCCGACTAGAGGCTACTTGGCCTATCTGGTCAACCAGATCCGATTCCTGTGAGGTATCGGGACTAATCTTAGGAAAAGGTAAAGGAAAAGATCTATTCAGGGAACGGTAATTACCGCTTCCTGTAGTACTTAAATGTTGGAAGGGAAGAATCGCACCGGTAGTAGTGGTTGATGCTCGATCTAATGTCCTGAATACCGGTGAAAACGTCCCCCCACCCTGAAACCGGGTGGGGGCGCACCTTTAGGCTGTGTACTCCTTTGCTTCGGGTTTGGCTGGGTTGGTCCTTTGCTTGTCCGACCAGCCCTTCTTGAACCCTCCTGGAGGAGTCTTGCCTTTCCCGCTAGTACCAGCCCTCAACATCCAGCCCGTCGCCCAGTTCAGCTTTCTTGCTTGAAGATCTCACAGGAACACTGGAGAAAAAAAGCTGTCTAAAAAAATCCTTTAAGAAAAAATTCTTGCCAGGACCTAAGATCCCAGCAAGGTGTCTAGGTCCTTACTCCTAACTAGACAGAAAATAACTGATTTGCTGAGGCAGAGAGAGAGAGGATATACCCTCTGGGACTGCCCCTGGGGTGTGGCCAGAGCTTTTTAATTTCCTGTCTAGTCCTGCTCCTGTGGAGGCAACATAACCCGAAGGTGGTGTATCACCGAGGACTACGTCTGTCAATGAGCGCTAGAGAAAATTCTATTATTGATTGCATTATAATTCATGTGTTTGTGTTTCAAATTCATTACATCTGGGATGTGTACTAGAGTCTTGTTTTGGTAAGTTTTAAGTCAGTAATTACTAAGAATTGTAGGCCTTTAATACATAACGCCAAATTTCCATGGAAAGAATTGTACAGCTTTTGGAACAGAATTCCTGACAGAATCATACCGCTAGGGAGGTTAAGAATTGTTGACTTGCATAAAGCTGGAAAGGGTTATAAAAGTATCTCCAAAAGCCTTGCTGGTCATCAGTCCACGGTAAGACAAATTGTCTATAAATGGAGAAAGTTCAGCACTGCTGCTACTCTCCCTAGGAGTGGCCGTCCTGTAAAGATGACTGCAAGAGCACAGCACAGACTGCTCAATGAGGTGAAGAAGAATCCTAGAGTGTCAGCTAAAGACAAAAGTCACTGGCAAATGCTAACATCCCTGTTAGCGAATCTACAATACGTAAAACACTAAACAAGAATGGATTTCATGGGAGGATACCACAGAGGAAGCCACTGCTGTCCAAACAAAACATTGCTGCGAGTTTACAGTTTGCACAAGAGCACCTGGATGTTCCACAGCAGTACTATCAAAATATTCTGTGGACAGATGAAACAAAGTTGAGTTGTTTGGAAGAAACACACAACACTATGTGTGGCTAAAAAGAGGCACAGCACACCAACATCAAAACCTCATCCCAACTGTGAAGTATGGTGGTGGGGGCATCATGGTTTGGGGCTGCTTTGCTGCATCAGGGCCTGTACGGATTGCTATCATCTAAGGAAATATGAATTCCCAAGTTTATCAAGACATTTTGCAGGAGAACTTAAGGCCATCTGTCTACCAGCTGAAGCTCAACAGAAGATGGGTGTTGCAACAGGACAATGACCCAAAGCATAGAAGTAAATCAACAACAGAATGGCTTAAACAGAAGAAAATACGCCTTCTGCAGTGGCCCAGTCAGAGTCCTGACCTCAACCCGATTGAGATTGCTGTGGCATGACGTCATGAAAGAGATTCACACCAGACATCCCAAGAATATTGCTGAACTGAAACAGTTCTGTAAAGAGGAATGGTCAAGAATTACTCCTGACCGTTGTGCACGTCTGATTTGCAACTACAGGAAACATTTGGTTGAAGTTATTGCTGCCAGAGGAGGTTCAACCAGTTATTAAATCCAAGGGCTCACATACTTTTTCCACCTGCACTGTGAATGTTTACATGGTGTGTTCAATAAACACATGGCAACATTTCATTCTTTGTGTGTTATTAGTTTAAGCAGACTGTGATTGTCTATTGTTGTGACTAAAGCCCCGTACACACGTACCGATCGTCGTCATACAAACGTTCGTCTTTTCTCCCCGGGATGTCGATGTCTGTTGAAAAGTGCAAAGACAGCACAAGAATTTTGTCCGCCGACTTCAGCTGACTGCAGAAGTGATGTCATGTAATGGTTAACTTTCCCTGTGTTTTTTCTTTTCTGAGCATGTCCAGTCTTGCAAATCTGCGGTCTGTCGGCTGATTTCTGTACTGACTGGCGAACAATCGTCCGTTCTGGTGTCGGCATACAAAAATTTTTATGTTTGCAAGAAAGACTCTTGTCCGCAGAATGTGCGCAGACAGCTGTCGGAGGCACCATACTAACAAGCGTTTAATCGGCAGATCTTTCGTCCGCCGACGTTTGTATGACGACGATCGGTACGTGTGTACGGGCCTTTAGATGATGATGATCAGATCACATTTTATGACCAATGTGTGCAGAAATCCATATCATTCCAAAGGTTCACATACTTTTTCTTGCGGCGGTATATATATATATTTGTCTAACAGTGTAAATTTGCTGTCCCCTCAAAATAATTCAACACACAGTCATTATTGTCTAAACCGCTGGCAACAAAAGTGAGTACACCCCTAAGTTAAAATGTCCAAATTGGGCCCAATTAGCCATTTTCCCTCCCCAGTGTCATGTGACTCGTTAGTGTTACAAGGTCTCAGGTGTGAATGGGGAGCAGGTGTGTTAAAGTTGGTGTTATCGCTCTCACTCTCTCATACTGGTCTGTGGAAGTTCAACATGGCACCTCATGGCAAAGAACTCTCTGAGGATCTGAAAAAAACAATTGTTGCTCTACATAAAGATGACCTAGGCTATAAGAAGATTGCCAAGACCCTGAAACTGAGCTGCAGCATGGTGGCCAAGATGATTTAACAGGACAGGTTTCACTTAGAACAGGCCTCGCCATGGTCGACCAAAGAAGTTGAATGCTCAGTGTCATATCCAGAGGTTCTCTTTGGGAAATAGATGTATGAGTGCTGCCAGCATTGCTGCAGAGGTTGAAGGGGTGGGGGGTCAGCCTGTCAGTGCTCAGACCATACGCCGCACACTGAATCAAATTGATCTGCATGGAGCTCGTCCTAGAAGGATGCCTCTTCTAAAGATTATGCACAGGAAAGCCCACAAACAGTTTGCTGAAAACAAGCAGAATAAGGACAGGGATTACTGGAACCATGTCCTGTGGTCTGATGAGACCAAGATAAACGTATTTGGTTCCGATGGTGTCAAGCGTGTGTGGTGGCAACTAGGGGAGGAGTACAAAGACAAGTGTGTCTTGCCTAGAGTCAAGCATGGTGGTGGGAGTGTCATGGTCTGGGGCTGCATGAGTGCTGCCAGCACTGGGGAGCTACAGTTCATTAAGGGAACCATGAATGCCAACATGTACTGTGACATACTGAAGCAGAGCATGATCCCCTTCCTTCAGAGACTGGGCTACAGGGCAGTAATCCAACATAACTACCCCAAACACACCTCCAAGAAGACCACTGCCCTGCTAAAGAAGCTGAGGGCAAAGGTGATGGACTGGCCAAGCATGTCTCCAGACCTAAACCCTATTGAGCATCTGTGAGGCATCCTCAAAAAGAAGGTGGAGGAGTGCAAGGTCTCTAACATCCACCAGTTCCGTGATATCATCATGGAGGAGTGGAAGAGGACTCCAGTGGCAACATGTTAAGCTCTGGGGAACTCAATGCCCAAGAGGGTTAAGGCAGTGCTGGAAAATAATGGTGGTTACATAAAATATTGACACTTCGGGCCCAATTTCGACATTTTCACTTAGGGGTGGGCTCACTTTTTTTGCTAGCGGTTTACACATTAATGGCTGTGTGTTGAGTTATTTTGAGGGTACAGCAAATTTACACTGTTATACAAGCTGTACACTCACTATTACATTGTAGCAAAGTGTTATTTCTTCAGTGTTGTCGCATGAAAAGATGTAATAAAATATTTACAAAAATATGAGGGATGTACTCACTTTTGTGAGATACTGTATTTATACATGTTGATCATATCCCCCCTAATTGCCTCTTCTCAGGAGAGAATCAATTCAGTTCAGCTAATCGTTCCTCATAACTGAGCTCCTCCATGCCTCTTATCAGTTTGGTTGCTCTTCTTTGCACTTTCTCCAGTTCCCCAATATTCTTTTTATGAACTGTTGACCAAAACTGAACTGCATATTCAAGATGAGGTCTTACTATTGATTTATACATGGGCAAAATTATATCTCTCTTTCTCCAGTCTTATCTTAACACAAGAAATGATTTTGCTCGCTTTGGACACACAGATCCTTCTCCATTATTGACTCCTCCTAGCTGTTCTCCTCGTAGTATGCATGATACATGCATGTTTCTAGCCCCAAGTGCATAACTTCTCAACATTAAACCTTATTTGCCACACAGTTGCCAAATGAAACAGTGCATTGAGGTCGGCTTGTAGGTTGGAAACATCCTGTAAGGTTGTTTTTCTGCTGCATAGCTTGGTGTCATCAGCAAACACTGAAATGGTACTTTTAATCCCAGACCCTATATCATTTATAAATATATTAAAAAGTAATGGTTTCAACACTGAACCTTGGTGTACACCACTAACAACCCTGGACCATTCAGAGTAAAAATCATTAACCTCTACTCTCTGAATTTGGTCTTTTAGCCAGTTTTCTATCCATTTCCAAATTTAATTTACGAAGCCTGTAGACTTTACCTTACACATTAGCCGTATGTGGGGAACTGTGTCAAACGCTTTGGCAAAATCTAATTATACTACGTCCACAGCCACCCCTATGTCCAAGGTTTTGCTCACCTCCTCATAAAAATAAATCAGATTTGTCTGACAACTTCTGTCTTTCATGAATCCATACTGTCTGTTACTTATTTATTGTTATTGAATTTATGAAGTTATTGAATATTGTTTACCAGCAAGAACTCTATGTGGTCTTTTATTAAACTCTCCAGTATCTTCCCAACTATAGAAATTAAACTAGCAGGTCTTTAGTTACTTGGTGAAGGCATTGATCCCTTTTTATATATAGGCACCACATTGGAATTATGCCATTTCAGTCATTAAAGAGTCCCTAAAAATTAGAAACTAGAACAATGGCTTTGAAATGACAGAGCTCAATTATTTTAGGATCTGTGGGTGGATTCCATCTGGTCCAGGTGCTTTATTCACCTCTATTCTGTCTAAATATTTCTGGACCATATCACTTTTGAGTCATAATGGTTCATTTGGGGCTGTGTCAATATCATCCCCATTATGGACATGAGCTCTCCGATGCTCCTTTGTATATACAGAGTTCATGAAGGTATTTATTAAATATGCATTCTCTTTGTCCCCATTCACCCACTACAGATTATTTTTGTAAAGGGACTACATGCTCAGACCTGATCTTCTTACTATTAATATATTTTTAAGACTTTTTGGGGGTTTGTCCTACTATATTTTGCAATCTGTCATTGGTTTTACATTTTTTGTGTCCTATATTTTCTTTTTAAATATTCTGTTATATTCTTTGTAACATTTAAATGATGATAGTGTTTCTTCATTGTTATATTTTTTAAATGCTGTTTTCTTATTATGTATAGCTTTTTTAACTTTGAATGTGAACCAGAAAGGTTTTATTTTTAGCCTTTTAAACTTTTTGCCCATGGAAATATACTTTGCAGTGTGTTCACATACAGTCACTTTGAAGAATTCCCATTTGTGTTCTGTGTTCATCGATGTCAATGTTACCTCCCAGTCTAAGACTTGGAGAGCAGCCCTCATCATTGGGAAATTTGCTCTCTTAAAGTTAAGTGTTTTTATCTTTCCTGTATGTGTTTGTTGCTTACTTCGAATTAAATCATGTCACGGTCTTGTTGGTTTGATATTAAAACAAGAACTGAAAAATGATAGACAAAAATAATTTTGCTGAAATTGGGAAATTGCTAAAAAATTAATTGGAAAGTTGGATTAAAACGACAAGGTTAATTAATTAGTCGGCATTGTTAAAGTCTTCCATCCTGGAGGCAACTAGATTATATGTCAGGTCAAGGTCAAGTTAGTAAGAATAGACAGAAGAAAAAAATATTATGCTTCACTAAAGAGGCAAGTAGGATAGTAAAGGAAAAAATCAGCAAGGAAACAGGAAGTGTTGCTCACAGAGAAGAGTATACAAATAGACAAAAGGAGGCCAAACACGTTATAAATGCTGCCACAGCACAGAAAGAGGAGGGAATTGCTAAATCTATTAAGAAAGAAATAAAACCTTTTTTAGGTGTAGCCCTGTGGATTTTACACAGGCTGTATTATCTGAAATGCCCAGTAGATGGCAGATGGACTCAGTATGCTGTTAATAAAACATTGAGCATGGATCACAGGACTTGGCCCTTTCAGTCACAGGATTGTTGCATCATCACAGTGTGACCAGGAAGTGGTGTGTGAGGAAAGACTGAGGGAGATAGACACCAGCTCTGGATGACTTCTTATCCTTCTGCTCAGGCTTTATCACCTATTAATGTCCTGGGAGGACTTCCTGCACAGCTCTGAGGAAGGAGGTCATGGAAGACTTCTAGAAGTTACCACATGCTCAGCCAGAGAAAGGACATGTGACTAGCTGTGAAAGACTGCAGCACAGAGATAGAACCCTGTTGAGAGAACTTACTTCACCCAAGACTACACCAGCTGAGAGAGGGACCCCTGGCAAAGACACACACTGAGTCCAGACGTCTGGTGAATCCAGTGAGAGGAGACTGCAGTGGACTGATCTGGCAAATTGCATTGTGAGGGTAAGCCAAGCCTCTCCCTGTATCACCACAGGGCACCTGTCTCCTCACTCACAGTAAAGACTCTGAGGTCCAGAGTGGACATTGCACAGCTCAGGCTGCTTCAATGACTCTGTGGAACAGGACTTATAAGGGCCCCAACTCTCCTATGTGCACCAACGGCCATTAGGGTGAAGATAAGGGGGTGGGACGCAGGTGTGCTAGTGGGTGGGTGAGGAAAATCCACATTGCATTGTTATCTGTGTTACTCTATTGTATTTTCCTATGTATGTTGGTTCATTTGCTACTTACTATATAAAGCTAGTTCCAGTTAGGCTGTGTCAGTCTCATTGCACCAAGTATGTTCCCAGTGGGACCCCACATCCCTACCCCGGATGCCCCACTGGGCGGAGGCACTGACGCAGACATGTACCCCAGCTCCCAGATAGCGGAGGCTCAGGATCCGCCTGTCAGGCATAGTGAGTTAACTAGGGTTAGGGACCCCAAAGACACTAGGGGGCGCCCTCAAAACCCCGTTACATAGGTATAGTGTATTAGTGATAAAAGGATATAATACAATGGGATCACTAAAATGAAAACTGGGCTTAATATTTATGTTGAGGGAGACCTGAATGTAGCAAACCATTTAACCACTTCCGGACCACCCACCACAGTTTTACTTTGCTACTTTGATGTTAAATACCAGGGTTATGGCAGCCATGACCCCGGTATTTTTACAGGGTAGGAGGTCCTCTTTCACATAAAAATGGTCCCAGTGTCGGATTCGCCGCAGGATCGCTTTTATGGGCGGTGGGCGGCTTACCGGAGCAGTCAGTAGCGGGGAAAATGATCCAGTCCTTTCCCCTCCTAGGCAGTGTGAGGGAAGTCTGGCCCCCACTTGACTCTATGGCCTTGGAGGACCGGAGTGAAGTCATACGTTGCTTCCTCCCGACGGCCTTAAAGGGCCCATTTTTTTTTTCATGATTTTTTTTGCTTTTTAGTGTAGATGTGAGATGTGAGGTCTTTTTGACCCCAGAGCTTACATTAAAGAGGACCTGTCATGCTTATTAATGTTTACATTCCTTGTAATAGGAATAAAAGTGATCAAAAATTTTTTTTTAAGGGACGGTGTAAAAATAAAAAATAAAAAGTAAAATAAATAAGAAAAAAAAAGTAAAAACGCCCCTTCCCTCCACGCTCGCACGCAGAAGCGAACGCATACACAAGTCGTGCCTACATCGGTAAACGGTGTTCAAACCAGGTATGAGGTATCGCCGTGATGGTTAGAGTGAGAGCAATAATTTGAGCCCTGGACCTCCTCTGTAACTATAAAATAGGTAACCTGTAGAAATGTTTAAATCGCCACCTTTGGAGATATTTAAGTACCAATGTTTGTCATCATTCCACTAGTGTGCGCAATTTTGAAACATGACATGTTGGATATCTATTTACTCGGCGTAACATTATCTTTCACATTATAGAAAACATTGGGCTTACTTTACTGATTTGTTTTTTTTAAATGTAGTGAAATTTATTTTTTCCAAAATAATTGCATTTAAAAGACCGCTGTGAAAATAGCGTGTGACAAAGTTTTTTTTTTGAGTTTACAACCTCTTTAAGCGGTAAACAATTACTTCTGTTCAGCCTTTCCAGAAATAAATTGTACTAACAATAGCAAGTTGTCAGTTGTTTTTTAGAATTTCTGGAGACAGATGTAGCAGAGGAACTGGCTCAGTTAAAGCTTTAAATACCAATGGGTCCTGATGATATTCATCCCAGAGTTCTAAGAGAACTTTGAGTTATAGTTGTTGGACCATTAACCACTTCTGGACTGGAAGGTTTTCCCCCTTAATGACCCTGCCATATTTTGCGATTCGGCACTGCATTACTTTAACGGACAATTGCGCAGTCGCGTGACGCTGTACCTAAATAAAATTGATGTCCTTTTTTCCCACAAGTAGAGCTTTCTTTTGGTGGTATTTGATCACCTGTGCGATTTTTATTTTTTGCACTATAAACAAAAAAAGAGCGACAATTCTAAAAAAAATATATATATTTTTCACATTCTGCTATATAACATTCCCCAAAAAAAAAAATTAAAAATCCCGATTTTTTTAACATTTTAGGCTAGATTGTTTTCTGCTACATATTTTTGGTAAAGCATATTTTGTTTGGTTTGCGCAAAAGTTATTGCGTCTACTAACTACGGGAAGGATTTATGTCATTTTTTTTTTTACTAGTAATTGCAGCGATCTGCGATTTTTAACAGAACTGCGACATGTTGTGTTTACAACAGCCGACCTTCCTTCTCTCTCAGCGGGGAACGATCGTGGGTGTCAGGCGGCAATCGGAGCTGCCTGACCCGGGGATCGGCTTCCTCACTGACGAGCAGGGGCCGGGGGCGCGCCGGCGGCGGCATGCACGCGCCCTCTTGCTGCAGGCACGCGGCCGACGTACCCCTACGTCGGTTTCACCTGGGAGAGCCACACTGCCGCAGTTAATACATGGCGTGTGGTCGGCAACCGATTAACCAGTGGTGGCTGGTGAAGTTTTAAGATGGTGGGGCGCCAGAACACACCCTTCCTTTTTGACTCCTCCCACTTCTCAAAAGTCACACCTCTTATATACTCCACCCACTTTGTCCCCTGTATTTCACTTGCTTCCACCCATAGTGTATAGTATAGTGTATATAGCAGCGGTCTCCAAACTATGGCCCTCCAGTTGTTCAGGAACTACAATTCCCATCATGCCTAGTCATGTCTGTGATTGTCAGAGTTTTACAATGCGTCATGGGTCAACTAGTTCCGCAACAGCTGGAGGGTCGTAGTTTGGAGATCCCTGGTATATAGTATAGTGTATAGTATAGTACAATGTACCGTATATACTCGAGTATAAGCCGAGTTTTTCAGCATGTTTTTTCATGCTGAAAATGCACCCCTCGGCTTATACTCGAGTCACTGGCTAGAGTGTCTTTTTAAAAATGGCGCCGCTCGGGGCCAATGTGTCACTGCCCATGTGCCGCATGCCCGGGAATAGCCGAACATGTTCGGCATTTCCCGAGCATCGGTAGCGAATTTGCGGTGACGTATTGGCGGCGCCAGGTGGCACCATTTTTAAATCGAATACGGCGCCTCACCGACAGGTAAGTGAGACTCCTCCGCAATGCCTGTATTTCCTCATGCAGTGCTGCGGGCATGGTACAGGACATTCCCCTGTGCCATGCCCGCAGCACTGCATCTCCTGTGCCATGCCTATACCTACTGTGCCATGCCTGTACTTACTGTGCCCTGCCAGTACTTACTGTGCCATGCCTATACCTTCTGTGCCATGCCTGTACATACTGTGCCATGCCTTTACTTACTGTGCCATGCCTATACCTACTGTGCCATGCCTGTACATACTGTGCCATGCCTGTACATACTGTGCCATGCCTGTACTTACTGTACCATGCCTATACCATCACCTGTGCTATGCCATGCCTGTACCATGACCTGTGACCAGTGTTAATTTTGTCAGCAAATTTCAATTTAGTTTTAGTCTTAGTCTTAGGACTAAAATGGCATTTTAATTTTAGTCCCATTTTAGTCTTCTGCAAGTGTTTTAGCTTTAGTCGTATTTAGTCGACTAAAACTCCAGTACATTTTAGTCGACTAAAACGTCCTACATTTTAGTCGACTAAAACTCATTTTAGTCATCTATAATCGAATGGGTGTAGTTTAATTGTAATTTGTAATGCATTATTTAAGCATTTCTCTACAATTTCCAAACTCATTATATACTACTGCTGGTCCTGGAGTGAAAAATCGAATATGTTATTATTTATGGTATTAAGCTTTGAGCATGCACCAATTTTGGCAGCAAATTTCAATTTAGTTTTAGTTATAGTCTTTTGACTAAAATGCCATTTTAGATTTAGTTGTATTTTAGTCATCTGAATTTTTTAGTTTTAGTCGTATTTTAGTCGACTAAAATTGTGTTAATTTAGTCGACGAAAACGTTTTAGTCAGTTTTAGTCGACGAAATTAACACTGCCTGTGACATGCCTGTGCCATGCCTATACCATCACCTGTGCCATGCCTGTACCATCACCTGTGCCCTGACCTGTGCCATGCCCTTACCATGACCTGTGCAATGCCTGTACTATGACCTGCGCCATCTCCTTTACCATGCCCGCAGCCCCTGTTTTGTGTCTCGTGGTGGTCCAGTTGGGTCCAGTAGCTGCTGCATTTCCCACCCTAGGCTTATACTCGAGTCAATAAGTTTTCCCACTTTTTGTGGTAAAAGTAGGGGTCTTGGCTTATATTCGGGTCGGCTTATACTCGAGTATATACGGTAATACTATACACTATACTATATGCACTATACTTACTAAAGCTCATGCCAGGTATGGCACAAATGATATAACTCACTGCTCAGAAAAATAGGCATACATTGTCAGCAAGAATGGAAGTCAGAAACATACTGTAGATGTTAAGCATATTCTCAAAATAACCTGCTATGCCTTAGCATATCAGGGTGCACAGGTGGTAAATTTGCATTGCAAGCCAGGATATAAGAATGCATGCAGAGCTTACTGTAGGTATATTATGCAGGGACCTGTACTGGGCACTATGCCAACACATGAGCCAAATAATAAGATTGCTGTAGCAGCAGCTTTTATTTAAACTGTAGCAGAAACTGGTTGTTGTCAGGAATAAAGTTCAGCATTTTAAGGCAAGAATATGTTAATAAACCTACATGTAGTACTTATTGTGGGTATAGAAAGGTAGGGTATTAGTTGCTATAACAGGATAGTAAGGCAAGAAGGGGGATCAGAAACATGGGAAATCGGCACAATGATAGAAGGCCAAGAGCAGAAGAAAATGATTAGTTCACACCTCATGCAGTCCAGTGCCTTTTTTTTCACATCAAAAACTCATGGAAAGGGGGGTTATATGGTTTCCAATGGCATAGTTCACACCAGTGAGGTCAGTTCCATTGCTTTCCAGTTCCAGAAAAGAAAAAAGTAGAACAAGCTGCATTTTGCCTGCACTGGACTGGACTGGAACGCAGTAAAACGTACTGAAACGCACTGGAATGCATCAAAAATGCACTGAACCCTAGTATAGTGAAAAAAGAAAAAAACACCTGAAATGCATCTATAAACACATCAAAAATGCACTGGAACATGTACAAAATGTGCTAAAAAACGTGCATACAGAAACGCATCCGGAACAGATCTGGATTGCATTTTTGTGGGGTGAACCAGCCCCTAACGCAGGGCCTACTGTAGCCATGGTAATGTAAACCATGCCTGAAGAAGGAAACTAAAGGCCAGTTCCGACCATAGAAACGCAGTCTGGATGCATTCCAGATGCTTTTCTGCATGTGCATTTTTGACGCGTTCCAGTGTGTTTTTGATGCAGTCCAGTGCATTTTTCCTCCTCTTTTTTTCTTAACCTTAAATAAGGACATGTGTGTTCCAGAGCATTTTTGAAGCATTTTACAGTGTTCCAGTACAGTCCAGTGCAGGAAAAATGCAGCATGTTCTACTTTTTTTTTTTCATGGAACTGGAACGCACTGAAACTGACCTCACTGGTGTGAACTATGCCATTGAAAACCATATAACCTATTTTCAATGCGTTTTTGATGCATTGGACTGCATGTGGTGTGAACTGGCCCTAAGTGATTTTGAAATCTTCCACCCTAAATAAATGAGTTTAGCCACAAGAAAAGTATCGCCTACATTTTTACTTTTCTAAAGCTATAGTATGGCAGGCTACATGAGATTTATACCAAGCACAAGGGCAGAATAATGCATTGTAGCAAAAAATGGAGGTAACATAGGGCATGGCTGGCAGATATGTGTTGGAATCAGTGCAGGAACAGCACAATACATTATATCTATTACAAAAAGAGCCACAGGTGAAAGGTTTACTCTACACATAGCATGGGATACTATAATGTTTTTGAACAAGCATAGGGTTATAATGTCTTAAACCAGGGATGGAGGAGGCTCTCTCCTCTGCTCAGCTGACAGCTCCAGCGGATGGGGCAGAGCACTTCTGCTGATGTCAGCTGTGGAGGAGGGGGTAGAGAGGAGAGAGAGCGAGCCGAGGAGTCACGTGATCGCTGGTAGCCACTCTGATATAGGTACAGAACACCATATTTTTCTTTAACACAGACACAGGGACACTTATTGTTATATAACAGAGGGGATGGGATGATTTTATAATAAATATGAGAGCAGCAGGAAGGAAGGAGCCGGGCACTGACACGAGTAGGGAGAGGAGTACAGAGAGGACAGTGCAGGGCTGCGGATGATGGAGGCATGTAAACTGACCATGGTGTCAGGGCTCAGCAGTCGTGATATACCGTGGTCAGTTTATAGAGGGGAGGGCAGAAACTGGCAGGATCAGCCAGGTTTTCTAGGGGTTACAAGGGGCCAAATGACACAGCGCAAGCGCTGTGCTATATAACATTCTTTATGGGAACAGGATCAGGGATCAGTTTTTTTTTTTTTTTGTTTTTTTTTTAGGATAGCAAACGCTTTAAGAATTATAAGCCAATATGATGATGGCAGTGCTCGTTTCAGTCTGCTGGCTCTCAGTGAGTCTCTCCTCTCCTCTCTCTTAAGCCCCGTACACACGTACCGATCGTCGGCCGACGGAACGTCCTACAAATGTTCGCGGCTGGTGTGTTTGTTGTTTGTCTGTTGAAAAGTGCTCAAAACTTGCCCAGGACATTTGTCTTCCGACAGAAAATGACGTCACTACGTTCCACGCACGTTCGCCGCTACAAAAGAGGAAGTGAGTGTTTGGCCGTGACCCTTCTGGGCATCTCGCGCTGATTTCGGTAGCATTTGTTTGGTTGACGACATTTCGCTATTTTCCGAGACATCGTTCGAGAATTTATTATGGCGACCGTGAATTCGTCCGTTGCTGTCGTTAGTGTTGGAGTTTTGGCTCTGAGACGACGTACGAGCAATAGGAAGAAGAAGCGGACCTCCTGGACGAAAAATTGGTTGCTTAACCGTGATCAATTTTCTCATATGTCCTTGCTGAGGGAGCTCCAGGAAAATAATCCTGATGACTTCAGGAATTATTTGAGGATGACGGATCCCATCTTTTACCGTCTTCTTGCCCTGGTGTCCCCCTATATTCTGAAGCAGGATACTTGTATGTGTCTTGCAATTACTCCTGAGCAAAGGTTAATTGCGACGTTGAGGTATCTTGCAACAGGGAGAAGCCTGCAGGATCTGAAGTTCACCACAGGCATCTCCCCCCAAGCTCTTGGAGTCATCATCCCTGAGACCTGCTCTGCCATCATCAAGGTCTTGCAGAAGGACTATATCAAGGTATGTTTGATTTTTTACATTACATGTATTACTAGTTTCACCCGAATTATGATGTTTTTGGATGTACAGCAATTGACACAGGCCATTATTTGTAAACTACCCTCTGTCCGCATGCACATAGTAGTAAAGATGTAGATTATCTTTAACCATTTGTAAAATTACCCACTGACCACCCCACCATTCTCTCCTATGTGTCCCTAAACGCATTGCCTGTTAACAGTATGTCGAATTTATCTAATTTTATTGCTTTCCCTCAAACAATTATTCCTTGGCCAATGTTTTAGTACCTAGTTAATGATTTATCTAAAATACATCAGTCCATCCATTCCCACCTATGATTCTGTATGTTTATGTAATGATGTTAAAACCTTCACTGACCACAAGCCCTTATTGATGTATAAATGCCCAGTTTTACTTACCCATCCCCCACCCACATGCTAAATCTCAAAGTCAGCATATACCAAAGCTCAAGTTCAGAGGTCTTCAAACTATGGCCCACCAGTTGTTCACGAACTTCAATTTCCATCATGCCTAGTCATGTCTGTGAATGTCAGAGAATTACAAGGCCTCATGGGATGTGTAGTTCTGCAACAGCTGGAGGGCCGTAGTTTGTAAATCTCAGCTCTAGCTGGTGAGTATAATGGGCCATACACACTAGAAGATTGTCAGAACAATTTATCCTTCCGATTTACCAAAACCAAATAATATGAGGTCCAACAAACACTTTCAAATCCTATGCAATCTGGTAGGCCCTTGCACTACATAGAAAAGGTAAATCTGCACGAAAAAGTCTTCAGAGAATCTTCTAGTGTGTATGGCCCTTTACAATATAAGAACAATAGGAGGTTGAAAAGAAATGTATGTAGATGTTACATCCCCATATCCAAACCTTTGCCTTCCTGTTGTTTATTTTTTTAGCAAGTTGCATAAGCATTTAACAGACAACTGTGTGTGTAATTAATAATGTGATGTGCTCAAGCACTAATTGTATTTTTTTTATTTTTTTTTATTTTTTCCCCACAGTTTCCTTCAAACGCAGAGCAATGGCTGGAGATTTCTGATCAATTTCTGGAGAAGTGGAATTTTCCCAATTGTGGGGGTGCTATTGATGGGAAGCACGTCCGCATTGTCCCCCCTCCGAATTCCGGCACATTTTATTATAATTATAAAGGTTTTTTTAGTATAGTCATGCTAGCCATAGTTAATGCAAACTATGAGTTTATTTTTTTGGATATTGGCAAAAATGGCCGCAATTCGGATGGGGGAGTTATTGATCAGACGGAGTTCGCTCGTCGTCTAAAGAACGGCACTCTGAACCTGCCATCCAGGGAGCAAACTGTTGAGGGTATGAGCTTTGTGTTTATCGCAGATGAGGCTTTTGCGCTTGGGGAGCATCTCATGAAGCCCTACCCTCAGAGGAACCTCACCCCAGACCAAAGGATTTACAACTACCGGTTGTCCAGAGCTCGCAGAGTTGTGGAGAATGCCTTCGGGATAATGGCCAACCGGTTCCGGATATTCCTGACGTCCATAAACCTGGCACTGTACAAAGTGGATAATGTGGTCTTGTGTTGCTGCATTTTGCACAACTTCCTACGCAGGAATGCACAAAATTATGTATTGCAGCAACTGGATACTGACCCTGCTATGCCAGGTACAAGTGGAGAGGCCCAACCTTCTAACCAAGTGGAGTCCATGACGTCAATGGAAGTTGGACGGTCAGCATTGGCATCACACAGGGCCCGTCAGATCCGCCAGGAATATCTGGACTATTTCGTGGGGAGAGGAGCTGTGTCCTGGCAGCAATCACTGTCACACACCCATTAATCTTGTTAAAGATTGGACACACAAGATAAATGTCAGAGATATATTATTTTTCAACACATTAAACAAAAATTGCAATGATTCTGTATTGTGGATTATAATCATTTGGGCACATATGCCAAACACAATTATTTGGGTTAATCATGTGTTATATATGTGTGACTTTGGAAGGGTTAATACATTCATCAGTGTGTTTCTTGACTGTAGTCTCTCACCAGCTGATCCAAAGTGATGATGGCCATGTGTTATTTTTTAGCCAGTGGTGTAAATACAAGGGCCTTCTGCACCCCACAAAATGTACACAAACCCTGTCACATTGAGAACTAGGTCACACCCAAGGTTCATCTAATGTCACCTTACATTGGTGTTCATTGTCCAGAAGTTGCCCATACTATATATTTCATATAATACATTAGGGTATTAACAAAGTACCTACACCTGTTATGTTGTGTTCATTTATGACATCCTTCTCACTGCCCACCAATGTTAGGATATGTCAGTGTTATGTGAAACTTGATCATTGTTCATCTCAAAGTGTTATATATATAGGTAATGGAAAGTGAACTAGAGCAACGAACAAGCAATACACTATAGATTACACTGATCTCCCTACACTGATTGCTACTGGCAATATCAATGCCATATTGAATCCTAGGACTGCTAGTACCTTGAGTGTTGAGTCACACTTATGCGATGCGGGAAGTCTGCGACTTTGCAGCCTTCCAGCATTGCATAAGGGTGACCCGCCACTTACTTTTTGCACAGGATTGTATTCCACAAGTGTTAAGCACTGTGCGATCCAATCCAGATACATCAGAAATAAAGGGTCATGTGCGACTTGTATGCGTGTTCAGTGCGAATGTAGCCATACAAAGTGTATGTCTCAATTCACACTGCACATCTGATGGCATGTAATATCGTAGCGCACTGCTCCTTTATTACATGCGATCAGATGTTCATGCGAAAATCAGCTATACAGTTTGTATGGCTCAATTCGCACTGCACTCGCACAAAAGTCGCACATGATGCATTTATTCAGCCGCATCAGGATAGGATCGCACAATCGTTCAAACTTGTGTGATCCGATCCTGTGTGAAATGTCAGATCGCACTGTGATATGCGTTAAAACTGGGGGTATCTTTAACATTTCATTGACACCTCCAGCAACTCGCATATGGCAGTGTCCAAAATGCTTTCATTAACATGTAAATATGGGAATAGGACAGCCATCATACATTTAGTGCTTCTTTACACAGCTTTAGACCTCGACCCCCCAACGAAAGTCTAATAAAGAATTGAACACACATTGTTGAATGTAAAAACGTTTTAGTATCAAACATTCACAGGGTTAGGGTTAGGGTTAGGGTTAGGGTGTTGTAAAGTGCTTTTCCCAAACTTGGGTACACTCTTTAACATCTGAGTGTAATTAAAATGCCCTAAAACATTATAAAAAATTTGTAACATCAGGAACATCCCAATACAAACATTAAAAACCTAGTAAAATTGTGGCTTAAAATTTGCCAATCATGTCCACAAAATTGCGCATTTTGATTTGTAATGCCGTTGCAGTCTCCTTTATTTGTTCCAGGTCTGCGCAGCATTGGAGAGCCTCACGGGTTAATTTGGCTAATGTGCAACTATGTAAAACATGGTCTGTAAAAATTAAAAAAAAATGAGTCAATGTGAATCACCTACATGAGGTCATAATAATAGAGAAACATTTGGTGTCCAGGTAATCTTAAATTCCTCTCGAGTTAATACCTACCCTGTTCTTATGCTCTTTTGCCCTAGGCTCTTCTTCTTCCTCCTGTCCTCCTCCGATGCTGTTGCTGATGATTCTGCCGGTCTCCTGAGCTTACTATATATTCATTAGGGGTGTGAACGCATGATGACGTCATTGTGAGGGCATGGTTGTAATGTATATATATTAAGATGCAGAGACCAGAGACGGGCAGAATGCACGGCAACAGCATTGGAGGAGGACAGGAGGAAGAAGAAGAGCCTAGGGCAAAAGAGCAGACAACATAAGAGCAGAAGATTGGACAGCAGAAGACTGGAGAGGAGAAGATCCAAAGAGCAGAGTGGAGAAGACCGGATGAAGATCTTTAAGAACATTTCATAAACGTCTCCTGTCGTTATTCACATACACTTCCATTTATGTGGTTAATGTGTAGGGGTACTATGTACCCCATACCCATTCACATAGTGATTGGGGTCTGGGATCTGGGGGCCACCCTTTGTTAAAGGTTGCTTCCAAAGTCCTAGGAACCCCCTGGCCGCATGACCCCCCAAAACCACCAGACAGGGTTGTGGGGATGAGGCTCTTGTCCTCCTCTACATGGGAGTAAGGTGCTTTTGGGTGTGCGGTGCAGAGGCCCCCTGGCCCAAAGCAACAAAACCCCCCCATGTTGAGGGCATGTGTCCTGCTGTGGTCCAGGGGGTGTTTGGTCCGCTTGCTCGTTCTCTTTCCTGGCCTGACAAGCTGCATGCTTGTATAAGGGTCTGGTAGGGGTTTTGGGGGTAACCCACGCTGTCTTTTTGTTGTGGGCATACCCTCAAACTCAATACCACACACAAAAGGCCTGGTTGTGAACTTGGGGGGACACCCACGGTGGGTTGTTCAATTTTTTGGTGTAGTTCCCCCTCAAAAATCTTCACAACGCAAGTGGCCCCGCAAGTCAGAGCATCCTGATCCGACTTACGGTGCGACTTCCATTCAAATAAAGAGGCTCCCATAGGGAACTAGTGTTGTAAATTGGAGGCTAAAAATAACACTGATAAAAATCATTCTGCAAAAACCTACGTGGGCACACAATTGGCTCTTGGACACTTGGTCCTGGTTCCTCCACAGTTTCGGAACTGGCTTCCATGCTGCTTGGCAAGTTGCCAGGAGATCGGGCTTCTGACCTGGCTGGGGATGCCACATCCTGGCATGATGCAACATCTGCAATGTAAATTTGTAAGGGAATACAAGAATATAAGGTTAAACAATCATTGCAAATACACATATTTCTATGATCCCACTACACAAAAATCTGTGACTACCAACCTTCTTGTTGCTCTGGTGTCTCATCACTTGTTGGCTCCACCAGGATTATTTCCGGAATAATGTCTTCATCTACATAATACAAAACATTGGCCATATCATAAAAGTCACAAGAGGTACATTTGTTAGGACATGGTGCCCTGCTTGATAGCTCTTTTAGTAACAAATATGAAGACATGTACATGGTTATCTACGAAAAATATGGTACATTAATGTTTGACAGTGCATAGGAACCAATTACCTTTAGTGGAATCTGTGCCACCTTCTGTGCCCATGTCCTCATCTTGTTCGGCAACTGCCGATGGAGCTGCCAGACCTCTCCTCCTCCTTTCCCATAGTTTGGCACGGAGTTTACGTTTTTCTCCTATTTAAAGGTTTGAATAATAATCTGTGATTAATAGGAATGTTTGCTGAGAAGATTCGTGCAGGAAAGAACGTTCGTTGCAACACAATACATATATTTTTAACTATGGCTTCCTGACTTTTAATGTCATATACTAAAACATCAACAATAGATCGATCAAATCACGACATGACAACTAAAATGAGTAATCTAACTTTTTACATAGACATTATAATCTAGACATGTTAATACAACATACACAAAATTATAAAAAACATATTGCATGATTAAAAAAATAAAGAAAAAATAAAACTTACTTTTTTTCAAAATCCGATGGATTTGGGAAAGCTGATCCTGCTCACGGTGTTTGAGGTCAGACCACCGTTTCCGAATCTGATCTTTCGATCGCTCGACACCGAATTTTTTGACCAAACAGGCCACCACCTTGTCCATGATGCCATCTTTCCTGGCATTGGGCCGATCGTAATTTGCCAACTTTCCATCGTAATCCATTTTTTCTAAAATGGAGACCATCTCCACCATTTCTGGCTTTGACATGGGTGTAGCCCTTGATTTTCGGGTGGCCCAATCACTTCGGCCCCCACTAATTGAGCTCCCAGATTGTTGAGACATGGTTCCTAATTAAACAATGATTATTCCACTGCCTCAGGTGTGAGTGTCGCATGTAGGCCTGATCTTCGGCACGTACACACCCCTGCACAAGCCCGCCACTGGAGGAGGAGTTGACGCCTGCGCTGTATTTAAAGGACGCCAGATCGTTCGGCCGACGATTCGCTAGCGGACATATCGAGAGTTGGAGCACGATCGAGCGGCGAATCACGACTTTTCCCCACAAACAAAGGTACGACTCTTTTAATAGAAAGTGTGTGTTTTGGGCCCTATACAGCTTTTATTAGGAATATCTTTATTATGTGCCAAAATACATGCTCTTTTAATATGTTTTGTGTTGTTTTGTGTCTTGCAGGCATATACTGTCCTGCAATATGGTGGACAATTTCACCACCCACAACTTTTTAATAAGTTTTATTGATGAGTTCAGGCAACTGCCCTGTTTGTGGCAAGTCAAGTCCGCAGATTATAAAAATAGAAAACTCAGAAAACAGGCCATGGAACATTTGGTGGCCTTCTACAAGCCCGTCTGTCCTGGGGCAAATTTTAATTATATCCGCAAAAAAATAAACAGTATTCACACTGCCTACAGGCGGGAGTTAAAAAAAATAGAAGATTCCACCCAGTCTGGAGCAGGGGCACGGAATGTATATGTACCACGGCTGTGGTACTTTGATAACATGCGGTTCCTGGCAGACACCATGGAATCCAGGCCGTCAATTTCAACACTGCCTTCTACTTCGGCAGAGGGCTCAGTGTCGGTAGATCCAAGCCAGGATGAGGATTTCCTGGAGGAGAGTTTTACTCAGGTATGGCATTTCACAATATATTGTCTGCTAAAATGTAATCATGTAACAAAATTATAAGCTAAACCATAATTGACCCTTTAGGTAAACGGGCATAGCAAGGGGTTGGCATGACAGGCAACCGCCAGGGGCGCAGGCCAAGGGGGGTGGGTCACAAAAACATTGGCATTGTTTTATTGTTTATTTTAACAATCCACTCAGCCTGCACACCCCAGAACCCCCAGTTTGCAGGCGGATTCATGCAGGTGTAAAACATTGAGAGCTGCTTCATGCAGGTGTAAAACATTGAGAGCAGCTGAGCCAAAAGACCAGGAGACTGAGACTGCCTCTCACTGCATCCCCAGCACACCTCTGGTCTTACAAACACTGCTGCATCCCCAGCACACCTCTGGTCCTAACAAACACTGCTGTAGCCTCAGCATTCCTCTGGCTCAACCTTTTTTAATACAAAACTAACAGCTCCTGCAAATGATCCATCCATCCTTGCTTCCATGTCTCTGGTCTCTCACTCTGGGTCAGCAAGGCAGGTGGCTTCCTTATTCATGTTTCCCTGCACTGCTTCACCCTCAATGCCCTACATCAAGTCCTCTGCAAGTTCAGGCCCCTCTCTCTCTGCAACCCCCTCCTCTCTCTCTCACACCCCCTCTTTCTCTCCCTCTCTCTAGCTCTCAACCCTCTCTTTCTTTTTCACACCTGAGACAATGATTGCCCACTAGAGAGCTCTACACTGGGCAAACAAGGGGCAAATTAGAAACTTTTAATGCCCTTTAATTTTTTTTTGGGGGGGTGGGTTACAGTTTTACATTGATCTTGGGGGGGGGGGGGTTGTTGCCAAATACAGCTCCTCAACAAGGGCACTGGAGACCCTAGATATGCCACTGTATGTAAAGTCTGCTATTTGTTCACAATAATATAACAAACATGCATTTTTATATACACTATAACATTCTAATCAATTGTTCATTTCATCAACAGGGAAGTGTCACTGAGGAGGAGCCAGGTTGCAGCCAGGAGCCTGGGGAGCCTGCGGAGCCTGAGGAGCCTGAGGAGCCTGCGGAACTCTTTCCACCACCACCTCCTCCTGCCAAACGGAGGCAAAAGAGGAAGCACGTGGATGACATCACCGACGAGTTTATCCAGGAGGCCACCATAGCCCTACGTCGGAAACCGGAGGCCAATGAGTCCTTCGGCAACATGACGGCAAAAATTTTAGATAAGGTGGACCTCAGGCAGTGTCAGTATGCCAGAAAAATTATTCTTGATGTGCTGCAAAAGGCTGAAAACGGCATACTTACTGAGCACAGCCATGCATGCCAGGAGCACCCGTGCCCTCCACCTCCACCTCCACCTCCACCTCCACAACACCCACCACCTCGCCAAATGCCACATGGCCAGTGGCAATATGGCCAGCAGGATCCAAACCTGCCCTCATGGCAACCTGATTTCAGTTACCAGCAACTTTAATTTTTGTAACCCCCTATTATTTATTTTACCCCTGTTTGCCAGTTTCTAGTTTAATTTTGTCCAAATGGACCTTTTTTATGTTTAGTTATACGGAAAGTATTGATGTTTGCTTTGTTTTTTTTTTGCTGAGATCCAAAAAATAAAGAAAATTTAAAATAAAAAATGGCCTATCTGAATTTGTTAACATGTTTAATATTGTGCATAACCTGAAAAATATGTTTTAGACATTAATTCATAAAAGAATAAAGGGTCATATCAATAGTTAGATCTTTGGTGTGAAAATACAAAAATAATGGTGAAGAGTTCAAATTATTTAATTCTAAAATTTGATAGAACAGATAGAATAGACAAACATTATCTTCATCATAACAGAACACATGCCTTTTTATTAGAAAAGTATGGCATTATGAGCAGCATCTTCCTTCTTCTCACATTTATCAAGATGAGCATGTGCTCCGCATTTCACCTATTTCTTGGACTTCCGCGAGCCGAAAGTTCTTTCTGAATAAAATGTTGAGTTTACTAGAGAAAATTCTTCCGGGAACTCATTTGGTTTGATCATGCGTGTTGGGATTTGTAGCTGTGTGTCGGCAGAATTGTGTACTGACAGGCGAACAATCGTCCGTTCTGGTGTCGGCATACAAATATTTTCATGTTTGCAAGAAAGACTTTTGTCCGCGGATTGTGCGCAGACATCTGTCGGAGGCACCATACTAACACGCGTACAATCGGCAGATCCTTCGTCCACCGACGTTTGTATGCCGACGATCGGTACGTGTGTACGGGCCTTTAGCTCTCCTCAGCTCTGCACTCAAGATAGCAGGCTGGGGGTGGAGACTGGAGAGGGAGAGACCATACCTCCCAACATTTGAACTTCGGAATGAGGGACACTGAAAGAGGAACAAAACCTGCGGCGCGCGTAGCGTGCTGCTGCAAACTGTGGGTGTGTCCAATCGCTTAGCAGTGGGAGGGGCTTAACGGATAGGGTGAACAAAACCCAGACTTCCTAGTACTTATAAAATATGCTTTGATTGCTCAGCCTACCTTAAAGAAGAACTTCATTAAATAGTCAGAGACTGCATAGCGAAAAAAGGGGGGTAAGAAACTGCGCAAATGGTGTAAATAGACAATTAAATGTGGATATAAAATAGTAAAGTGGAATTTCTCCCACACTGTCAGCTGCTACACAAACGTGAAGACGTGATATATAGTGAACAATGGGAAAAAGTAGCGCTCGACAGAAATGAATAAATAAATGAATAAGTGAATAAATATACAAATAAACAATGAATCGTGCAACAAAGTCTCTGGTGTTAAAGCAATTGGATTGATGTCGGCCAATATGGAAAACACAAACTTGATAGGGTGGTTTCTTTAACAAAGCCTTCACCTTCACACGATCACCCAGTGGAATAAGTGTATGAGCCGCTTACCAGATTCACTGGACCCCTTAATTACAGGGGGTCAAACACGCTGTGTATTCCAATAAGGATTCTAGTGCATCTCGCTCCCATAGGTATAGATCATCACAGCCAGAATCGATGCCATAATCAGAAAGCCAAGCCATATACAGGGATAAAAGAATACTCTCACGGTGCAGTAACTCTTAATGGTCAAACATTTATTTAAGATATATTGCACTTACTAGACATAGGTAGATAAAAAGCCTTCAATAAAATTGTTTGCTGGGGATGGGAGACGCCGCTCCACGCTGCGCTCCTCAGACCTCAGACCCGGATGTGTATGGGAACGTGAGACCATTCTAGGATGCATCAAAAGAGGGATCACCAGCAGGAAGAAGGAGGTCCTGACAGGGCTGGCCCAAGACATTGTGCTGCCTGGGCGCTGCCTTAAATGCTGACCCCCTCCCCCCAGAAAAAAAATTACGCCCACCAAAAGGCCCCCACATCCATATTTTATATAAATATTAAATGTAGAAAATATTATATATACTGTTATCTTCTTCCATAACTCACCACCAGACCGGTCCACCAAACACCCACTGCCTGTCCTCAGTCTTCCTGTCACTCCTGTGTCTGCTGCGCCCACCGCCCCAGAAGATCCAGGCTGTCCTGCATGAGATGGAGTGTACTGATGTCTGACGTCATTGCGCACACCACAATCACACGAGGGACGTTCCCATAGGAGAGCCCCGCCTCCACATACTCATCAGTTTGCACTACAGACAGGCAGTATAAGATGGGGAAATGCCCCCTGTAACATGCCACAAACTGATGACACACAAAACTGCTGGAAAAAAAATCTTGGGAGTCAATTTGCTGCCCCTCTCCAAGTGCCACCTTGGTCCAATGGACCCAGCGGGGCGGGACCCATGGTAGGGCCGGCCCTGGGTCCTGATTCCCCTATATATATCTTTAGTGAGGCTTCATTTAAAATACTGTGTCCAGTTCTGGAGTCCTCACTTACAAAACAATATTGATAAGATAGAAGGAGTCCAGAGACAGGTAACAAAAATGGTTAAAGGTCATGGGGATAAAACATAGCAAGACTTCTGGAACTTAATTTGTACAGTCTGGCAGAAATAAGGGAAAGGCATAATTAAAATCTTTTAACTACTTGCCTTCTGTGCACTTAAACACCCTTCCCATCCAGGCCAATTTTCAGCTTTCAGTGCTGTCACACTTTGACTGACAATTGCGCGGTCATGCTACACTGTACCCATATGAAATTTTTATCATTTTTTTCACACAAATAGAGCTTTCTTTTGGTGGTATGTAATCACCTCTGCGATTTTTATTTTTTACAAAAAAAAAGAATAAAGACAGAAAATTTTGAAAAAAAAAAAAAAGTTTTTCTTATTTTCTGCGAGTAAATTTTGAAAATAAAGGTTTCTCCTTCACTGATGAGGCGGCACTGATGGGCACTGATAGGCTGCACTGATGGGCACTGATGAGGTGGCACTTTTGGGCACTGATGAGGTGGCACTTATGGGCACTGATGAGGAGGTACTAATATGCTGCACTGATGAGCACTGATAGGCGGCACTGATAGGCAGCACTGAGAGGCGGCACTGATGAGCACTGATAGGCGGCACTGATGAGCACTGAGAGGTGGCACTGCTGGGCACTGAGAGGTGGCACTGCTGGGCACTGAGAGGTGGCACTGCTGGGCACTGACAGGTGGCACTGCTGGGCACTGAGAGGCGGCACTGAGAGGCGGCACTGAGAGGTGGCACTGATGGGCACTGATAGGCGGCACTGATGGGCACTGGCGGATGGCACTGGACACTGACGGGTGGCACTGATGAGCGGCACTGATGGGCAGCACCATCAGTGCCCACACTCAGTGCCCATAGTGCTGCCAGTCAGTGCTTATCAGTGCCTAGATGAGCAGGCACTGATGGGCACTGACTAACAGCACTATGGGCACTGATTGTGGGCATTGATGGGGGGCACTGATGGCGGGCACTGTGGGCACTGATGGGGGGGCACTGTGTGTGTATTTTTACCTTTAGTAATCAGGGCACTGGTGATCGGTGCCCTGATTACATTCTCCTGTGTCCCCGGCGCTGTGAGGCTCCCCCTCCTTCCTCACACTGCAGGCTCCGTGTGAGGAAGGAGCGCCGGCGATGAGAGATGATCTCATATGTTTACATATGAGATCATCGCTCATTGGACGGCCCGATCACGTGGTGAATGGCCGCTGTGATTGGCCATTCACCACGATCTGTGATCGGCCGTGTCCAAGGGACACGGCCGACACAGATTTTCCCCGCAGCGCGCTCGCGGGAGCGCGCTGGGGGCGTGTCACTGGGAGGCCGTTTAAAAACGGCCTCCCGAAAATTCAAGTCCGTGCTGCAGCTGTATATAGGCTGTAGCGCGGATGGGGGGTGGTCAATATATGAAGGGGGTGAATAAGGTTCAGGAGGGCAGTTTTTTCAGTATGAAACCAAAATCAAGAACACGGGGCCATGACCTCAAACTAACTAGAGGAAAGTTCAAAACTAATCTTAGAAAGTATTATTTTACTGAAAGGGTAATTGATACTTGGAATAGATTTCCAGCAGAGGTAGTGAGTCAGTCATCAGTAAGTGGCTTCAAACATGCGTGGGACAAACATAGATCCATACTGTACTTAGACAAAAAAGTAAAAAAAAAACACAGGCAGAATTGATGGACTACTCTGTCTTTTTTTTTCTGCCATCACTTTGCTATGCTTTAATGAAGGAAGCTCTAGTGCTATTTCACCCAATGGAAGAAAGATTCTTAACTATTGTTTCTCCTTATGTGATGAAAAAATCTCCTGAAGCATTATGCTATACCACTTTAAGGGTGTCACTCTCAATGGCTTGTAGAATAGTATGATCTTTCATCCAATGGAAGGACGAGTCTGAACTATTGTTTCTCTTCATGTGATAAACAAATCTCTTGAAGGATTGTGCTACACCACTTTAAGGGTGTCACTTGTAGAAAAGAACGATCTTAACCGCTTGCCGACCGCCCGCCACATATATACTGTGGCAGGCTGGCTCGGCTGCATGAATCGCGGTACCTGTACCCCCACTAGGCAGTAGGGATGCCGGCCGCCGCAGTTGCCGCAGGGCACCTGCAGTCACTCCCCGCTGAGAGAGAAAAACGTGCAGCTGTTGTAAACACAGCAGACCGTTCTTTTCTCTGGAATGATCACAGAGCGCCTGTGGTCCTCCTATTTAGGATCACATGTCTCTGTGTTCATTTCACAAGTCCCTCCCCCACACAATTAGAAAACACTCCCCTAGGCTCACACTTAACCCTTTGATCGCCCTTGAGTTAACCACTTCCCTGCCAATGTCAATACAGTAACAGTGCATATTACCTTTAAAAATCACCAAAATTCATTTAATTTCATCTTCCCTTATTGACTCCAAAGCATTTTCTCAAAATTGTGACATTTTCTCTAAAGCTTCTAATTTTTGCAAAAAATTTTATGAAAATGAGTACTCTCAATTTCACTCATCCCTTTTAGGCAGTAACTTAGCAACCACTAAACAAGCCTTCTAAAGTTGGATTAAAACAGGAAAGAAAAGTTTTGAACTATGGATCTTCTTTAACAATTAGTTTGCATCTTTTCATAGTTGTATTCTTCTCTGTATAACAGAGTGTTTACAATGAAGTAAGTCATTATTCAGTACTATTTTAGTAAAGGGGACAGCTTCAGGTGGTACAGCTTGTGCAGCGATACAGTTTACGAGAAGAAAGAAGAAAAAATATTTCTATTTTATTTTTGTTTTTTTTTTTGTTTTTTTGCACAGCAAGCAGATGCTGTCTTATCTCTCTTTTTTTTTCATGTTCTATCCCAGTACTCCTCCGGTTTGCTTTTCATTTATTTCTTTTTTTTTTTTTAATATAATGTGTCCACATGCCACAACTGCTACTCTGAACTGTCCCTTATAACATAAAGGTTCAGAAACCTTTTTATAGAAAGGTTAGGACACTTTTACTGATAGGAATGGATTATTCTCATTTATACATACAGGAAGCTTCCAGTGTCTTCAATCCAAAAGTTACAGGTTTGCAAAGCATGAGATCCCTGTGACTCTGCAAGAAATATGGTAGGGAATTGTGGCAGACGAAAAAGCACATTTTGGGTGATAAAGGTGAACTCCAGGTGGTTGGAAAAATATACCAAATGATGCATTTATTTATTGATTGGAATATCATGCAGTGTGTCTTTAAATGCAGCTAGTATATACAGTGTCTCACAAAAGTGAGTACACCCCTCACATTTTTGTAAATATTTTATTATATCTTTTCATGTGACAACACTGAAGAAATGACACTTTGCTACAATGTAAAGTAGTGAGTGTACAGCTTGTATAACAATGTACATTTGCTGTCCCCTCAAAATAACTCAACACACAGCCATTAATGTCTAAACCACTGGCAACAAAAGTGAGTACACCCCTAAGTGCAAATGTCCAAATTGGGCCCAATTAGCCATTTTCTCTCCCTGGTGTCATGTGACCCATTAGTGTCACAAAGTCTCAGGTGTGAACAGGGAGCAGGTGTGTTTACATTTGGTGTTATCACTCTCACTCTCTCATACTGGTCACTGGAAGTTCAACATGGCACCTCATGGCAAAGAACTCTCTGAGGAACTGAAAAAAAGAATTGTTGCTCTACATAAAGATGGCCTAGGCTAAAGGAGATTGCTAAGACCCTGAAACTGAGTTGCAGCATGGTGGCCAAGACCATACAGCGGTTTAACAGGACAGGTTCCACTCAGAAAAGGCCTCTCAATGGTCGACCAAAGAAGTTGAGTGCACATTCTCAGCGTCATATCCAGAGATTGTCTTTAGAAAATAGGGAATAGACATATGAGTGCTGCTTTACCTGAGACAATTTCTCAATCGGCTATGGGGTGGTGCCTTCCCCATCTACACTAAGGGAACCTGGCAGTGAAGCCTTGTGGTCTGTGCTCCCTGATTGGGCTGGCTGTGGGGGAAGGAGGAAGGGGGCCAGACTCATCTGGCGGCGAACTCAGCCGGAAGTGGGAGGGGGTACCTGTAAAAACCAGGTACCCACTTTCAGGGCCATAGATCATTTTTTGTCCTGGGGGGGTTCAGCATCAGGTACCAAGTGGTGAAAGTGGGGGGGGGGGGGTAAGCCGGCGTATGAATAAAGCCTTCCTTTTGGTTACACAAAGCCACAGGTTTTCACTGTGCAACCTTACAACCTTCTAGCTGCCGGCGTCCTAACGACCAATTGCATTATCCGTTAATAAGGAGGATGTCAGCTGCCTGCATAGCATCCTTGTTTGGCCTTCCCCTGCCCCTCTCCATCAGCATTGGGGTCACATTAGCTGAGTGATGGAGAAAAACTAAGGGAGAAGAGAAACACTGGAATACTAGTCAGTACCAGTTTGCAAAAGTGTATTTGCTTTGAAAGAATAAAATACCTCTAATGTTGGGTGTCTACAATGGGGTGCCTCTAGAGTCCATAATATTTAAAAGTTGCCTTGACTGAAAAAAGGTCGAAAAACACTGATTTAGTGCCAGACATACTACAGGAGATGGTCAAAGACTGCAGACCTACTACAGGACATGGTCAGAGACTGCAGACACACTACAGGAGATGGTCAGAGAATGAAGACATACTACAGGAGATAATCAGAGAATGAAGACATACTACAGGAGATAATCAGAGAATGAAGACATACTACAGGAGATGGTCAGAGACTGCAGACATACTACAGGAGATGGTCAGAGAATGAAGACATACTACAGGAGATGGTCAGAGACTGCAGACATAGTACAGGAGATGGTCAGAGACTGCAGACATACTACAGGAGATGGTCAGAGACTGCAGACATACTACAGGAGATGGTCAGAGAATGAAGACATACTACAGGAGATGGTCAGAGAATGAAGACATACTACAAGAGATAGTCAGAGAATGAAGACATACTACAGGAGATGGTCAGAGACTACAGACATACTACAGGAGATGGTCAGAGACTGCAGACATACTACAGGAGATGGTCAGAGACTGCAGACATAGTACAGGAGATGGTCAGAGACTGCAGACATAGTACAGGAGATGGTCAGAGACTGCAGACATACTACAAGAGATGGTCAGAGACTGCAGACATACTACAGGAGATGGTCGGAGACTGCAGACATACTGGAAGAGAGGGTCAGAGACTGCAGACGTACTGCAGGAGATGGTCAGAGACTGCAGACATAGTACAGGAGATGGTCAGAGACTGCAGTGCTCCATGTACTGTATGACATATACAGTATGTATGTCCTATCCCTGTACATTGTCTGCTGCACACTCATAATGATCCTTCCTGATCACCATTAAAGGTGCTGTCAGTACCCCCACACCACACATCATTTACTTACTGTGTGACACGGACAATGAGGACAGGTCCCAGACTTTCAGCATGGGCTGTACAGAAGAGGGAGGAGCGGTCCCTCCCTCTCCTCCCCACTGATCACAGCTCTGGTTGTTAGGGGGCGGAGTGAGCGTTTGTTAGGCAGATAAGGAGGCCATGTCAGGCAGTGGTTGGTTGGGACTTGGGAGAGATGACGGAGCACCAAGCCGGGAAATTTAAGATGAGGTTAGAGAGAGCCAGGCACGCATCCTCCCAGGCCTAACCTTCCGCCAGACAGCTCAAGTCTAACTCTGCCCCATTAGCATTTGGCTGTCATCTTTTTTACAGGCAGTGCCGGCTCAAAGGGCAGCTGCTTTGCGCCCCACAGCAAGGACTGGGGCTGAGTCCAGGGCAGCTATCCCTTTTGCCCTGCGTTAAAGGCAGCCTTGTGCAGGACACACGTTGAAGGTTTTCTGGATCACATCCTAGAGTGAACCCAAGGCTTATTAATGCCTTTATAACACAATCACAAAAGGGCCAGGGCACTGAGGCTAGGAAACAGTCCGGCCTGTCTCTGGCAGTCATGTTGTGCCTAGTAAACTCTCAGCCCTCTAGCTCTGCAGTCAGCACCACAAAATGGCTGACAGAGCCAGGCTGGACTGTCAGTACCAAACTATCAATACCAAACTAGCAGTGGAAAATGGTAACCCACTATCCCAGTGTTTAGTGAAAAACTTTGCCAGTTGCCACAGTCTCACTTACCCCTATGGCAGCACAGCAGCGGTAAGTGGTATGTGATGTCAGTCTCTCAGGCAGCAAGCTGAAAGGGAAAGAGGGAGGCTCAGTTTCTCAGCAGCAGCACTGCTACCTTGCGTGTTCTCTGCTCCATGCTCCTCTGAAGACAAGTCCAAGGCAGGAATTACAAAGTGTAGAGGCAGTCGGTCACAGTGGGTGGGACTACAGGCGCCACCCGCTCTTACTGTGCCTATGATCTGTCAGCCGGAAACCCAGCACAGCATGGCCGTAAAAGAGTGATGTGAGTGCCTGGGCCAGTGTGCCTTACATCGGTCCCGACCTGCTGCATCCACTCCACTCCCCATACTGACTGCTGTGCTGCCTGTTGTAGTAATGCTGGCGCCATGAGAGGCAGCAGGGCAAAGACACTTTTCATTTTACACCGGTCCCGACCTGCTGCATCCACTCCGCTCACCATACCGACTGCTGTGCTGCCTGTTGTAGTGGCGCTGGCACCGTGAGAGGCAACAGGGCAGAGACGGGGGGGGGGGGGGTATACAAGCGGCGCTTCCCCTTTTGGGTGGAGCTTCGATTTAACCACTTGCCATCCAGAAGATTTGCCCCCCTTCATGACCAGGCTATTTTTTTGCTTTTTGGCACTGTGTTACTGACAATTGCGTGGTCACACAAATAGAGCTTTCTTTTGCTGGTATTTTATCACCACTGAGGTTGTTTTTTGCGCTATTAACAAAAAAAGACAGGCAGTTTTGAAAACAAAAATATTTTTTACTTTTTGCCATTAAACATATCCAAATTTTTTTTTAAAACAATTCAAATTTCTTCATAAATTTAGTCCAATATGTATTCTGCTACATATTTTTGGTAAACAAAAATCCCATTAGGCATATATTGATTGGTTTTCCTGAAAGTTATAGCATCCACAAACTATGGAATATACTGTATATACTGGTATTTTTATTTTTATATCTTTTATACTAGTAACGACAGTGATCAGTGACTTATAGCAGGACTGTGATAGTATGGTGAGCAATCTGACACTAACTAACTTTTCACACTTTCTGGGAACCAGTGACACTAATACAGTAATCAATGCTAAAAATATACACTGTCACTGTACTAATGACACTGGCTGGGAAGTGGTTAACATCTAGGGAGATCAAGGGGTTAAAAAAAAAATGTGTGGATAACAGTGCTTGGTGAATTTACTGTGTGCTGTTTTTACTAAGGGATGTGGTGGTTTTTATTCCCTGCTTTGCAGGGAAACATAAAACTGCACATAACCGCTAACAGGACAGAGCTCTGTATTGTTTCATTTTATAGAACTCTATCCTGTCATCCTCTTCGCCGATCAGCAGGTGCCAGTGATCAATCATTGGTCAACACCCGGTGATTGGTTCGTGCTGTGCCCATTACCCAGAAGTGCTTGGTCACATAGACATATTATGCAGTGCAGGAGAGCCGCTCTGCCGTTATACTCCTACGTGAGGTGGTCGGCAGGTGGAAAATAAGTTTTCTGCTACTCTTTCATTGTTCAATCACTAGCTGGGAGAGGGAGGTAACCTAGTTAAAATTCTTAATTGTAGCATAAAATAGTCAATGCACCAACCTGGTTCTGCTGTCTAGCAGCGCTATGCAAATCTCAGGTGTTGATGGAGAGAAATACCTAAATACCGATATATTACACAGAACAAGATACTCAGTGTATTAAAAATAAAATAAGAAAATGTGCAATAAGTACCATAAAGAAAAAAAATTCAAATTATATATCAAGCCTAGAAACCACCATATGGCTGAAAAAGGTGCCCTATATGTAATAGCAAATAAACTGTACAAATGTAAAACAACAAACGGCACTTCAAAACAATAATCTTACATATATATGTGTATACAGTGTATATGTAGATATATATATATATATATATATATATATATATATATATATATATATATTAAAAAAGAATAGCGCGCAAATGCAAAGGAAATTACTACCAAATCTGAAGAGAGTCCATAAATAAAAATGGGGGTTTGGTCCCACCATATGGCCATATCGTGCTCAAGCCCACTACTGCGTCAAAGTACCCCATTATCAGTGGGTCCTACACTATCCATGAAAAAGAGATGAATCCAGCCTTTCTAACCCATGGAGACAATACTCCTTGCTGGGAAAAATGTGCAAATGCACTACAGGGGACTCCTCCTATATCCACTTGATGGTGGACACTGATTGAGTACAGGTGTGTGTGGGGGGTGGGGAGGGCTGCTCAACCACGATAGTCTGGTCAGACCGAATACATAATAAACAGGCAAAAAATTTTTGGGGGAGCATACCCATGTATTTCCAAAGCTGCTGTAGCTATGAACCAAAAGACATGTATATTAAAAAAGAATAGAGCGCAAATGCAAAGGAAATTACTACCAAATCTGAAGAGAGTCCATAAATAAAAATGGGGGTTTGGTCCCACCATATGGCCATATCGTGCTCAAGCCCACTACTGCGTCAAAGTACCCCATATTGTGACAGGAAGTCAGGTAAATCTGTGGATGTAGTCACAAACAGGAGATACATTTCCACCTGGTCTAGACAAATCACCAATTACTATAGGGTGTCGGCTGCAGAGATAGCCAGCAGGAAGTTGAAAACCATTCAGCTGTTCAGAATAAGGAAATGAAGGCCTCTATAATTTGTCCAAAGGAAGTCTAAGGATTGCTGCCTCCAGTCGCTGTGTGAGATGGGAAGAGGAGGACAGTCAGACGTGTGCCTCCCGACGCCGTGTGGGCATGGGAGAAGGACTGCTGCCTCCTGTCGCCATGTGGGCTGGGAGAGGAGGACAGTCAGATGTGTGCCTCCCGACAAGCTGGGTGAGCATGGGAGAAGACCCCCTGAAGTGATGTGCGCTAAGGAGGGTAAACAGTGGTGAAGACTTCTCAAGGTGAGAAAACAAACTATTTCTATGTGGAAGAAATAAAGGAATGTTTGCCATGTGAAGAGACAAGCAAAGGGACATTCTCAATGTGAAGAGTAAAGGGACATGTTCCATATGAAGAGGAAAAGGGACATTCTCAATGTGAAGAGTAAAGGGACATGTTCAATGGACATTTGTTGTGGGAAGATAAAACATGGACTATTGAGTGTCCGCTGTAGGATAAGCAAGTCTGCCCAACAGTAGGTTGGGGACGGACTCTTAGGTAGGTTCCTGTGTGAGAAGGTAGCCGCCCACAGTGGCAAGGATTTATTTTGTGTTTTATTTTATTTTGGATGTTTTTGCTGCATGCAGTCTGGTGAAGAAAATTGCATGAATAAACCAAACTGTTTACAACCACTTCTCGGCTATCTTCCTTGTGTAAACGCACCCCCCAAAGGGGTCATCCATACGCCTACCACCGAGCGAATCCCCACAATATATATATATATATAGCAAGATTCCCATCCGTTTTGCTGGATATGGGTCCCCCTGGGTCACCGGGTGCAACAAAAGTACCCCTGTGCATGTTCCTCCAAGTGTGAGCGTTGAGACAATGACCAGTCCTGTATCTTTGGGTTTTTTGGATTTATTTTGTAACTTCGGATAGGAGAAGGGATGAGTGGGATACTTCTTTGGCTCAACTATGTACAACTTGGCGGAGACACTTGAAAAATGCTGATTGACGCTGACTTGACGCTGGCAGGATGCAAGTCAACGCTGGTTAACGCTGGTTGACATTGGTTAACACTGGCCTGATGCCTGTTAACACTGAACTGACTTGTGACTGTTTTTTCCACTAAAGAAGTCCTCTTTAAGCTCCCTTAAGCACTCCATGCTGAGATAGCTATCTGTATACACTGCTGCACTGCTGAACACTTCAGGGCCCACACCGGCGCCCCCTTTTCCCCTCACTTCTCTTCAGGGTCTAAACACAGGCACCCCCTTCCTCTAGACTTTTCTACTGGTTAGCTGGCTCCCGGATCACTTTGACCTTCTGGTGTGGTCCCCTATCCTAGGCAGACCCCTGGGCAGATTTCGAGTACTCACGACACTGTTTTTCCTGGAAACTTCTGCCCAGCAGCTCCACTCGGTCCAAAGCACTCTGGATCCTTCTCTGCAGCCCAGCTCACCCTCTGTCCTCTAGGCCCAGGACACCTTCACTACCGCTGACAGGAGGAGAGACAGCAATCACCCTCCTCCTGGGACTCTGCTTCCCGCCAAAGACAACCTGTCACATGCTCCCCTCAGACTTATATCCGATCCCAGGGTGCATTGCGGCAAACTCCGCCCACTGAGACAGTTATAAGCCCTGGTGCACTATTGGCCAGATTTCCTCCACTGTCCAATAAGAGCCCTCATTGGATACAGTGGGGAGACTCCCCAGGCTCAACAGGTCACACCTGGAAACATGTGACGGCCTAACTAAATGATCAGGCCCCCCTGATATTCAGACAGGGCCACCCATATACTTTTCTTAGCACCTACCTAGGAGGGTGCTACATCTACTATATTGTCAAACGTATTGGGACGCCTGCCTTTACACACACATGAACTTTAATGGCATCCCAGTCTTAGTCCATATGGTTCAATATTGAGTTGGACTACCCTTTGCAGCTATAACCGCTTCAACTCTTCTGGGAAGACTTTCCACAAGGTTTAGGAGTGTGTCTATGGGAATGTTTGATCATTCTCTCAGAAGTGCATCTGTGAGGTCAGGAACTGTTATTGGTCGAGAAGACCTGGCTCGCAGTCTCCACTTTAATTCATCTCAAAGGTGTTCTGTCGGGTTGATATCAGGACTAGTCAAGTTCCTCTACCCCAAACTCCCTCATCCATGTCTTTATGGACCTTGCTTTGCACTGATGTGCAGTCATGTTGGAACATTAAAAGGCCATCCCCAAACTGTTCCCACAATGTTAGGAGCATGAAATTGTCCAAAATGTCTTGGTATCCTGACGACTTAAGAGTTCCCTTTACTGGAACTAAGGAGCAAACCCAACCCCTTAAAAGCAACCCCACACCATAATCCCCGTTCCACCAAATGATTTGGACCAGTGCACAAAGCAAGGTCCATAAAGACATGGATGAGTGAGTTTGGGGTGGGGGAACTTGACTGGCCTGACCTAAACCCAATAAAACACTTTTGGAACTAATTAGAGTGCACAATGTGAGCCAGGTCTTCTTGTCCAACATCAGTCCCTGACCTCACAAATACACTTCTGGAAGAATGGTCAAAAACTCCCATAGACACTCCTAAACCTTGTGGACAGTCTTCCCAGGAGAGTTGAAGCTGTTATAGCTGCAAAGGGTGGGCCAACTCAATATTGAACCCTACGGACTAAGATTGGGATTCCATTAAAGTTCATGTGCGTGTAAAAGCCGACCTCTCACTCTTTTGACCAGGGATCCTCAAACTATGGCCCTCCCGCTGTTGCGGAACTACACATCCCATGAGGCATTGTAAAACTCAGACATTCCTGAACAAGTGGAGGGCCATAGATTGAAGACCCCTGCTTTTGACAATATAGTGTGTATATAAATATGTATATAGCATGCAGATCAGTGTGATCCCAGTTAGTTTAAACTCCATTTAAATTCTGTATGCCTTGGTGGAAGACAGGACTTGTAGTTTCTTCATTCATAGATTCTTGTGAATGAATGACGCAGGTATGCGCATGTAGCCCCACACAGCCGCGCCATTTTCAAAATGTGACAGTTATTTTTTGGGAGAATCACCCCTGTCCACTGTCACACTGAGTGGTAACACAGGAAAATAAAACATGTTACACACTAAATACGAATGTAACTTTCTAAAAGGTAAACGTATCCTTTAAGTCCCGGTTCACACTAGGGCGACCTGTGAGGCGACCTGGTCGCCTCACAGGTCGCCGCAGGTCGCCTTCCATAGGGAAGCTGCGGACCCGTTCTAATAGGAGCGACACAAGTCGCTCCAACCTAGAAAAAGGGTCCGGAGCTTCTTTGGGGCGACCCGGAGGCGACCGCCATAGACTTCAATGTTATGAAGTCCGTGGCGGCCGCTCCGAGGTCGCGGTGCGAAGTAGCGTCGCTGCAATGTGAACCGGCACTTAAAGTGAGCAAAAAGGAATAGTACATTGTTTGAGTTTACATTTATTTACACTTTGAGTTTTATTACATTTTATTACCAAAATATATTTTTAAATAATTATTTAAAAAATCGGTCCTATTTACAATGTCATCTCATTAAATTGGAGTTCCAGACATTTTTATGTTTATTAAAAGTCAGCAGCTACAAAAACACACTAATAAGCACAGCAGCTAATAAACACACACTCACCTGTCCCACGATCCAGCAATGGGGTCAGCGGGAGCCTCGGTTCTCTCTTCATCTCCCCGCAGCACCGGCATTACAAGTGTGGCCACACGGCTGTGACAGCTTGCGACTTCACAGCCTGGTGAAGCCAGCACTGCGCTTCCTCAGTGGCCGGGCAATCTTCTGGGACATGAGACGTGTGCCAGAAAATTGCAGGGAGGGAGGGGGAGAGGAGAACTTCCGCTCAAGCTATCTAGGCCCCGAGCGAAAGTGGGAGATACAGTAGGCAGTGGCGTAGCGTGGGTTGGCAGCGCCTGGGGCAAGGCAAGTAATTTGCGCCCACTAACCTGCAGACTTTTAGTACTCCCTGAGTCCCTTCCTACAACAGTACTGACCAGCCTGATTCCTATACTGACCTAGCAGTCCACTATGCTAACATACCTGATTCCTGTACTGGCCACTACACTGACCTACCTGTCCACTACACTGACCCTTACACTGACCTACCTGATTCCTACCTGCCCACTACACTGACCATTAAACTACACTAAACTGTTTACTACAGTGTCCACTACACTACCCACTACGCTGACCATTACACTACACTGTCCACTACACTACACTTTCCAATACACTACACCGTCCACTATACTACCCACTACACTACACTGTCCACTACACTGACCACTGCGCTGTCCACTACACTACGCTGACCACTACACTACACTGTCCACTGCACTACACTGACTACTACACTACACTACACTGTCCACTACACTACCCTACACTGTCCACTACACCACACTAACCACTATATTGTCCACTAAACTACACTACCCTACACTGTCCAATACACTGTCCACTACACTAAACTTTCCAATACACTACACTGACCACTACACTACACTGACCACTACACTACACTGTCCACTACACTACCCTAACCACTATATTGTCCACTAAACTACACTACCCTACACTGTCCACTACACTACACCACACTTTCCAATATTCTACATTGTCCACTATACTACCCACTACACTACATTGTCCACTACACTACCCACTACACTACACTAACCACTACACTACACTAACCACTGCACTGTCCATTACACTACACTGTCCACTACACTACCCACTACACTACACTGCCCACTACACTACATTGTCCACTACACTACACGTCACTGTCCACTACACTACCCACTACACTGTACACTACACTACACTGTCCACTACACTACCCACTACACTGTCCACTACACTGTCCACTACACTACCCACTACACTAAATTGTCCACTACACTACCCACTACACTACCCACTACACTACACTGTCCACTACATTGTCCACTACACTACACTGTCCACTACACTACCCTACACACTACACTACGCTGTCCACTACATTGTCCACTACACTACACTACCCTACACACTACACTACGATATCCACTACACTGTCCACTACACTACACTGTCCACTACACTGTCCACTACCCACTAAACTACACTACACTGTCCACTACACTACACTGTCCACTACACTACACTATACTACCCACTACACTGTCCACTACACTAAACTTTCCAATACACTACACTGACCACTACACTGACCACTACACTAACCACTACACTACACTGTCCACTACACTACCCTAACCACTATATTGTCCACTAAACTACACTACCCTACACTGTCCACTACACTATACTACCAAGTACACTGACCACTACACTGTCCACTACACTAAACCACACTTTCCAATACTCTACACTGTCCACTATACTACCCACTACACTACATTGTCCACTACACTACCCACTACACTACACTGTCCACTGCATTGTCCACTACACTACCCACTTCACTACACTACACACTACACTACGCTGTCCACTACACTGTCCACTACACTACCCACTACACTACGCTGTCCACTACCCACTAAACTACACTACAATACACTGTCCACTACACTACACTACCCTGTCCACTACACTACCCATTACACTACACTGTCCACTACACTACCCACTACACTACACTGTCCACTACATTGTCCACTACACTACCCACTACACTACACTGTCCACTACACTACACTGTCCACTACACTACACTACACTGTCCACTACACTACACTGTCCACTACACTACACTACCCACTAGACTACACTACACTACCCACTACACTGTCCACTACACTACACTGTCCACTACACTACACTACCCACTACACTACGCTGTCCACTACAATACCCACTACACTACACTGTCCACTACACTACCCACTACACTGTCCACTACCCACTAAACTACACTACACTGTCCACTACACTACACTGTCCACTACACTACACTGTCCACTACACTACACTACCCACTACACTACGCTGTCCACTACAATACCCACTACACTACACTGTCCACTACACTACCCACTACACTGTCCACTACCCACTAAACTACACTACACTGTCCACTACATTGTCCACTACACTACACTGTCCACTACACTACCCTACACACTACACTACACTGTCCACTACATTGTCCACTACACTACACTACCCTACACACTACACTACGATGTCCACTACACTGTCCACTACACTACACTGTCCACTACACTGTCCACTACCCACTAAACTACACTACACTGTCCACTACACTACACTGTCCACTACACTACACTATACTACCCACTACACTGTCCACTACACTAAACTTTCCAATACACTACACTGACCACTACACTGACCACTACACTAACCACTACACTACACTGTCCACTACACTACCCTAACCACTATATTGTCCACTAAACTACACTACCCTACACTGTCCACTACACTATACTACCAAGTACACTGACCACTACACTGTCCACTACACTACACTACACTTTCCAATACTCTACACTGTCCACTATACTACCCACTACACTACATTGTCCACTACACTACCCACTACACTACACTGTCCACTGCATTGTCCACTACACTACCCACTTCACTACACTACACACTACACTACGCTGTCCACTACACTGTCCACTACACTACCCACTACACTACGCTGTCCACTACCCACTAAACTACACTACAATACACTGTCCACTACACTACACTACCCTGTCCACTACACTACCCATTACACTACACTGTCCACTACACTACCCACTACACTAAACTGTCCACTACATTGTCCACTACACTACCCACTATACTACACTGTCCACTACACTACACTGTCCACTACACTACACTCTACACTGTCCACTACACTACACTACACACTACACTGTCCACTACACTACACTGTCCACTACACTACACTATACTACCCACTACACTGTCCACTACACTAAACTTTCCAATACACTACACTGACCACTACACTGACCACTACACTAACCACTACACTACACTGTCCACTACACTACCCTAACCACTATATTGTCCACTAAACTACACTACCCTACACTGTCCACTACACTATACTACCAAGTACACTGACCACTACACTGTCCACTACACTACACTACACTTTCCAATACTCTACACTGTCCACTATACTACCCACTACACTACATTGTCCACTACACTACCCACTACACTACACTGTCCACTGCATTGTCCACTACACTACCCACTTCACTACACTACACACTACACTACGCTGTCCACTACACTGTCCACTACACTACCCACTACACTACGCTGTCCACTACCCACTAAACTACACTACAATACACTGTCCACTACACTACACTACCCTGTCCACTACACTACCCATTACACTACACTGTCCACTACACTACCCACTACACTACACTGTCCACTACATTGTCCACTACACTACCCACTACACTACACTGTCCACTACACTACACTGTCCACTACACTACACTACACACTACACTGTCCACTACACTACACTACACACTACAGTGTCCACTACACTACACTACACTGTCCACTACACTACACTGTCCACTACACTACACTACACACTACACTGTCCACTACACTACACTACACACTACAGTGTCCACTACACTACACTACACTACACTGTCCACTACACTACACTACCCACTAGGCTACACTACACTACCCACTACACTGTCCACTACACTACACTGTCCACTACACTACACTACCCACTACACTACGCTGTCCACTACAATACCCACTACACTACACTGTCCACTACACTACCCACTACACTGTCCACTACCCACTAAACTACACTACACTGTCCACTACACTACACTGTCCACTACACTACACTGTCCACTACACTACACTACACTACCCACTACACTACCCTGTCCACTATACTACTACTACCCACTAAACTACACTACACTGTTAACTATGCCTCCTCCCCAGACTGTGTCTTGTCCTGCAGCCAGCAAAATGACTTACCTGTTTTCATGATCCATCCGCTCTGCCACATGGTGAAGATGAGCCCTTACAGGGGGCGGGGTGGGGAGGATTGTGAGAGCTTAGAGGAGGCGGGACAGAGGCACATGCAGAGCTGACTTAGAAGATAGCGAGGCGGGCTCCAGAAGCGAGGCGGGGCTCTGCCACTGGCCAACCCCGCTGCCGCACATGACAATGTTGGCCCAATCACAAGGCGCCGGCCGCCCATCGTTTAGCCTGAAGATAGCGGCGGCTGGAGTGACACGCTAGAAATATTTTTTAAAGTTTGCTAGAGTGACACTGGTGCGGGATGCGCCCCCCCCCAAATGTTGCGCCCGGTGCGGCCGGCCCCCCCTGCACCCCCCACGCTACGCCACTGACAGTAGGTACCCACTCCCCCACCCCCCAAAAAAAATGACATGGCAAATGTGGCATGTCAGGGCGTCAGGAGCACTTAAAGCAGAAGTTCCACTTTTGGGTGGAACTCCGCTTTAAGCTACATAGCTTTATTATTCAGTAATTTCTGACATTTTTATTACTGATAAAGATGTTCCCCTTTGAAACCAATTCAGAAGATGTCTGTGATAGGCCTGACCATGTATCTATTATATAGAATGAGTGAAACAGGATTTGCTGTGCTTGTCATTTCTATACTACAGTATACCTTGATGTCTCAGTGATAATACTCACCATTGCTGGCAGATGTCACCTGCTATAGTCTGAATTACATCAACTCTTGCAGTTCAATGGCAAAATAAAATCTTTTATAACAAATATGTATGTAAAAGTACTGTGATGATACTGTCACATACACCTATTGCAATAATACCTAGCAATTATCTCAAGAACTCGTTTACAAATGGCAAGTTAAAGAGTTACTCCACTTTTGTTAAGAAAAAAAAAAAAACAAGCCATCTGGGTGATTCATGTACATTGCAAGGATTTTAACAAATCGTTGCAGACTCCTAACTGTTATTAAAGGCTTACCTATACGTACAAGTTATAAGAGTGGGTTTACAACCTCTTTAAAGCAATGCCTATGGAAAATATTGAATATTAAAGTTTGGCATTATTTCAGGGGCACAGACATACAGACATACAGTATTGGATATCTGCTTAGTCATAAAACACAACGCAAAACAGTGAATCATAATACAAATGTGATAAAAATTGATGAATGTGATAAAAATGGATGATAAGCAGAAAGTCCAAAAACATAAAAATGTACAAAAATGTGTTCGGTGAACAGTCCAAAGAATTAGAGTCGGTTCACACTAAGGCAACACAACTCTGCACGACTTTGGGGGGCGACTTGTGCAGTCCCATGCACCACGACTTCGCAGAGACTTGCAGGGACTTCACATAATGGAAGTTTATGCAAGTCGCTCCGAGGTCGCCCCGAAGTAGTACAGGACCCTTTTTCTAAGTCGGAGCGACTTGTGTCGCTCCTATTAGAACGGGTCCTGTAGCGGTCAATGGACCGCGAGGGAGCGCGACTTGTCAGGCTGACAAGTCGCGCTAGTGTGAACTGGCTCTTATTCCAAATAAAGTGCTGAAGTGCTTCACAACTCAAATTCATGCAGTGGAATGTGCTAACCACCCTCTTGTGCTTGCACTTACCAAAGGATGTGGACCCCTTAGCAATATTGCATATGGGGCGATAATGCTAAACGGTAAGTGGGAAGATAGCAGCCCACAGGTGTCTTGAAGCTTGGCGCTCATAAGTGGAGAAGAGAAGACTCTGATAGTGTAATAAAGCCTTATTTCTTCATGAAAATATTAAAATTGCACTTCCAATAATGTAGGCAACAAAATGCATTCAGGTAAACAAAGGAACAAGTGGTAAGATCACTCAATCTGGAATCGGGACGCAAGAGGAGCCTGGAACGAAACCTCCGCGTGCGTTCCAAAGCTAAGCTGGACGTGACGTCAAAAAGGAACTGGAATCAGTATAGTATTGGGTATCTATGTGTAAAATCAATGAATTAATACCCGCGCTGTGATGTATAAATGTGAGGATAAGAAATTAAATATTAAAACCTGAAGCTGCTGCTCACTGGGTGAAATACCAGAAAAAGCTAAAAATTCATATAAGGCAGCGCTAACAGGTAAAAACTATATATAGTGTAAAAAAGTGTATATAAAAACCATACAAATAAATATATCCAAGTGACTATGATCAAAATATTAATATACTGAAACTCATATGAGATAAAGTGCATTCGTGATCATCAAAAAATCAATAAATATTAAAGTGCAAAAAAATATATAGGAGTATTGTCTCCATGGGTTAGAAAGGCTGGATTCATCTCTTTTTCATGGATAGTGTAGGACCCACTGATAATGGGGTACTTTGACGCAGTAGTGGGCTTGAGCACGATATGGCCATATGGTGGGACCAAACCCCCATTTTTATTTATGGACTCTCTTCAGATTTGGTAGTAATTTCTTTTGCATTTGCGCGCTATTCTTCTTTTTTAATATACATGTCTTTTGGTTCATAGCTGCAGCAGCTTTGGAAATACATGGGTATGCTCCCTCAAATTTTTTGCCTGTTTAAAAAAATATATCACATCATGTGTCCATGGTGTAACCATATATAAAGTGCATAAAATATAATAAGGTGCAGTCCAAAAAGGTTTTCTCCAAAGAAACTAAGGTGCTGGAAAGGTGCTCAGATCCACTTAAGTGCCCAAGTGCTGTTCAGGAAAAAATCCCCCTATGGGGATGCACTCACCAAATTCAGGATATAAATGAGCCTCAAGCAGATATGATATCCCTTGGCCGGATAGATGGATTAAATGCAGCCTCTTGGCATATAGGATATCCCTTAGCCGGATGGATGGATTGAATACAACCTCTAATATTGGCTCTTTTAATGGTTCCTCTCCTCTCTCTCCCTTTCCAATAGTTCTTTCTCCACGTTAGATTGCTCAGCTTCATCAAATCGCCCCTGGGGTGTTTTTGGTTTTTTTAAAGGTGTTTTTTTTGGGTTGTTACTTTCCTGTGAGATGCTGCTAGTGCTAGTAGCTCTGACACCACTCCAGATGCCAGTATATGACTGTCGGGGCCGTACAGCCAAGTGCTGATTTATCACAGCCCGGACACCTTGGGTATCTAACCTCATCTTTTATATTTTACCTAAAACTTTGGATAATATATTGCTTTTAAAGCTTTGTACTCGATAAGGGTGTCTCCTTTCAGAAAATGTATGTTTGGGGGGTTTTAAGTAATCTTTAGGTCTAAAATTATTTTTAAACATATGTGCAAAAATGTAAAAATTACCTCTGTCAGCAAAAAGGTTAAGAAATAGTCTAAATCGTACTTGTGCAGAGACCTGGGAAACAATGACACTGTATCAATCAATATTAAGAGCACCTGTCCTTGTCTAGTTCAGTGTCCGAGTCTATTTCCATCCCACTATCTCATCTTCTGTGGATTTCTCTCTTCTGTACAGTCCGAAAGACCTTCTAACAGAAAATGTATAAAACAGACTTAACATTCATCTGTTTACCCAAGCATTTGATTAATGCACATCCATCTGTCAAGCATTCAGTACTTGTCGTTTTCCGCTGTTCTCTCCCTCTCTTCATTTTATATTTTTATCCCTTATCATCTACATACTTTTCTCTGAAAACAAACCAAACTGTTCCAAAAACAAAGTTCTGTGTCAGAAATAACCTGGTAAAAGAACCTTTTAATGGGCTTTGTCTATAATGAACCTGAGGCTCTTATATATGGATCCACTTACCATGCTAATGGCTACTGTGGGGTTTGGCAATTTTTGAATATAGCTGATTGTGTAAAAGCTGTTAATTACTGGACCAGAATGCCTCAGTTACACTGAATGTAACTGCTGTAGTAGGCAAAGTTCATAGAAAAAGTCATACGCATTTATTGTCTAAATCTCCCTTCCAGCCACGCTGTCCCCAGTCTAATGCTAATAATAATCAACCATAACTTTTAACGCAATCACAATCAAGGGTCAACATTTCACTATATCAGTATAAATTATACTATACAGTGTTGATGATTGGGGACATTGGTCTACAGCTACACATGTCCAAGGACTGCATCGGCCTAGACAGGGTTAAATATATATTTAACTCAGGTAAGTACAGCTGTAATAGGTATAACAAATTTGATTTGGGTAGAAAGCAGTGATCTCCAAAATGCAGTCCCTTGCTTGCCTTTATCCGGTCCTTGGGGCACTACTTCTCTCACTGACATTAACGATGGGGCATAATACCTGCCAATGACGCCAACAGTGGGGCATAATTCATGTCACTGACACCAACAGTGGGGCACTATTTCTCCCACTGACACCAATAGTAGGACAATATTCCTCCCACTGAGACCAATGACGGCACAATATTCCTCCTACTGATACCAATAACGTGGTGCTATTCTTCTCATAGACACTAATGAAGAGGCATTAATATCGACACCAGGACATTTTCTTCTCCCGCTGGCCATATTTCGGCCCCTCTTAAGTCCTAAGGATAGTAAACTGGTCCTTTGTTTAGACAATTTGGACTCCCCTGGTATAAAGGATCTTGCTCTGCTTACCAACAGTACCTATAGATGAGTACATTTTGCAAAACCGGTCAATGATAGGCTAACTGAATTAGTTACACTACCCATGGATCCTTAAAATTGGACTTTAATTTAGCCCTGCCTACTCTCCTTTCCATCTCTCACATTTGGATAATAATGACTGACAATGACTGCGTATTAAAACTGCATAGACTTAAATTGGACATTGTTTCTGCAGCACAGTCAGGTAGCCACCTGAAGAGGTAATACAGACCTGTGGGGTCAGGAGCACAGCTGTGCATATAAAGAGTGCTACAGAGGGAGATGAAATTTTACTTTAATGACTACTTTTTTTTACATTTATCCTCTAAATGTCTCACTTTTCCTCTAAGTCTTACATTTATTTTCTGTGCACACCACTGCAAACTGTACAGACTGATCAATAGTTCCCCGGCCTGGCTTTGCTTATTCTATTCATTTCTAGGAAATGACCAACCACCTTTGGGATGAATAACAGATGTTTTTTTTTTCATTGGATTGAAAGGAAAGAGCAGGCTGGGAGGCTTTCATTGAAGAGGCTATATAACTCCCAGGTTCCATATCAAAAAATGGCAACCAAGTGAAGTAACCTAAAGAACCATACCTTATGAGCCATCGGGGAATAGTTACAAAAAGAAAAAGGAATATAAATACACAACAGTGAATGTAGCAAAATGTAACAAATTTATTTGTAAATACAAAATACCCAAATACACAATATAATGTACAAGCCAAACCTTCCCATCATCACCAATAAAAAAGACAATGTTGTCATAAAAACAAAAAACATCACCAAACTGTGCGCCGAACGCCACACGCTCATATACAATAAGTCAAATCATATATGTTGGTATTGCTACAATGCAATTAACAAGTGATGAGTGCATGAAATTCACCTGATCAGACTCTTTTGAATGTGGCAGCAGATATAGGGCAAAATCAAAGCTGAATGTGTTACCTACATGAAGTCTAAGGCCCCTTTCACACATGCGGACCGTTCAGATCCGCCTGCCAGTTTTTACGGCGGATCTGAATGGATGCCCCATGCATCTCTATGGGGCAGCGGATTTCAGGGGAGACATGTCCGCTGACAACGGATCCGATCCTGTCCATCAAATCCGGGAGGATGGAAACCCTAATTTCCATCCGTCTGGTGGATCGGATGAGAACGGACCGCCTGTCCGATCCTGTCCATCAAATCCAGATGGATGAAAACCCTATTTTCCATCCGTCTGGCGGATCAGGTCGGATGAGAAAGGAGAGGCGGTCCATTCTCATTTGATTCCGTCATAGAGGACAGCGGGGATCTGACACCTCCGTCTCCGCACACAGAGTGGAGACGGAGCTGTCATCCACCTGCTCAGCGGGGATCGGCGGATCGATCCGTCGCTGAGCAGAACGGCTCCATCGACGGAACGTGTGAAAGGGGCCTTAGGCAATCAATATACTACAGATGCTGCAGCATGAAATCAAGTCAGTGGGAGAGTGCCAAATTAATGAGATTATGACAGCACTGAAACCCGTTTGTAACTAAATCGACCCACAATGTGCCTGTGTGCTTCCTTCAGAATACCACTTCCTTCAGTCTTGAACATAGATATCAGATATTATTGCTGCAATATACAAGTCTAGCTGACAACTTAGCATGTAAAAGATCTGGAACGTTTACTGAACAAACTCACACAGAATATATACCTCACTAGGTCAGCTGCCTGATTACATTATCATATGCAGATGAAACTGTATACAGAAACATAGTTAACATATCTACAACCAATACAAACAGTATTCTACTTTCCTACTAGCAATTAATAGCTGACATAGATTTAATTAACTTGAGCTAATTAACTAGCAGACTGTCGGCATTGAGCTCATGAAGTACAATACACATTATTATAAGTGTAAACACATCCCCACAGTGGACAATAGGTGAGTTAATTAGCACAATTAACAATGTGTGGAAGACAGGTGGTTGAGCTGATGAAATTAGCATCTGCTATGAGTCGCACTATGTGGAGCAGTCCTTTATTGGTAATAGGCAGCTAGGCCTTTAACATGGATCCTAGGCCTAGAGTCACAGACTCTGTGTCTTGGGAGAGACATGGACTTGAATCCAAAGTAACATTACTCCAAGGAGTAGGCAAGAGGCTAGCCTGCTTTCCCCTCCAAAAAGCCCCTGTCCTGAGTGAGTTTGTCAGGCTGCTAAATATACACAAATAGGCAAAAAGGCAGAAGGGCCCAATGATGAAAATGACAGTCAAAAAGCTCAAGTGTGTGTAGATTGTAAAATCATCAAATTATTGGAGCAGCTACAGCAAAAAATGGCAGGTAAGCGGCAGTAGGAAATATGCAGCATAGAGTGGTGTAGTACCATCTGTAGATCGCGAATGCCACCTGTGAAAAAGTCATTAAATCGTCATAAGCAATTGCAGCCGAAGTAGCAGGTAAGCAGTGTTTATGTGTCAGGGCAGCGGGAGCAGAAGTAGTGGGCAATCTTTTAGGTTCCCCATTTGATGTTCGTATAGAAATAAATGTTTGAGGGCCAGTAAGAGACAGATCATTTCTCATCCAATTTTATCCTGCCTCATATATAATATACAGTATAAGAAGATACTTATAATTATGATCATTTGCTGCCTGATGACAGCGTAAACATTTCCATACTGATGATGATTAGGGATAGGCTCGATGTTCAAGTCAAATGTAAGTTCGACCCAAACATCAGGTGTTCGTGTGTTCAGCGAAACGGGGTGCTCCGGGGGAAGTTTGCCCACCGACGAGCACCCCATAATGCACTGCGATCTCACAGTGCGTTGATTATTGATGATTGACCTAAGCATTCACCTGACCTGTATGCTTTGGCCAATCACAGCACAATGCACTGTGAGAGCCATGATTGGCTAAAGGTAGGGTACCTGTGTAGTGTGTTAGTGGAGATTAGGCAGGGTAGTCAGTAGATTGTGTGTTCATTCAGTTTACTGCAGTCAGTGTAGTGTAGCACTGTGCTGTGATTCTTGTATAACAGTGTAGAGGTGCCACTGAAGTGTTGGTGTATACAACATGTCTGTGTCACCCCACTGATCCCATTTTACTGCATAAATAGGAACGAGAACTAGGGGTTATTACTGTGTAAACTGGCATCAATATTAGGGGTTTTTACTGCGTAAACTGCCACAGATACTAGGAGTTATTGCTGTGTATACTGACATCAATATTAGGGGTTTTTACTACATACACTGGCACCAATACTAGGGGCTATTACTGCATAAATGGGCATCAATACTAGGGGCTATTACTGCATACATGGGCACCAGAACTAGGGGTTATTACTGCATAAACTGACACCAATACTAGGGGCTATTACTGCATAAATGGGCATCAATACTAGGGGCTATTACTGCATACATGGGCACCAGAACTAGGGGTTATTACTGCATAAACTGGCATCAATATTAGGGGTTTTTACTGTGTAAACTGGCACAAATACTAGGGGTTATTACTGCGTATACTGACATCAATATTAGGGGTTTTTACTGCATACACTGGCACCAATACTAGGGGTTATTACTGCGTATACTGGCATCAATATTAGGGGTTTTTACTGTGTAAACTGGCACAAATACTAGGGGTTATTACTGCATATACTGACATCAATATTAGGGGTTTTTACTGCATACACTGGCACCAATACTAGGGGTTATTACTGCATAAACTGGCATCAATATTAGGGGTTTTTACTGCATACATTGGCACCAATACTAGGGGCTATTACTGCATAAACTGGCACCAATACTAGGGGTTATTACTACGTATACTGACATCAATATTAGGGGTTTTTACTGCATACACTGGAACCAATACTAGGGGTTATTACTGCGTATACTGGCATCAATATTAGGAGTTTTTACTGCATACACTGGCACCAATACTAGGGGTTATTACTGCATAAACTGGCATCAATATTAGGGTTTTTTTCTGCATACACTGGCACCAATACTAGGGATTATTACTGCATACACTGGCACCAATACTAGGGATTATTACTGCATAAACTGACACCAAAACTAGGGGTTATTACTGCATAAACTGGCACCAATACTAGGGTTTATTACTGCATAAACTGGCACTAATACTAGGGGTTATTACTGCATAAACTGGCACCAATACTAGGGGTTATTACTGCATAAACTGACACCAATACTAGGGGCTATTACTGCATAAACTGGCAGCAATACTAGGGGTTATTACTGCATAAACTGGCACCAATACTAGTGGTTATTACTGAATTAACTGACACCAATACTAGGGGTTATTACTGCATAAACTGACACCAATACTAGGGGTTATTACTGCATAAACTGGCACCAATACTAGGGGTTATTACTGCATAAACTGACACCAATACTAGGGGTTATTACTGCATAAACTGGCACCAATACTAGGGGTTATTACTGCATAAACTGGCATCAATATTAGGGGTTTTTACTGCATACATTGGCACCAATCCTAGGGGCTATTACTGCATAAACTGGCATCAATATTAGGGGTTTTTACTGCATACATTGGCACCAATACTAGGGGCTATTACTGCATAAACTGGCACCAATACTAGGGGTTATTACTACGTATACTGACATCAATATTAGGGGTTTTTACTGCATACACTGGCACCAATACTAGGGGTTATTACTGCGAATACTGGCATCAATATAAGGAGTTTTTACTGCATACACTGGCACCAATACTAGGGGTTATTACTGCATAAACTGGCATCAATATTAGGGTTTTTTTTCTGCATACACTGGCACCAATACTAGGGATTATTACTGCATAAACTGACACCAATACTAGGGGTTATTACTGCATAGACTGACACCAATACTAGGGGCTATTACTGCATAAACTGACACCAAAACTAGGGGTTATTACTGCATAAACTGGCACCAATACTAGGGGTTATTACTGCATAAACTGGAACCAATACTAGGGATTATTACTGCATAAACTGGCACCAATACTGGGGGTTATTACTGCATAAACTGACACCAATACTAGGGGTTATTACTGCATAAACTGGCACCAATACTAGGGGTTATTACTGCATATAAATAAACTGCTTACAAGCACACGGAGACCAAACTGATTGTAAGCAACCAAGCGCTTAATGAGGAAATATCTCTCACAATAGTATGGTTATTAGTGCTACTTAGTAAAAAACATATATATAAAAAAAGAATAATCAAGCACACATATGGTAAAATATTCTTGTAGCGCAAGGGGAGACCATAATCCAGCCCCTACCACTTTGTCCGCTGGCACTGACAATAAATAAAAATCACCAATGAGGTACAGTTCATAGATTGATATGCAGCATTAGTCCACAAGCATTGGTAAAAGGAGCAGATTGTAGGTGCAGATGTATGGGATCACCAAACCGTCACCACTGTGCTCTGAAGGGGGATAAGCAATGCCCATTCACCAGCTACATAGGCTCAGTCACTCTCGTGACAGAGCAAACAGGCAGATGATAACAGCTTCCCTCAGACTTCCAAACCGGAACAGTAACTCGGGACCAATCAAGTATGAGACATGCAGAGGAAGAGAAATTGCTCCACTTGTGTAATAATGTTTTAGCACTTCGCTTTATTAACACATAAAAAATATTGCACTCACATGTCTCAACTGGATACACAGCATATCAAGCAACCGGAGATGTTCACCCTTCAGGATCGGGACCCAGGCTCCACGCCGTGGGTTGCGCGCCTTCCGGGTTTGCAGACTCCTTGTAACAGGAATGAGGTTACGCCGCCTGGCCACGCGCCGACGCGTTTCGTACTTCCGACTTCCTCACGGGGGCGTGGCCACGGCGGGCACGGCAGCAAAATAAATACCTCAACTTCCATGCCCATTCGGGCGGATCCAAGCTATGCACCAAATCCGATTGGGCATGCGCCACCTGATGTTAACGATCTCTCAGTTAACTCTTATCGGTGACAACCTTCCCGACTCCCATCCACTATAGCCCTCTCTGGCCTTGCACCCGCTCCCTCTCGGGATAAGGATACACTTTGCCATGGATGAATTTACTTCAAGAGTATTCTATGTTGGACAATTTAGTTCCCACATATATACGAATGGGTACTATGCTCAGGTTACTGGCGCATGCACAACGATATACATTACAAATGAGCAGACCTACTCCATTTATAAAATCAGGTAGCATGCATAAAATATACAATATTGGGAGATAACACACATATTGTATACATGAATCAAGCCATATACAACAACTCAACCATATGAGGTATTGGTGTATATACAAAAAAGAATTGATAGATTAATAAATCAATAGTACACAAATCAATTAATTAATCAGTCCAGGACATAATCATCTGTAAAAATTAATTAATAGTGCGGGGTGGAGAAAACCTAGAGCAACCCCAATGCACCACAACCTTACAGAGATACAACAGAAAACACTACACACATAAAAGTGTGCAGTGCAGCTAATCATACAATTTAAAATATATAAATATTCTGAAATATTAAAATAAATTAAAAATCACTAATAAAACAGTTTAAGTCCAGTTCGATATTAAGGCCTATGGGGCTCAAAGATTGGGTCAGGAATATTCACTTGGTTTCGCACTTGGACAATTCCCTGACCCAATTTGCCCCTCTCCAGGATGGTGTAACCCGTTCTATTCCCCAGAACTGCAAACAACTGGGGTCACGTTGGTGATGTGATCTAAAATGGGCCGGTACACTGTGTTCTGTCTTGCCTTTAATAATGTTAGTGACATGTTCACCCACCCTGATGCTTAGCGTACGTTTTGTCCTACCAAAATGTAGATCAATTTACAGGGGCACATCAGTGCATATACTACATGCATAGTATCGCATGTATGAACTTCGGCTCTTCCAGCAAAACAGGACCTAAAGTGGCATCCATTTGTAAAACATGCCAATGTGACTTGAAAATGGCCTCTACTTTTTTATGATCCTCCGAATAATCGGATAGGAAACACCACTGTCTCTCATCCGATTCATTCTGAGGTCTGTTAGTGGTTTGTAGACATGCAGATCTTTGAATGTCCAAGATACTCTTAATTTCGTTTTCCAACATCTCCTCTTTATAGCCTTTTTCAACAAACCGTTTCTTTAATACTTCAACCTGTGACACAAAATCCTCGTCAAACGTGCAATTGCGTCTCACTCGCATAAATTGCCCGCGCGGGATATTGTGTAACCAGTTCAGATGGTGACCACTCTGTATGGACAAATAACTGTTCCTGTCCATAGGTTTGAAATAGACAGTGGTGGTCAACTTCCCCATCAATTTCCTGATATTCACATCTAGGAAGTGAATTTCCTCTTGACTCCACTGAAAATCCAATTTAATGTTGTTGATGTTATTATTTAGATGACTCATAAATTCAATCAGACTATCTTCAGTGTCATTCCAAATAAAGAAAATGTCATCTATAAACCTGCGGTAAAACAGTAGGACAGGCCTCTCTCTACTGAAGATGTACTTGTCCTCCCATTCAGCCATGAAGAGGTAGGGGTTATTACTGCATAAACTGGCACCAATACTAGGTGCTATTACTGCATAAACTGACACCAATACTAGAGGCTATTACTGCATAAACTGGCACCAATACTAGGGGTTTGTGATGGTGTTCACCATCACTGGAATTTAAGGACAGATGGGTGAGGGGTTGAATTGCTTAATTTTTGTCAGCAAGGTCAATTGTTCCCTTTGCCATGAGGTTTCTGAGCAGGAAGTCCACTCCTTATATGGTCATCCCGGGAAGTTCTGAGGAGCCGGACTGTCTAAGGTGGCTCCCCATTCAACTATTGTCAGGTGTGCTAATGACCGCACCTGCTGTCTGCTAAGGGAGGTATTGACACAGAGTAATGTGTATTGAGGGCTCGTTAGGGAACCATTGTTCTGTGTCTGACTATTATGTACATTGGTTGCCCCCTGGGGCTTCTGTCTCCTTGCATTGGTCAAAGCTATCTGACCAAGCCCTACTGACTCATTTTCAAGTCCTCATTTGCATTTCCTGGTCAAGCTATCTGACCAATCACTACTGACTCATTTTCAAGTCCTCATTTGCATTTCCTGGTCAAGCTATCTGACCAATCACTACTGACTCATTTTCGAGCCCTCATTTGCATGTCTGGGGAGGACCAGAATGGGAACTGCAGGTACTTTACAATTGACCAATAGGAAAGCGGTTGTTGGGGGCAGGATGTTCCAAATTCTGTATAAAAGTGTGCTGTGTTCTTCCAATAAATTGTCTTCCTGTTTGAACTTACATACAGCCTGCCTGGTGTGTGTTCTAATGGATTCCGGACGGCACATAGCTGTAGTTAGGATCCCGGATCCTTGGTTGACCGAACCATCAGACGTTGCGATCTGCAAGCTGACTGACTAGAAACAGAGGAGTGTCGGGAGAGCGGACAGAGCGAGCAAGGGTCTCGTCACATTGGTTGGCAGCGGTGGGATTTGCTCTCCAGTTACCGGGACACTCCAAACCACCACAGTAAATGACCAGCTATGCAGCATGCAGGATAGCCACGCTGAGAGACTTACTTGAGAGCCGCGGAGGGACCAGTGGGACAAAGAACAAGGCCACTCTCATCAGTGAGCTGGCCGAGATCGATCAGAGGGAGGGTGATGCAGGACCCCGGTCAGTTGAAGACTTGTTTCAGCAACGAGTTCGGGAGCGGTTGGCATTATATGGTGCTAACCCATCAGAGACCGCCATACAGAATGCCATTAGAGACATCCAGCTGCAGGATGAGCGACAAGAGAAAGAACTAGAACGACAAGAGAGGGAACGAGAGCGGCAACATGAGCAGAAAATGGCAGAAATACGTCAATCGGAGAAAACGCCTAAAGATGCAGCGGCTGTCCGTAAGTTGCACTTTCGGGCGTTCAAACTATTTAAGGAAGGAGAGGAGGAAATTGACGCATTCCTGCAGGACTTTGAGAGACTATGCTAGATACATGAAGTACTGTCCCAAGATTGGGTCGCCTTACTGGCGAGTAATTTAACTGGCAGAGCAGCGGATGCATATCGGGCCCTGGAGGACGAAGACGCTAAAGACTACGACTGGGTAAAAGAAGCTTTGCTAGCCCGATTTGCCATTACACCCGAAGCCAGCCGGATTAAGTTTCGAGAATCCCGGAAACAAACCAACACAACATACGTGGAGTGGGCACATCGTATGCAGCGGAACCTTAAGAGCTGGTTCCAGGGAAGCCACGCTCATACCATAGAGGACATCACCCAGCTAGTACTATTAGAACAGTTTTTTAACCACACCCCTCCGGTAGTACGGGATTGGGTGCGAGATAAACAACCACAGACGGTACAGCAAGCGGCTACTCTGGCCGATGAATATCTGGACTCTCGAAGGTCAGGCGAAAACGAGCGCTATCCACTGTCTCGGCCCAGTTTGCCAGCCTCTAAGCCTACTTCAGTACCTCCGTGGTCTGCCTCTAGACCCCCAGCCCGACCCAACCCTCCTACCGGACCTAAGTGCTATACCTGTAACCGAACTGGTCATCTGCAACGACATTGCCCTAGCCAATCCATGAGGTATCGAGAGACTAATCATCCATCCAGACCAGCGGCTCATTGCTACCAGAATGAGCCCAACCATCGAGATGTTCAGGAAGAGTGCGGCAAACTTTTCGAAGCGGATCCTGTCCAAGCCGCTGCCGGAGATAATCGGCAGCACCATCGCCAGGCAGTATGGGTTAATGGGCAGCCGGCCCAGGGACTCCGCGATTCTGGGGCTACGATTACCCTAATCCAGCCTCACATGATTCCCCAGTCAGCCCGGACCGGCCAGACTGTTGCAGTCAGGGTAGCAGGGGGCCAGGTGCTACGTTTATCCACCGCCCAAGTCCTCTTGGATTGGGGCTCAGGGGAGCGATATGTGCGAGTGGGATTACTACGCGAGTTACCCACAGAAGTACTTTTGGGGAACGATTTGGGCCATTTAACTTCCTCTTATGCCCCAGAGGCCACCATGGCCGGGACCACCAGACGTCACAGCCACAGTCGCGCTCCCATGTCAAATCGAAGGCGGCATATAGGAAGTAGAGTACGTCCGGTAAATCCTGATCCTAACTGCTGTTTGGGCGTGTTTGGCCTAAGTCTTTACACAACGGAGCGAGATCTAAGAGAAGTATTTTCAACATATGGTCCAATGGCTGATGAATCCATTGTGTATGATCGGCAGTCTCGACGTTCCAGGGGTTTCGCGTTTGTCTGCTTTGAAAATGTTGAAGACGCAAAGGAGGCAAAAGAACATGCAAATGGAATGGAACTTGATGGAAGACACATACGTGTAGATTTCTCAATTACACAAAGGCCCCACACCCCTACACCAGGAATATACATGGGAATGCGGATGGGTTGTCCCGGCAGACAGACCTAGAACCTTAAGACTACTTTTCCAACATCCTCGAGTTGACCCGTTCGGGGTCCCACTGTGGCTGTTGGACTGTTTACCCGGGGGAAGATATGTGATGGTGTTCACCATCACTGGAATTTAAGGACAGATGGGTGAGGGGTTGAATTGCTTCATTTTTGTCAGCAAGGTCAATTGTTCCCTTTTCCATGAGGTTTCTGAGCAGGAAGTCTACTCCTTATATGGTCATCCCAGGAAGTTCTGAGGAGCCTGACTGTCTAAGGTGGCTCCCCATTCAACTATTGTCAGGTGTGCTAATGACCGCACCTGCTGTCTGCTAAGGGAGGTATTGACACAGAGTAATGTGTATTGAGGGCTCGTTAGGGAACCATTGTTCTGTGTCTGACTATTATGTACATTGGTTGCCCCCTGGGGCTTCTGTCTCCTTGCATTGGTCAAAGCTATCTGACCAATCCCTACTGACTCATTTTCAAGTCCTCATTTGCATTTCCTGGTCAAGCTATCTGACCAATCACTACTGACTCATTTTCAAGTCCTCATTTGCATTTCCTGGTCAAGCTATCTGACCAATCACTACTGACTCATTTTCGAGCCTTCATTTGCATGTCTGGAGAGGACCAGAATGGGAACTGCAGGTACTCTACAATTGACCAATAGGAAAGCGGTTGTTGGGGGCAGGATGTTCCAAATTCTGTATAAAAGTGTGCTGTGTTCTTCCAATAAATTGTCTTCCTGTTTGAACTTTCATACAGCCTGCCTGGTGTGTGTTCTTATGGATTCCGGATGGCACATAGCTGTAGTTCGGATCCCGGATCCTTGGTTGACCGAACCATCAGACGTTGCGATCTGCAAGCTGACTGACTAGAAACAGAGGAGTGTCGGGAGAGCGGACAGAGCGAGCAAGGGTCTCGTCACAGGGTTATTACTGTGTAAACTGGCACCAATACTAGGGGTTATTATTGCATAAACTGGCACCAATACTAGGGGTTATTACTGCATAAACTGGCACCAATACTAGGGGTTATTACTGAATAAACTGACACCAATACTAGGGGTTATTACTGCATAAACTGACACCAATACTAGGGGCTATTACTGCATAAACTGACACCAATACTAGGATTTATTACTGCATAAACTGGCACCAATACCAGGGGTTATTACTGCATAAACTGAAACCAATACTAGGGGCTATTTCTGCATAAACTGGCACCAATACTAGGGGTTATTACTGCATAAACTGACACCAATACTAGGGGTTATTACTGCATAAACTGGCACCAATACTAGGGGTTATTACTGCATAAACTGGCACCAATACTAAGGGTTATTACTGCATAAACTGACACCAATACTAGGGGTTATTACTGCATAAACTGGCACCAATACTAGGGGCTATCACTGCATAAACTGACACCAATACTAGGGGCTATTACTGCATAAACTGACACCAATACTAGGGGCTATTACTGCATAAACTGACACCAATACTAGGGGTTATTACTGCATAAACTGACACCAATACTAGGGGTTATTACTGCATAAACTGACACCATTACTGGGGATTATTACTGCATAAACTGACACCAATACCAGGTGCTATTACTGCATAAACTGACACCAATACTAGAGGCTATTACTGCATAAACTGGCACCAATACTAGGGGTTATTACTGCATAAACTGGCACCAATACTAGGGGTTATTACTGCATAAACTGACACCAATACTAGAGGCTATTACTGCATAAACTGACACCAATACTAGGGGCTATTACTGCATAAACTGGCACCAATACTAAGGGTTATTACTGCATAAACTGGCACCAATACTAGGGGTTATTACTGCATAAACTGGCACCAATACTAGGGGTTATTACTGCATAAACTGGCATCAATATTAGGGGTTTTTACTGCATACATTGGCACCAATACTAGGGGCTATTACTGCATACACTGGCACCAATACTAGGGGTTATTACTGCGTATACTGGCATCAATATTAGGAGTTTTTACTGCATACACTGGCACCAATACTAGGGGTTATTACTGCATAAACTGGCATCAATATTAGGGTTTTTTTCTGCATACACTGGCACCAATACTAGGGATTATTACTGCATAAACTGACACCAATACTAGGGGCTATTACTGCATAAACTGACACCAACACTAGGGGCTATTACTGCATAAACTGACACCAATACTTGGGGTTATTACTGCATAAACTGGCATCAATACTAGGGGTTATTACTGCATAAACTGACACCAATACTAGGGGTTATTACTGCATAAACTGGCACCAATACTAGGGGCTATTACTGCATAAACTGACACCAATACTAGGGGTTATTACTGCATAAACTGGCACCAATACTAGGGGTTATTACTGCATAAACTGACACCAATACTAGGGGTTATTACTGCATAAACTGACACCATTACTGGAGATTATTACTGCTTAACTGACACCAATACTAGGGGTTATTACTGCATAAACTGGCACCAATACTAGGGGTTATTACTGCATAAACTGACACCAATACTAGGGGTTATTACTGCATAAACTGACACCAATACTAGGGGTTATTACTGCATAAACTGACACCAATACTAGGGGTTATTACTGCATAAACTGACACCAATACTAGAGGCTATTACTGCATAAACTGGCACCAATACTAGGTGCTATTACTGCATAAACTGACACCAATACTAGAGGCTATTACTGCATAAACTGGCACCAATACTAGGGGTTATTACTGCATAAACTGGCACCAATACTAGGGGTTATTACTGCATAAACTGGCACCAATACTAGGGGTTATTACTGCATAAACTGACACCAATACTAGAGGCAATTACTGCATAAACTGGCACCAATACTAAAGGCTATTACTGCATAAACTGGCACCAATACTAGGGGTTATTACTGCATAAACTGACACCATTACTGGGGATTATTACTGCGTAAACTGGCACCAATACTAGGGGTTATTGCTGCATAAACTGACACCAATACTAGAGGCAATTACTGCATAAACTGGCACCAATACTAGAGGCTATTACTGCATAAACTGGCACCAATACCAGGGGTTATTACTGCATAAACTGGCACCAATACTAGGGGTTATTACTGCATAAACTGACACCATTACTGGGGATTATTACTGCGTAAACTGGCACCAATACTAGGGGTTATTACTGCATAAACTGGCACCAATACTAGAGGCTATTACTGCATAAACTGGCACCAATACTAGGGGTTATTACTGCGTAAACTGGCACCAATACTAGGGGTTATTACTGCATAAACTGGCACCAATACTAGGAGTTATTACTGCATAAACTGGCACCAATACTAGGGGTTATTACTGCATAAACTGGCACCAATACTAGGGGTTATTACTGCATAAACTGACACCAATACTAGGGGTTATTACTGCATAAACTGACACCAATACTAGGGGTTATTACTGCATAAACTGACACCAATACTAGGGGTTATTACTGCATAAACTGACACCAATACTAGAGGCTATTACTGCATAAACTGGCACCAATACTAGGTGCTATTACTGCATAAACTGACACCAATACTAGAGGCTATTACTGCATAAACTGGCACCAATACTAGGGGTTATTACTGCATAAACTGGCACCAATACTAGGGGTTATTACTGCATAAACTGGCACCAATACTAGGGGTTATTACTGCATAAACTGACACCAATACTAGAGGCAATTACTGCATAAACTGGCACCAATACTAAAGGCTATTACTGCATAAACTGGCACCAATACTAGGGGTTATTACTGCATAAACTGACACCATTACTGGGGATTATTACTGCGTAAACTGGCACCAATACTAGGGGTTATTGCTGCATAAACTGACACCAATACTAGAGGCAATTACTGCATAAACTGGCACCAATACTAGAGGCTATTACTGCATAAACTGGCACCAATACCAGGGGTTATTACTGCATAAACTGGCACCAATACTAGGGGTTATTACTGCATAAACTGACACCATTACTGGGGATTATTACTGCGTAAACTGGCACCAATACTAGGGGTTATTACTGCATAAACTGGCACCAATACTAGAGGCTATTACTGCATAAACTGGCACCAATACTAGGGGTTATTACTGCGTAAACTGGCACCAATACTAGGGGTTATTACTGCATAAACTGGCACCAATACTAGGAGTTATTACTGCATAAACTGGCACCAATACTAGGGGTTATTACTGCATAAACTGGCACCAATACTAGGGGTTATTACTGCATAAACTGACACCAATACTAGGGGTTATTACTGCATAAACTGGCACCAATACTAGGGGTTATTACTGCATAAACTGACGCCATTACTGGGGATTATTACTATGTAACCTGTTTGCTGAAATTGCTTTCAACTATAAAGAAAATCTTTTAAGAGTTTTCCTCTCAGATCTGATGCAAAACCTAAGAAAAAAAGGATGCACAACAAATACAGAATATATAAATATATCTCTAGAAAATGCGGGACTTTAAAGGGAGTTATAACAATATGGCTGTCGGCTTGTAGTTTGCAATGAACTACCACAGCGCTTTGGGGCGCTGTTATGGCGCTTTTCCACTGCATAGAACCGTACCGGCTCGGCACGCTTTTGTGCTTTTGCACTGCGGTACCGCATGGTATAGGGTCGGAACGGTTCGGTACGGTACGGTATAGGTTTGCTTTTCCACTGCATGGAACCGAACGGTACGGTACGGTACGGCTCTGAAAAAACAGTACCTACTCGATTGTGGTTCCAACAGGTACCAAACTGGTACCATATCCCACAATCCTTTGCATGCAGTCACTACTAGCCACTGATTGGTCAGAGAATCACACCCACCCCGTTATCATCCCACCCACTTAACTTTAGTACTGCTTTAGTGGAAAAGCAAACCTATACCGTACCGTACCGAACCGTTCCGACACTATACCATGCGGTACCGCAGTGGAAAAGCAAACCGGGCCAAGCAGGGCCGAGTAGAGCCGAGCCGGTACTAGCCGGTACTTGCAGTGGAAAAGTGCCATTATAGTTTCTTTATGCTTCCTGTCAGATTGTATCTGCTTACCCATACAGGATGTATGAGCAAGCAGATACACTGGCAGATCTGCTGGAGACCTGCATGACACCAACAATCTGCTGATCACTGGTACAATGCTTTACAGGTTCAAAAAAATATGCATTTATTAATTTTTTTCCAAAAAGTGAACTTTGCTTATTCCAGAGTTTAAAGCATAATTGTGTCTAACTACAAGACTCGTGTATTCTTCCTTGAATCTTGGCGTGCTTTGTGTATTTCATCCAGCTCTGTGCAGTAATTCAGTGGGAAACGTTTCCTCTATGGTGGATCTTCCTGTAATAAAAACCGGTCACTACTGCTCTCTTTCCTTGTGCAGAGAGGCTGTTTTTCCCCTCCATCTTGTACACTTTTCTATAGGCAGCCTGAAGTGGGCTCAGCTCTCTGCACAAGTCTATGTAAAGCACAGTGATGATGTCACTGCGACTTTTACAAAGTAATATCTGGGTATGCAAATGCATTTGATGTACACGAATCCCTTGTAGCTATTGAGGAATATAGTTATATACATTGTTTTCTGTGTGAAGTTCAGCTTTAAAATACAGAGGAAGAGGAACGAACTGGAATATGCATTCATGCAGAAATGTAAATACAAACAGGAATTTTATGTCCCACTATGACCTTAACGGAGCTGTCATGTTTATGTAGCTCACAATTCTGCTTCTTGACCTATAACAAAAAGCTTTGATCAACTGGTGCATATTTCACACCTCTGCTTTATTGCCGTGACTGACTTGATGAGCGGACCTGGATCTGTGTCTCCTAATATAAATAGAACTTATTTTTCATGGTTTATGTAACGTGTTTTTTTTTATGTCCTATATATATATATATATATATATATGTGTATATATATATATATATACACAGGGAGTGCAGAATTATTAGGCAAATGAGTATTTTGACCACATCATCCTCTTTATGCATGTTGTCTTACTCCAAGCTGTATAGGCTGGAAAGCCTACTACCAATTAAGCATATTAGGTGATGTGCATCTCTGTAATGAGAAGGGGTGTGGTCTAATGACATCAACACCCTATATCAGGTGTGCATAATTATTAGGCAAATTCCTTTCCTTGGGCAAAATGGGTCAAAAGAAGGACTTGACAGGCTCAGAAAAGTCAAAAATAGTGAGATATCTTGCAGAGGGATGCAACACTCTTAAAATTGCAAAGCTTCTGAAGCGTGATCATCGAACAATCAAGCATTTCATTCAAAATAGTCAACAGGGTCGCAAGAAGCGTGTGGAAAAACCAAGGCGCAAAATAACAGCCCATGAATAGGGTTGAGCGAACACCTAGATGTCCGTGTTCGACGGGTTCGGCCGAACTTTAAAAAAAAGTCCGGGTCCGTGTCCCGGACTTTTACCGAACTTTTCCCGGACACCGAACCCCATTGAAGTCAATGGGGACCCGAACTTTAAGGCACTAAAATGGCTCTAAAACACCAAAGGAAAGGGCTAGAGTGCTGCAAATGGCAGCAAAACGTAATTAAGAGCATGGCAAGTGCTCTGCAAACAAATGTGGATAGGGAAATAACTTAAAACAACAAAAAAAAAACAGAAAAATAAAACAATGTTCTTCTTCATCTCTGAAGGACGAGGCCCATATGGAGTAGGAGGGAGGTTGAGGTGGTGGTGGATGTGGCGGTGACATAGGCGTGCGCACAGGGTGTGCTGGGTGTGCCTGGGCACACCCTAATCACCTAGGGCACATAGCATTGCCAGTGAGGAGATGGGAAAGATCTCCCTGGGACCTGCTCTGCTCTATTTCTCCTTGCCTACAGGTACATGGCCCCGATACATTACTCTCCCTGCTGGCAAACACATGCATGTGTATTTCAACTTTGGGGTGCACACCTTAATGCAATAGGCTGCGCACACCTATGGGCGGTGTAGGTGGAAGCGGCGGTGGAGGAGGACCAGGGCCGGATTAACAGCATCATGGGCTTGGTGCTGAGGATTTTGAAGGGCCTTAAGGGCCGTGCCTTGCCATGCACCCAGAGGAGGAAGGGTGCAGCCATGCATGCCTAATTCAACATGGGATGCTGTCTCTGAAGCCCATAAACACATCCATGCATCGCCAACTGTCCCTCCTTGTCCGGCCTTCACGCTGTGTGGGGAGGTTCTGAGGGTGCTGCCTGGGGAAGCGAGCATAGAAGCCAGACTTCTGTGTTTACAAGTGACAGAAGAGCGGTAACAGTGAATATGGCCAACCCGGGGCCTATATAAAAGGTAGGGGCCTGGAGCTGCAGCTCCAATAGCCCCTACATTAATCTGGCCCTGAGGAGGAGGACGAGGTAGCCAACACTGCTTCTTTTCAAAAATTTTAAATGAGGGTACACCCCAAAAGAGTGAGAAAGAGCAAAAATGGAACAATGGGTGGGTAAGGTCGGTATCCATTGCTATTCTGCATAAGGTACGGAAAAGTCCCGTGGGATCCATGCCTGGTTCATTTTAATGAACGTGAGCTTGTCCACATTGTCTCTGGACAGGCGGCTGCGCTTGTCTGTTATAACGCCCCCAGCCGTGCTAAATACCCGTTCAGATAATACACTGGCTGCAGGGCACGCCAGCACCTCCAAGGCGTAAAGGGCAAGCTCAGGCCATGTGCCCAATTTGGAGACCCAGAAGTTGAAGGGGGCAGACCCGTCATTCACTACATGTAGGCGTGTGCACACATACTGCTCCACCATGTTGGTAAAATGCTGCCTCCTGCTAAGACTTTCCATCTGAGCTGCTGGTGCTGCTGTTTGTTGTGGCGTGCTGACAAAGCTTTTCCACATTTCGGCCATGCTAACCCTGCCTTCTGAGGTGCTGGCGGTGCCCTGGTTGCGTTGGCGACCTCCTCCTCCTCCTCCTCTGCCTTGTGCTTCCACTGTGGCCCCGCTGTCAGATGGGAATGCCAGCAGCATGGCGTCTACCAGCGTGCGCTTGTACTCGCGCATCTTGCGATCGCGCTCCAGTGAGTGAATTAAGGACGGTACGTTGTCCTTGTAACGGGGATCCAGCAGCGTGGCCACCCAGTAATCAGCACAAGTTAGAATGTGGGCAACTCGGCGGTCGTTGTGGAGACACTGCAGCATGTAATCGCTCATGTGTGCCAGGCTGCCCAGAGGCGACGAAAGGCTGTCCTCTGTGGGAGGTGTATCGTCCGTGTCCTCTGTATCCCCCCAGCCACGCACCAGTGATGGCCATGAGCTGGCCTGGGTGCCACCCTGCTGTGAACATGGTTCCATCTCCTCCTCCAGCTCCTCCTCCTCCTCATCCTCCTCATCCTCCAGAACTGTGCCCCTGCTGGACAATTGCGTCCCTGGCGTTTGCGTGTGCAGGAACCCACCCTCGGAGCCCCTTGCGAATGACTGCCCTGAAAGCCTTGGAAATGTTACCTCTTCATCCTCCTCCTCCTCCTCATCCTGTGCCACATCCTCTTCCATCATCGCCCGAATTGTTTTTTCAAGGAGGCATAGAAGTGGGATAGTTAAGCTGAGAACGGCGTCATTGCCACTGGCCATGTTGGTGGAGTACTCAAAACAGCGCAACAAGGCACACAGGTCTCGCATGGAGGCCCAGTTATTGGTGGTGAAGTGGTGCTGTTCCGCAGAGCGACTCACGCGTGCGTGCTGCAGCTGAAACTCCACTATGGCCTGCTGCTGCTCGCACAGTCTTTCCAGCATGTGCAAGGTGGAGTTCCACCTTGTGGGCACGTCACATATGAGGCGGTGAGCGGGAAGGCCGAAGTTACGCTGCAGCGCTGCCAGGCGAGCAGCAGCAGGGTGAGAACGCCGAAAGTGCGCACAAACGGCCCGCACTTTCTGCAGCAGCTCTGACATATCGGGGTAGTTTTTAAGGAACCTCTGCACCACCAAATTCAGCACATGCGCCAGGCAAGGGATGTGCGTCAAACCGGCTAGGCCCAGAGCTGCTATGAGATTTTGCCCGTTATCACACACCACCAGGCCGGGCTTGAGGCTCGCTGGCAGCAACCACTCATTTGTCTGCTGTTCCATGCTCCTCCACAACTCCTGCGCGGTGTGTGGTTTGTCCCCCAAACAGGCAAGTTGTAAAACTGCCTGCTGTCGTTTACCCCTGGCCGTGCTGAAGTTGGTGGTGAAGGTGTTACGCTGTCCGGATGAGGAGGCGGTAGAGGATGAGGAAGCGGAGTAGGAGGAGTTACGAACAGGAGGCAAACTGAAGCGCCCTGCAATCCTCGGTGGTGGAAGGACATGCGCCAAATTGCTATCCGCCTCAGGCCCATCCGCCACTGCATTTACCCAGTGTGCCGTTAGGGAGATATAACGCCCCTGACCGTGCTTACTGGTCCACGTATCCGTAGTTAGGTGGACCTTGGCACAGATGGCGTTGCGCAGTGCACACCTGATATTTTCCCCCACTTGGTTGTGCAGGGAAGGGATGGCTTGCCTGGAAAAGTAGTGGCGGCTGGGCACGACGTACTGTGGGACAGCCACCGACATAAGGTTTTTAAAACTGTGCGTCTCCACCAGACGGAATGACAGCATTTCAAAGGCCAATAATTTTGAAATGCTGGCATTCAGGGCCAGGGATCGCGGGTGGGTAGGGGGGTACTTCCTCTTCCTCTCAAGTGTTTGGGAGATGGAAAGCTGAACGCTTCCACGGGACATTGTGGAGATGGTTGTTGGTGACCCAGGTGGTGGTGTTGCTGACAGATCGTCTGTTTGCGGGGTGGCAGGTGCCGGTATCACTACAGATGTGGCTGGAGCGGCCGAGACTGCAGCAGAAGAGGAAGCAGGATGAGCCAGAGACGTTTCTTGGTTTTGAAGGTGTGTACTCCACTGCAGCTCGTGCTTTGCACTTAGATGCCTGATCATGCAGGTTGTGCTCAGGTTGAGAAGGTTCATGCCTCGCTTCAAGCTCTGATTGCACAGGGTGCAAACCACTCGTGTCCTGTCATCAGCACATTTTCTAAAGAACTTCCACGCTAGAGAACTCCTTTGAGCTGACTTTGGTGCGCTCGTTCCCTTGCTGCGTTGGGCAGTAGCGGGCGTAGTGTCTAGGGCACGGCCGCTCCGCTTCTGCACCCTGCTCCCTCTTCTGCTGTGCTGGTGGCTCTGTGCGACCACCGCCTCTTCCTCCAAACTACTCAGGTCACCTGCATGACGTTCATTCCATGTGGGGTCGAGGACCTCATCGTCCTCCACATCATCTTCCACCCAGTCTTCACCCCTGCCCTCCTTGTCGGTCTCCACAATGCTGAACGCCGCAGCAGTTGGCACCTGCGTTTCGTCATCATCGGAGACGTGCTGCGATGATCCTTGCATGTACTCATCTTGAGAAATGAGTGGTTGGGCATCGCTGCACTCAATCTCTTCCACTTCTGGGGCAGGGCTAGGTGGATGGCCCTGGGAAACCCTGCTGACAGAGTCCTCAAAAAGAATAAGAGACTGCTGTATGGCTTGGGGCTCAGACTGCTGGCCTGATTTGCAAGGGGGTGAGGTGAAAGACGGTTGGACATTGGCTGCAGGTGCCAACTCTGACCTTTCTGCAGTAGACTGGGTGGGAGACAATGTGAAGGAACTGGAGGCACTGTCAGCAGCAAACCAATCTACTATCGCCTCAACTTGTTCTGGCCTCATCACTTCTAGGGGCGTTTGATGCCCTACCAAATACTGATGCAGGTTCTGTCGCCTACTCACACTTGAGGAAGGTGTTTCACTTGTGCGTGTAGCTGGCACAGATCGACCATGTCCTCTCCTTGCAACAGGAGCTCTACCAGCAGCACCACGACCCAGGCCACGGCCCTTATTTGACGGTCTCCTCATATTTCTGTAATTTAAGATCTTGCCCTAGAAAGGTTTTTATTGAATAGCGGAATAGAAAATATGATCCAAAAAAAGTGTATGTATATCACACGTACACAACCACACTAGGCCCCAATTACTATTGTTTGTACCCCTAAAAGGCTAGATGAGGAGTAGGGGGAGTATGGAACAGGCAGCACCCTCAAACCTTCAGAAGTATGAGATGAACCCCAACAACTTGGAAAGGTGGATCTCTCTCACACGTACCGACACAGACTATCCCGCAATTCAATTGATCCTCAAAGGTTTTTATTGAATAGCGGAATAGGAAATATGATCAAAAAAAGTGTATGTATCTCGCACGTACACAACCACACTAGGCCCCAATTACTATTGTTTGTACCCCTAAAAGGCTAGATGAGGAGTAGGGGGAGTATGGAACAGGCAGCACCCTCAAACCTTCAGAAGTATGAGATGAACCCCAACAACTTGGAAAGGTGGATCTCTCTCACACGTACCGACACAGACTATCCCGCAATTCAATTGATCCTCAAAGGTTTTTATTGAATAGCGGAATAGGAAATATGATCAAAAAAAGTGTATGTATCTCGCACGTACACAACCACACTAGGCCCCAATTACTATTGTTTGTACCCCTAAAAGGCTAGATGAGGAGTAGGGGGAGTATGGAACAGGCAGCACCCTCAAACCTTCAGAAGTATGAGATGAACCCCAACAACTTGGAAAGGTGGATCTCTCTCACACGTACCGACACAGACTATCCCGCAATTCAATTGATCCTCAAAGGTTTTTATTGAATAGCGGAATAGGAAATATGATCAAAAAAAGTGTATGTATCTCGCACGTACACAACCACACTAGGCCCCAATTACTATTGTTTGTACCCCTAAAAGGCTAGATGAGGAGTAGGGGGGGTATGGAACAGGCAGCACCCTCAAACCTTCAGAAGTATGAGATGAACCCCAACAACTTGGAAAGGTGGATCTCTCTCACACGTACCAACACAGACTATCCCCCAATTTAACTGATCCCCAAAGGTTTTTGATTAAATAGCGGAATAGAAAATATGATCCAAAAAAAGTGTATGTATATCACACGTACACAACCACACTAGGCCCCAATTACTATTGTTTGTACCCCTAAAAGGCTAGATGAGGAGTAGGGGGAGTATGGAACAGGCAGCACCCTCAAACCTTCAGAAGTATGAGATGAACCCCAACAACTTGGAAAGGTGGATCTCTCTCACACGTACCGACACAGACTATCCCGCAATTCAATTGATCCTCAAAGGTTTTTATTGAATAGCGGAATAGGAAATATGATCAAAAAAAGTGTATGTATCTCGCACGTACACAACCACACTAGGCCCCAATTACTATTGTTTGTACCCCTAAAAGGCTAGATGAGGAGTAGGGGGGGTATGGAACAGGCAGCACCCTCAAACCTTCAGAAGTATGAGATGAACCCCAACAACTTGGAAAGGTGGATCTCTCTCACACGTACCAACACAGACTATCCCCCAATTTAACTGATCCCCAAAGGTTTTTGATTAAATAGCGGAATAGAAAATATGATCCCAAAAAAGTGTATGTATATCACACGTACACAACCACACTAGGCCCCAATTACTATTGTTTGTACCCCTAAAAGGCTAGATGAGGAGTAGGGGGAGTATGGAACAGGCAGCACCCTCAAACCTTCAGAAGTATGAGATGAACCCCAACAACTTGGAAAGGTGGATCTCTCTCACACGTACCGACACAGACTATCCCGCAATTCAATTGATCCTCAAAGGTTTTTATTGAATAGCGGAATAGGAAATATGATCAAAAAAAGTGTATGTATCTCGCACGTACACAACCACACTAGGCCCCAATTACTATTGTTTGTACCCCTAAAAGGCTAGATGAGGAGTAGGGGGAGTATGGAACAGGCAGCACCCTCAAACCTTCAGAAGTATGAGATGAACCCCAACAACTTGGAAAGGTGGATCTCTCTCACACGTACCAACACAGACTATCCCCCAATTTAACTGATCCCCAAAGGTTTTTGATTAAATAGCGGAATAGAAAATATGATCCCAAAAAAGTGTATGTATATCACACGTACACAACCACACTAGGCCCCAATTACTATTGTTTGTACCCCTAAAAGGCTAGGAGTAGGGGGAGTATGGAACAGGCAGCACCCTCAAACCTTCAGAAGTATGAGATGAACCCCAACAACTTGGAAAGGTGGATCTCTCTCACACGTACCAACACAGACTATCCCCCAATTTAACTGATCCCCAAAGGTTTTTGATTAAATAGCGGAATAGAAAATATGATCCCAAAAAAGTGTATGTATATCACACGTACACAACCACACTAGGCCCCAATTACTATTGTTTGTACCCCTAAAAGGCTAGGAGTAGGGGGAGTATGGAACAGGCAGCACCCTCAAACCTTCAGAAGTATGAGATGAACCCCAACAACTTGGAAAGGTGGATCTCTCTCACACGTACCAACACAGACTATCCCCCAATTTAACTGATCCCCAAAGGTTTTTGATTAAATAGCGGAATAGAAAATATGATCCCAAAAAAGTGTATGTATATCACACGTACACAACCACACTAGGCCCCAATTACTATTGTTTGTACCCCTAAAAGGCTAGGAGTAGGGGGAGTATGGAACAGGCAGCACCCTCAAACCTTCAGAAGTATGAGATGAACCCCAACAACTTGGAAAGGTGGATCTCTCTCACACGTACCAACACAGACTATCCCCCAATTTAACTGATCCCCAAAGGTTTTTGATTAAATAGCGGAATAGAAAATATGATCCCAAAAAAGTGTATGTATATCACACGTACACAACCACACTAGGCCCCAATTACTATTGTTTGTACCCCTAAAAGGCTAGGAGTAGGGGGAGTATGGAACAGGCAGCACCCTCAAACCTTCAGAAGTATGAGATGAACCCCAACAACTTGGAAAGGTGGATCTCTCTCACACGTACCAACACAGACTATCCCCCAATTTAACTGATCCCCAAAGGTTTTTGATTAAATAGCGGAATAGAAAATATGATCCCAAAAAAGTGTATGTATATCACACGTACACAACCACACTAGGCCCCAATTACTATTGTTTGTACCCCTAAAAGGCTAGGAGTAGGGGGAGTATGGAACAGGCAGCACCCTCAAACCTTCAGAAGTATGAGATGAACCCCAACAACTTGGAAAGGTGGATCTCTCTCACACGTACCAACACAGACTATCCCCCAATTTAACTGATCCCCAAAGGTTTTTGATTAAATAGCGGAATAGAAAATATGATCCCAAAAAAGTGTATGTATATCACACGTACACAACCACACTAGGCCCCAATTACTATTGTTTGTACCCCTAAAAGGCTAGGAGTAGGGGGAGTATGGAACAGGCAGCACCCTCAAACCTTCAGAAGTATGAGATGAACCCCAACAACTTGGAAAGGTGGATCTCTCTCACACGTACCAACACAGACTATCCCCCAATTTAACTGATCCCCAAAGGTTTTTGATTAAATAGCGGAATAGAAAATATGATCCCAAAAAAGTGTATGTATATCACACGTACACAACCACACTAGGCCCCAATTACTATTGTTTGTACCCCTAAAAGGCTAGGAGTAGGGGGAGTATGGAACAGGCAGCACCCTCAAACCTTCAGAAGTATGAGATGAACCCCAACAACTTGGAAAGGTGGATCTCTCTCACACGTACCAACACAGACTATCCCCCAATTTAACTGATCCCCAAAGGTTTTTGATTAAATAGCGGAATAGAAAATATGATCCCAAAAAAGTGTATGTATATCACACGTACACAACCACACTAGGCCCCAATTACTATTGTTTGTACCCCTAAAAGGCTAGGAGTAGGGGGAGTATGGAACAGGCAGCACCCTCAAACCTTCAGAAGTATGAGATGAACCCCAACAACTTGGAAAGGTGGATCTCTCTCACACGTACCAACACAGACTATCCCCCAATTTAACTGATCCCCAAAGGTTTTTGATTAAATAGCGGAATAGAAAATATGATCCCAAAAAAGTGTATGTATATCACACGTACACAACCACACTAGGCCCCAATTACTATTGTTTGTACCCCTAAAAGGCTAGGAGTAGGGGGAGTATGGAACAGGCAGCACCCTCAAACCTTCAGAAGTATGAGATGAACCCCAACAACTTGGAAAGGTGGATCTCTCTCACACGTACCAACACAGACTATCCCCCAATTTAACTGATCCCCAAAGGTTTTTGATTAAATAGCGGAATAGAAAATATGATCCCAAAAAAGTGTATGTATATCACACGTACACAACCACACTAGGCCCCAATTACTATTGTTTGTACCCCTAAAAGGCTAGGAGTAGGGGGAGTATGGAACAGGCAGCACCCTCAAACCTTCAGAAGTATGAGATGAACCCCAACAACTTGGAAAGGTGGATCTCTCTCACACGTACCAACACAGACTATCCCCCAATTTAACTGATCCCCAAAGGTTTTTGATTAAATAGCGGAATAGAAAATATGATCCCAAAAAAGTGTATGTATATCACACGTACACAACCACACTAGGCCCCAATTACTATTGTTTGTACCCCTAAAAGGCTAGGAGTAGGGGGAGTATGGAACAGGCAGCACCCTCAAACCTTCAGAAGTATGAGATGAACCCCAACAACTTGGAAAGGTGGATCTCTCTCACACGTACCAACACAGACTATCCCCCAATTTAACTGATCCCCAAAGGTTTTTGATTAAATAGCGGAATAGAAAATATGATCCCAAAAAAGTGTATGTATATCACACGTACACAACCACACTAGGCCCCAATTACTATTGTTTGTACCCCTAAAAGGCTAGGAGTAGGGGGAGTATGGAACAGGCAGCACCCTCAAACCTTCAGAAGTATGAGATGAACCCCAACAACTTGGAAAGGTGGATCTCTCTCACACGTACCAACACAGACTATCCCCCAATTTAACTGATCCCCAAAGGTTTTTGATTAAATAGCGGAATAGAAAATATGATCCCAAAAAAGTGTATGTATATCACACGTACACAACCACACTAGGCCCCAATTACTATTGTTTGTACCCCTAAAAGGCTAGGAGTAGGGGGAGTATGGAACAGGCAGCACCCTCAAACCTTCAGAAGTATGAGATTGTGTTCACTGTACCCCACAAAGATTGAGTTCACTGCACCCCACAATGATTGTGTTCACTGCACCCCACAAAGATTGTGTTCACTGCACCTCACAAAGATTGTGTTCACTGTACCCCCCAAAGATTGTGTTCACTGCACCCCACAAAGATTCTGTTCACTGTACCCCACAAAGATTGTGTTCACTGCACCCCAAAAAGATTGTGTTCACTGCACCCCAAAAAGGATGTTGTTCACTGCACCCCAAAAAGGATGTTGTTCACTCCACCCAAAAAGATTGTGTTCACTGCACCCCACAAAGATTGTGTTCACTGCACCCCAAAAAGATTGTGTTCACTGCACCCCAAAAATGATTTTGTTCACTGCACCCCAAAAAGGATTTTGTTCACTGCACCCCAAAAAGGATGTTGTTCACTCCACCCCAAAAAGATTGTGTTCACTGCACCCCAAAAAGATTGTGTTCACTGCACCCCACAAAGGATTTTGTTCACTGCACCCCAAAAAGATTGTGTTCACTGCACCCCAAAAAGGATGTTGTTCACTGCACCCCAAAAAGGATTTTGTTCACTGCACCCCAAAAAGATTGTGTTCACTGCACCCCACAAAGGATTTTGTTCACTGCACCCCAC